>NC_080392.1:43913257-44513257 GCF_028751815.1 Salvia miltiorrhiza
GAAGCTCCGGCGGCTCAAGTCGTGGCGGCGGATCTCGAACGTGATATTCATCACGTTGTTCGCGTCCGTGCTGATATGCTCGGTGGTGGCCGCCGCCGTGTCCGCCCCTCCCGTGGTGACGGCTCTGGCGGCCGCGGCGGCGGTGCCCCTGGGTTCCATGGGGAAATGGCTCAACTCGATGTGGAAGAATTACGAGAGGGATCTGCGCGGGCAGACGGAGATCCTGAGCTCGATGCAGATAGGGAGCTACATAGTGCTGAATGATTTGGACAGCATAAAGAGGCTGGTGGAGAGGTTTGAGATAGTGATAGAGGCGTTGGTGGCGGAGGCGGAGTTCGCGGCGAGGGGGGAGGAGGCGGTGGTGGTGGCGGTGGAGGAGATGAGGCGGCAGCTGGATAGCTTCATCAACACCATACAGGAGCTGCGGAAAGAGGGCCAACAAGTGCACGGAGGAGACGAGGAAGGCCAGGACTTTGATTCTCCGACGGATCATCAATCATCCCAACGCCTCCAATCAAGACATTGGTATGTTTTCGTAGATCTATATTGGCCAGATTTGCAGCATACCGGAATATCATGACTGGATACATAGCATATATACATATATAATTCTAAATTATTTCATTCAATAATAACTCAAGAGTTATATAGCATTTGGCAGCAAAGCAAGTTTTTGTGTATCATTGATTTAACATCAAAGCATCTTGGAAGATGAGGATTTGTCTTTGTTGTCTCTGCTTGAGCTAAGTGTATATCTATGACTATGATATAGGAAATTGCATTTGCTTCTCATCATCACGATGAGAAGATTTCAAGTGACATTTGTAAACTAAACTTACAAGTAGTGAATGAGAAAGGCAGTGACTAGTTGACTACTCATGGTATGAGTGAAAGAGGAAAAGGTAGAATCTTTTAAATGAGGAAGATTTGGTAAGAAAAGTTGAAAGAAGGAAATTAGAATGAAATGAGGCTTATTGGAGTGAAAGAAGAAGCAACAAAATGTGGTTGCTAATGATTGCTTGATGATCTAGTTTGATTACTGCTTTATGGATTATATAACTTTGATATCTCTGCTTTGAGTGTGAACTTTGTATTTTACATCATCCAACAAGTCACACACAGGGTGCAAACATACAGTGGTTATTGATGCCTTCACCCAATCCCTTAAACTAGGGGTGAGTAAACCGGACCGGACCCGCTAAACCGACTCGGACCACGTCGGTCGGGATGGGTCTATTCGGTCCGCGAGATGCACACGGTCCGGGTCGGGCAATTTTTCAAGGATCGAATTATTTACGGGTCGATCCGGGTTTAAATCCGTTTGAACCTGTTGAACCCGAACCAACCCGTACATGTAAAATATATACTTATTTTTTATTATCTCTCATTGAAGTGAAAAGAATGAATAAAATAAGGTGAAATTATCTTTTGTAGAAAATGAGGGAAAAGAAAAGTGGCATTTATAGGCACAAATTTTTATTATCCTTCATTTTTCATGATAAATTTATCAATCTCTTCTAACTGTGTATGAGTGGAATAGGGGTCTCACATTATTGTGAATAAGTTGTGTAGGTACACTTATAAAAAGAGAAATTAATGAGTATTATTTTGGGGGACGATTCATGAAAAAACCAGAATAATTCATATGTGTAATGTAATTTTTAATCTAATTTACTAGTATTAATTAATTAATTTAACTTGGCCAATGGAAATCTCAAATGCTTAAACATGCACGACACCATTATGAATGGCTTCAAAAGTTACAATGTACTTGAAAAACTAAGATCAACACGATATATGATAATTCTATCTCAATATTTCACATTATTTTTCCATGGCTTACATTATTATCCTTACTAATATATAAAACTCAATGCCCTTCTTCCCTTCTGCAAAGCAATTACTCTGTCGAGCTCATGAATAAATACATTTTCCAAATGCTGCAAGCAAGAAAAAATCAAATCAAACCAAATACTTAATTAGTTAGTGTCACATTAATTAGAACCATCAAAACATGCCACAGCTAGAGCAAAATTCTCTAGTTGGTGGATCAAGTCACCCATTGCAAGTAAATTAACATTGCGTTTTCTTTTGGTTGCAAATTAAAAAAACAAAAACAAAAAAAAGATTATTGGTACGAAAATACACCAACTTTACATCAATTCTGATTTTTAACATGAACTTCAAAAAGTATCAAAAAATACACATAGTTATTTTAACACGAATCCTATTTTTGGTCAAATTAAAGCTTACTCAGCATGCCGAAACGCTGATGTGGACAAATCGAATTGTAGTAATTTTAGCACGAATTCGAATTGACGGATTATATTAAATTATAAGACATTCATTTTGGTTCATTTCGAATTGCATCTATGAAAGTAAATAGAATTCCTGTTAAAATTACTACTCCTACAATCAATATGTTAGTGTATTTTCTGTCATATTTTTTAAAGTTCACGTTAAAAATCAGACTTGGTCCAAAATCGATGTACGTATTTATGCGCCAATAACCCTTATAAAAAATCAAAAAATTAAAGTATTGCATTTTACTAATCCAAAATAATATTATCTTGAATTGGAGTGAAAAACGACGAGCCAGGAGGGGCGAGGAAAAGAAACTTACAAGGATCGTTGACGGAAGGGGTGCCGAGCTCGGAGTTGCAGACGCCGCGAGCGCGATAGAAGAGATTGAGAACGAAGGATGCATGATTCTGCAACGTATTTGGTTGATAGCAAGAACCACCTGGTCTTATTGCTTTGCAATCCAATTCATTGCACGTTGAATCCAAAAATGCTTGCAGCTTGTCGTTGGGTGCTCCTACTGTCACCACACACCATGTTTTGCTCTACATTTGCTTATATTAATCAGATTCTAATCATATTTTTTTTTATGTATTTAATGATGAACTAGCTAGATACATACATACATAGTTATAGATTAACTTGCAAATGTAATTGTTTCTCAATAAATAAATAAATAAATGAACCTGGTGAATCACTGCATGAGAAATGGAGTGTGCAGCGACGTAGGAGATGACAAACCCTAGTTGAAACATGACGATGAACAAAGAGAGTTTCATCTTTGGAGAGTGGATGTGTATTGTTATGTGGTTTTGCTTCAATTTTGTTTGAGATTTTTGGTGGTGTTTGAAAATTGAGAATTGGTTGGGTTTTATAGAGCTGTGAAAATTGCAATCATATCTGGCATAATAAAAGCTTATTAATTGTTTAGATGTTGTTGGAAAATGTGGGTTATGACATTAAAGTGAGTTTACCTATTCTGAAAAGGTTTGATTACTAGAATATGTATCCTCCTCTTTTTTGCCTTTAATATATATCAATAATGCTATTTGGACAAAATTTGTCCAGACAAAATATGATGAAATACTTTATAAAATAAATTTATTTAAAAACTTTGATTCAAAATAAAATAGAATTTAGCTAGTTTTATTGTTTTCTTTATATTATAGTGCCAATTGATATAAATAATACTCCATATACAATTGATATCAGATTGTAGTGCCAATTACAACAAAAAAGGTTTTTTTAAAAAAGTGTTAAAATGAAAAAAATCAGATTGTTGAAATAGAAAGTTCATGTAATTAATTTCAAACGCATCTCTCGAATTTATTATCACCAAGGTGCGATATAACTCCACTACAAAAAAAGTTTAAAATATATATAAAGAATCAAATTGTTGAAATAGAAACTTCATGTAATCAATTTCAAACGCTTATCTCTCTATTTTTTTTATATAAATTAACAGTATTAAATAAAATAAAATAACAATCGCACCACGGAGAACTCGAACTCAAAACCTTTGAATTTAGACATTAATCCCTTACCGTTTGGCCAACACTCGCACACACATATCTCTCTAATTTATTATCACCAAGGTGCGATAAAAGGAGTTATATAGACCACTAAAGATAATTTAAAGGATGCTTGAGACAATGAAGCACATTTTAGTTGGTACGACGTTTTCCATCTAATCAATAGGTCGAAAGTTTAAGTTATCTTATGAGAAAATAGAGAATTATTATTGATTCTCTTTTAAAAAAAATAAAAAAAATAAAAGAAGCTCCAGAAAATCTATTCTTTCGAAAATAGAATGTTCGGTCGTCGTCTAATTCCCGCCTTATCTCTTGATGGTACAATATATCATAAAAATAAATTATACTACTGCTAAAATAAATTGTCATGTTCGAATGTAATTAAAACATAAAGAATGTGTTTGCTTTTAGTCCCTCTAAATATAATGATAATATAATGAAGTATAAATTTATTAAAATGGGGATTACACCCAAATAATTTTTATTTTAAATCTGTAAGAGATATATTTATTATATAATCAAATAAGTCATCCGCATGCACGCGGGATATCTACACCACATAAAGATGGAGAAATAACTACACGTAGATGGAATTATTATCCATATAAAGGTAAGAAATTTACACCGCACGTGGGTGTGATTAAACCCAAGACTAATTAAATATATTTCGGGGAACTGTAATTTTACGGAATGCAAGTGCACCCAAAAGATTAAAAATTAAATACATTTTAGGGGATTGTAATTTTGATTAATTATGATGATCGAGTAATCCATGATACATGATAATGATTAAAAAATGTAATTTGTAATGAGACCAATCACATGAAACAATCTATATAAGAATAATTTTCATAGAAGAATATTAAAATAATGTTGTGGCGCAATGAATAGATGGAGTTATACTCACTCCGTCCGCGATATCGTTTTCACATTGTGGACGGCGCGAATTTTAAGAAAAGTGGTGAATAATAATAGATTGTAATGAATATTATAATGGGTGGAGTTTGGGTCTCATTATTGTTGTGAATTGAAGTTTATAGACCCTACTTCTATAAATGGAAGTGGAAATAATATCGCGAACGGACCGAAGTGACAAATGTGGAAATGATATCGCGGACGTAGGGAATATATTTTATAGTGAATCCAGGTTTGAACCCCGCCGAAGAAACTATATTTGTGCTTTTTTATAATTTATTTTTTTACTTTATAAATTAAATTTATAATAATGATCAATAAAAATTCTGTGGCGTTGTGTTTGTATTTTCTTTTCTTTTTTTCTTTATAATTTATCTTTTTACTTTATAAATAAAATTTATTGTAATAATAATAAAATCATGTAGCCCAATACATAAATAATTTATAAATCTAGTACTCCTATCCAACTCTTTATTAGCCCAACAAAAAAATAAAAGAAAGCCCATAAGAAAAAAATAAAATAGCCCATTTCTCCCTCTCGTCTCTCTACGCTCAGCTGCACGCGACTGCCGCCACCGTCCAGTCCCGCCGGCGGAAACAGCTGCCGCCGTGAGCCATCGGTGCCGCCTTCTCCACTCTCGCCTAGAAAAAATAACCTACCGCCTCCACCTTCAAACAGCAGCAACAACACAATCCAATCCCTCACTGCCCAAGCGGGGCCCAGCCCTTGACTCATCAAATCGACTCGGCACATTGGCCATGAACAAGCAGGTAGCCCCAAATCCCCAATCTCGTGTTTCTAATTGATTTCTATTTCATTTCTATTCCATTTTTTTTTTTCTGTTTATATGTCAAATTGTGAAAAGTTCTGAGTAAGCAAGATTAGCTGTTGTGTTTGTGAAAACCAGATTATGGAAATGCAACATATGTGTGAACTGGTTTTTTCCCAAATTTTATTTGTTTCTATGTGCTCCTTCTTTCAGTTTTGTTCACGACAGCCTCCCTCTGCCAGCTCCGGTCTCAGATGGGAATGTTGCAGAAAATTGCCTATTTTCAGTGTGGTTTTAACTGCCACTTTCATTAAATAACTGCTTTCTATGAAGGAATTCCCTAAAGTTGACGCTCTATGTTTTCTTCGAATGTTTCTCGTCAATTTCTCAAAAAGATTTCCCCTTTCTTGAATCCAGCTATAGCTAGGGCTTTTACCTCGCAGAAAATTATCCAGCAGAGAAAACCTATAAAGCATACCCGTCCAAATATTAAAAAATCTTCTACCCAAAAATCATCAATCAAGAAGCATAATGTGGAGCCGGAAAATTATGCAAAACAAAGAATCGCCAAAATCTACAACATTTTGAAGTACTCGACCTGGGATTCTGCTAAAGAACAGCTGGAAAACCTCTCTGTGAAATGGGATTCCTACACTGTCAACCAAGTTCTCAAGACTCACCCTCCAATGGAAAAATCTTGGCTCTTTTTCAACTGGGCTGCCGGCAGGAAAAGTTTCAGGCACGATCAATATACCTACACTACAATGCTGGATATTTTTGGGGAGGCGAGGCGAATTTCGTCGATGATGTATGTTTTCAATCAAATGAAGGAGAAAGGGATCAAGATTGATGTTGTTACCTACACTTCGCTGATGCATTGGATATCGAATGATGGGGATGTTGATGGGGCGATTGATCTGTGGAAGGAGATGAGGGCGAAGGGTTGCCGGCCGACTGTTGTTTCGTACACTGCGTACATGAAGATTTTGTTGGATAGTAAAAGAGTGAATGTAGCTGCTGGTGTCTACAAAGAGATGCTGGAGTCGGGCCTGTCGCCGAATTGTCACACATACACAGTTCTTATGGAGTATCTTGCATCCTCTGGTGAGGGACCTTTATTCATATGCTTATATAGTCTTTGTTTCTGGGTTATGATTGCTGTTGATGTTCGTTTCATTATAGAATATGTGCCTTGTATATTAGTTTGTCGCCACATATTACGATCTTTGTCACAATCATGGTAGAAATTTTCTTAAAATGTTTGATCTGATTAGTTGTTACTTGTTAGGAGATTGAAAAACAGCATTAAGTTTCATTTGACAGATAGCTCATAGCAGAGGGGTTGAAGTTATCGACGCTTATCTTAGCTTAAATCATCTCATGAAACTGGCAACCCGTTCATCTTTGACATAATAATGGATGGAATGTTGGACGGAATGCTTTCTGAATTCGAGGACTCCTACAAACTACTACTAGTAATGGCATAGGAAATTGGCTTAATTGTAAATGTGGTTTGAACGAATTGCAGAGTTTGCTTACCAAACTTCAATGCTACCCTGTATAGCTTGAACTCTAAACATTTTGCATGTTTCTTTCTTTGTTTGACTGATTTGTAAATATTAGTTTCTTTGATGCAGATTGTTGTCAAGTAAAATTTCTGCACATCTTAGTTAGTTTTGGTGGAATTAAGTCTGTTAGAAGTATAGAAGGTCCATAGTGTAATACATAGAGGGAGCAACGGGTATTCCGTGCATTTTCTGATCAGAATACACCCTTGTAAATTTTGTGGCTTGTACGAAACCATGTTATGACATTGCATGAAAATGTTGGATATTTTGTAGTAGTTTAATTATCTAGTAAACTATTCAAAGGTGTTCCTTTTCATTTGTTTCAGGAAAATTTTCTGAAGCCATGGAAATATTTTACAAAATGCAAGATGCTGGCGTGCTACCTGATAAAGCTACATGCAACATTTTAATTGAAATCTGTTGTAGAACTGGGGAAATATGGGCAATGGTGAAAATTCTTGAATTCATGAAGGAAAATTTCTTAGTCCTCCGAAATCCTGTTTATCAAAAGGCCCTCGAAACTTTTAAAGCCTCTGGGGAAAGCGACGCGCTTCTGAGGCAAGTCAATCGGCACTTCTCTGCTGAGTACTCTGATGAAGATGATGCAGTGTTGCACAATAGTGAATTTGGTGTGGAGAATGGCCTTGTTTTGAACTTCACGAACAAGCAGAATCTCGTTGCTGTTGACTATTTGCTCACGGACATGGCGGACAAGGGAGTTCAGTTAGACTCTAAGGTGGTTTCAGATATAATAGAGGTAAACGTTGCTCGTCAAAGACAAGATGGAGCTTTACTGGCATATGATTACAGTGTGAAGTTGGGCGTAGATATCGAAAGAAGTGCGTATCTTGCTCTAATAGGCTTCTCAATGAGAGTAAATTCATTCCATAAAGTGGTGGAGATTGTTGAGAAAATGGTGAAGCAAGGTCTTTCCCTTGGCACACAGTTGAACTCTCTTTTGATACATCGTCTTGGCTGCGGAAGAGAAGCTGCTTTTGCTGAGAAAGTGTTTGATTTGTTGCCGGACAAAGAGAAGAGTAGTGCTGAATATACAGCTCTAATAGGTGCCTACTTCTCTTGTGGGAATGCTAGCAAGGGGCTCGAAACCTTCGACGTTATGAAAAGCAAGGGCGTAAGCGTTGCCGTGGGAACTTATTGTGTCGTGGTAGCCGGTCTTGAAAAATGCGGTAAGCCTCGTGAAGTAGAGCACTACAGGAAAGAGAAGAAGAGCCTGCAAATGGAAAGGTGCCCTACAAATATTTCAATGGAGGAAACCATATGTAATCTTCTATTTGCTGGGGATTTTATAACTCGTCGTGCTCGATAGCATAATATATCCTGAGGTTTGGTGTGCTGCAATTGATTAATCGGTTTGTTGTATAGTTTTAGAGCACCCACATCGGCGGACTCGATGGTGCTGACTCGTTCCTTTAAGTCAAGTCTACTAACATCGAAGGAGCATGCGCCATATTTAAAAAAAATAAAAATAATAAAATAAAATTTTGAAAAAATTTGCGACGGTCCATTTCAACAGTTAATAATCAATTTTTTTTTTCTTTTCTCCTATTTAAACTCCACTCTCCCTTCACTTTCTTCACATCATTCTTTTTCATTTCCCAACCGTTTCTCCTTCAATTTTCCTAAATGATTTTACTGTACTTTTTTTCTTCTTCGTCTTTTTCGTCTGATGGAGAGATAGAGAGAATAGCAAAAATTGTTGTGAAGGCGCAAGACACTGTCGAAGAAGTTTTCAAGAACCAAGCACCCAAAAGAGTTATCTCGAACAAGGGTTTTGTGTACTACGATCGTGAGGCAGCCCATCAACAGCTTTTTCAAGATTATTTCAACAACAACCAATGTTATGGCCTAACCTTTTTCAGACGCTGTTTTCGGACAAAGAAGGAGTTGATTTTGTGCATCGTTGATAGTGTGCAAGGAATGTATGCTTTCTTCCACTTGGGGTGAGATGTTACGGGTCGTGACTCGTTCACGCTGTTGCAGAAATGCACGGTGGCTAGATAACTAGCCATCGGTGTTTCTGGGGCTAATTATAATGAGTATCTGAAGATTGCGGAAACTACGGGTCAGCTATGCCTAGAAGTTTTGCAAAGATATTATCAAGGCATACATCACCGAGAATATGCCCGATGCTCTACACCGACGGACGTCACACGCTTGCTTCAAATGCATGAGCAGAGGCACGGGTTTCCCGGGATGCTTAGGAGCCTGGATTGCATGCAGTGGATTTGGAAGAATTGCTCAAAGGCGTGACATGGTGCATTTATACGAGGTGATTAAGGAGAGTCCACCTTGATTCTGGTTTTGGAGGTTGTTGCATCCCACGATTTGATAATTTAAATTAATGTAATTTAATTCAACCAATTAGTGTTATTTAAATTGGTGTCATTTAAATTAAATCAAAAATTCAAAAATCAAAACTAATTCATATAAGTCAACATGATGAGTCAAGCCGATGCAGCACTTGACTCATAAGTAGTCACGAAGCATGGATGAGTCAGGACCTGACTCAACAATGCGGATGCTCTAAGTTCTCTTGCTTCAACATATTACATTTTGTAAATTTGATTGTGAAAGTAGGGTTTCAATTGTATTCCATCGAATACAAAATGTTAAATATCGATTGATTGATATTCTTGATGCAAAACATATTTGATTTGTTTTGATGGTGCCATGTACGATCAAAAGGTACATAGTGTATAGTAGGATGAGAAATGATAGAAAGAAAGAATTCGATTAGGGATTTGGTGTTGAATTTGGTTAGTATTCGATGGAATGATGAAAATTAGTGGACCAAAAATCTTGATCACCACTTTGCATATGTAGCTAGTTGAGAATGAATATATACGTTGCTTCCTAAATTATGAGCAGAAACGACGCCGCCTAACTCACAACCATCCTATTGCAATCCACCCACATCAATTTTTCCCACAAATATTCCATAAAATTCCATTCCCAAAAAGCTTAAATTATGAAGCTATCCAAATATCCACTATTCTCGTTTCGTCACTTTTTTGTAATATAGAATTCGAATTTGAGACAATAATTTTCACTCCAAATAGACTCGACAGAGGCATCTAAGAGGGAAATTTTTGATAATATTACTAGGATTTTGCTCAAACTCTAATGCTTGAATTTATAGTTATGTTGTAAATATTATAAAAAATACTATCTCCGTCCCATTACAAGTATCTCATTACTTTTGGACACGGAGATTAAGAAATATGAGAAAGTAGAGAAAGTGAGTTGATGAAAATTATTTAAATATTAAGTATAGAGAGAATATATTGTTAAAAAATGAATGGGACATTTGTAACGAGACATCTCATTATGAAAAGTGAGACATTTGTAATGAGGCTGATGGAGTATATACTAGTATTTCGCAAAACTGATATTTTCAATATATATAAACAAAATTACAATTGATATGCATGTAAAATCTAAATGGTAATAATTAAAAGATAAAATAAAAATTAAAAAAAATCGCCTAATTAAAATCTCGAGGAATCGAGAGGGAATTTGTCTCTAAAGATAACGAAGAAAAGATGTTTCAGGAGGAAGTAAAACATAATTTAAAGAATAAAATTTTGAAACCTATATATGTGGACTGGATTTACCACCATACCTCGAAAGATTTATTCCTCTATCTAATATTCCAATTAAACTGTCACTTGTATTCCACAAAGTATTACGATTGTGCTAATCCGTTTGATTTTATTTTTATTTTAAATAATTTGGGAAATAAAGATCACGATAAGGACTTTATATTTTATGTAAATATTTGATGTAAAATGTTAAAGTATTAAAATTTAAAAAACTCTCTCCCATCTCTCATATTTTTTTGAATAAATCTATTTTTAATTATTTTATTATTTTTATTTTAATTTCTTTAACTTTTTTTTTTTACTTCTCATAATATCAATTTTATTATTGTGAATTCATCTTTATTTTTTAATATTCAGCTCAAATATGTTCGGTTAAAATTAATTTTTTTATTATATTTATAAATATGATAATTGAGTTGGTATAAATTTATATAAATATAAAAATATTTATCATGCATTGCACGAGGTGCAAATGCTAGTTAATAAATAGTATTAATTAGCACAAAATAAATAAGACATAATTTGAAGAAAAAAAAAGAAGAGAAATACTAAATGAAAAAAACTTTAAAAATTCGTTAATAAACACATAGCATAAAATAAATGTGATACTACATAATTTGTAAACAAGTTGCCACTGACAATTTGCATGATATATAATTTTTTCACAATTTCAATTATATTTTTTTAATTAAATTTATTTACACCTTTTTCTTTTAATATATATATATACTCTCCCAACAGGAAATCTTGGCCCGCACGATCCGGTGACCCGCGTAACAGCAGATCGGATCCGGGCGCCCGTTTTGAATATTTCGGTTTCGGGTCTACAGATATGCATCCGCCAAATGTTATGTGGCGACACGTTAGCGTTAATAACTCCTACTTTGTGGTCAAGTAACTCTCCTTCTATTCGGATTTATCTTTTTTTTACTTTTCCTATTAAATACTCCATAATGATCCTCTGCGCCGCGGACTGCGCACTCCAGCCTATCCACCACCGCCACGTGTAAACCGCTATTAATTAGAGCGCAACAATCAACGGTGCAAATCGGCCGAACATCATCCTAACACGTGTCGTCTGATTACGACGACGAATTCTCGTGAAATTTTTACCTACTTGTGTGAGTCACGCTCGATAAGATTGAGTTTGTTGGGCTGCGTATAACTGGCCTTTTATTTACCAGTAATAATTCAAATAAATTTTGAGAGAATATTATTAGTGAAATGTAGTTTATTCCTTCACGGCCACGGGCCATCTATTTAGGAAATCTTTATTTTATTTTAATTTTAATAGTATAAATTATTTCTTCAGCTATATATAAGAGTAATACCTCCTCGAGCCAAATTCATTACCACATCTCGCGTCTGTCGTTTCCGCGCAATTCTCTCTATCGATAATCGAGTTTGGATTCATCAATGGCGTTGAAGAGATTGTTAGCTCAACGCCTCTTCGGCAAATCTAGAATCACCAACGCCGCCGTGACCAACTGCCGCGTCTCCTCCCCATGCACCGCCGCGCTCTCCAAGGCGATGGCGTCGAACAAGCTCGCGTCCGATCCCGGCGACGACGGCATGTTCCGCCGCTACCTCCACCGCCAGTCGGGGGCGGCGGCCTCCGCCGCCGCCTCGAGATTCCTCCCCACCGGGGAGAAGCTTCTCGAGAGGATCCGAGAGATGGACATTGCACGGAGCCGGATCGAGCGCGACGACGGCCAGCTGAGGCAGGCGGAGAAGGAGGAGGCGGCGCGCCTGACGGTGAAAGACGCCGTGAAGATTCTCAAAGTTTCGCAGCTCGAAATTATCAAGGCGAGATTGAGGCAGATCGAGAGAGATCAGATTTCGTATTCGGAGCTGGTAGAGATTTGTTCCAAGGAATGCTCGAGCGACGATCACGCGATTGAATTCGCGAAAATGCTCGATCAATCCGGCAGCGTTATTGTACTCGGAAATATCGTGTACATCAGGCCCGAACAGGTTGGTTTATTTCATGGAATTTAATTTTTAGTTTCTCAATTAAATTTGATGTTTAATTACTTGTGTTTTGAGATCTATGCTGAGATTAATTGGCTGTTTAAACATAGTAGTCTAAATCTAAACCAAGTTGATTCTACAATATAGAGGAAGGCATCACGCATCAGCATCAGGATCATTAATCAATTTTGTTGAATTAAATTTATCTAATAATCAGTTTTACATTTTAGAGTACTTTTTGAATTGGTAACTACCGAGAACTGATGAGTTTTTCTCTTGATTATGTGTGTGTTTCTCTCTTCCACAGGAAATTGAAACAAATGTTTGGCACCCAGATCTCTTTAAACGAGATGGTGACTTTTATTTGAGGGTGGACCCACTCATCAGAGAAGATATTTTTCATTCCATAAAACCACATAAATTTAAAACAACAACCATTACAAAACTCCTCAATTCATTTTTTCAAACCACAATTTCTTGGGGGTGGGCATAGAACAGCTAAGCATGATGCTTAAAAGAAGGGAAAGAGAGTCCTCATTTTGTGCTGTTTTTGGGGGGGAGTTTGAATACAACAAAACGTGTGTGTGTGTGTGTGAAAATGGAGTCATATTCACCCAAATGTTGTGTGCAATTGTTGTTGTATACAGGTGGTGAAAGCCATCCAAAGCCTAATCATCCCTGTGCCACCCCACAGCCTAAACGAATCAAGAATGTTTGAAGAGATGGAGAGGCAAAAGGCAGCCATCGACAGAGAGGCGAAAGCTTTGGTGCAACGCGAGCTTCTGTTTGGATTAGGGTATTTTGTAGTCCAAACAGTAGCCCTCATGAGGCTCACATTCTGGGAGCTCTCATGGGACGTGATGGAGCCGATTTGCTTCTTCATTGCCTCCACGCACTTCACGGCTGCCTACGCCTTCTTCATGCGAACCTCGACGGAGCCGACGTTCGAGGGCTTCTTCCGCAGCCGCTTCCTCGCCAAGCAGAAGCGCCTCATCAAGGCTCACAATTTTGATATTCAAAAGTATGATCGTTTGAAGAAGGCTTATAATCGCAACCCTAAACCCTCGTCGGATTCTCATCATGCTGCATTTGCTCCTTACTAGTTGTGGTGGTGGATCTTGTACGTTTTCTTTCCTAATTAATTCAAGCAAATTAGATATAGTTATGAATTGTACGTATTTTCTCGGCGGCTCTTGTATCATAGTTTGCAGAGGTTTAGGGTTCTTTTTTTTTTTTTTTTTTTAACAATGAACTCGAACTAGAAAGTAGGAACAAATTATATCTTGTTTTTTGATAATCAGTCGAAGATATAATTGAAATTTATAGTTTTTTTTTTTTTTTGGAGATATGTATGTGTATATATTGTATTGTACATTTGTAAAGTATGATATATCTTTATTTATTTTTACACATATGCATTTATTATCCCCTCCTCATTGTTTCATAATTTTATGTGTGTTACTATGTCTCATTTTTGTATCTATTATTTTAATAATATTTTTTATAAAAATAAAATTTATCAAACTACTATAAATTACACTTAATTTTTATTTAAAAAATTAAAACTTTTTTATGTGCCATATCCTGAAAAAAGTAAACAGAATAAAGAAAAAAGAAAGAAAAAAAAAGAACATCAAACAATTTAATTCAACAATGAAATCTTGGTGTATATTATATAGTCTTGCTTGGTACAATTTATTGTTTATATATTGGTGATGAGTCACGTAAAAGAACTCGTATACAGGTGGTTATGAATGAAACACACAAATTTTCTATTCTCTGATATATATATCCATCTGTCTGGATTTAGAAGTCGTAGAATCGTAGCAAATTAGTATCAAACACATTTACTCAAATTTTAATTTAAGGATCTTTTGTGTTTTAAGAGATAAGCTTTTATTTTGTTTTCCAATTGAATTTTATTTTATCAGATCAACTTGCTTTCATTGCTTGTAGAAGTGTATATATATAAAAGGGAAAATTTAAGCACTCTCTTTCTTAAAAAATACTAACACGTGATAAATGATAAGTAGTGCATGTCTCAATAAATTTTCTGATGTTAAAATCCTAGTTTACTTATGTTTATGACTCAATAAATCTTGTTGTTAAATTAGTGGGAATAAAGAAGAATGAATATGGGTGTGTCCCTTTGCATAATTCCTCCTTTTGAGGGTAGATTCAAGGTAAGAATCCCCTCTATCCTGCAATTGAGGGCAGGTTAATTAAAACAAAAGAAAATGTACTGTTTTAATTGATCAGTTGGTATTGGGAGGCGTGAATATTTTTGCTGAGTTGATGGAAGAGTTCAATCTCGTGAAAGAGTAACTAACATGAAGTAGATTTAATTAAGTACATAGTATAATTAAAAGGCTTAAGAAAATGAAATTAATATCAGTTCAAATTTCACGAGTTTATGAAAGTAATCACAATGAATTTATTACTACTAGTATATATTATCATTAACTAGATGTAAGTATTATGCTTATATATATATAGGGTGCGGTTATAGTGAGAACCACACTTATCGTGAGAACATAAGAACCATTAAAATCAATGCATCTACTATATAAATTAATGCATTCGCTATTAAATTTAATGCATTCGAAAATAATAAATTTTTTGCTCCCTTCAGGATTCGAACCCAGGATCTGCATTCATCCACCAAGATGATGCATCCACCGTAGATCTTGATGATCGAATGGTTTAAAATGGTTCTCTGTTCTAATTTTATTTAGTGGTTCTTATTTGAACCTCTCCCTATATATATATATATTACTTGTAATAATAATAATAATTTGTTAATTTGTGTGATTGGGATAAAAAAAAGTATACTCTCTCTGTCCACGAAAAGTATGACACTTTCCTTTTTAGTACATGACCTTACATCTTTTCCTTAACTTTTATTCTTATAAATGCTCTTTATTTACAAAAAAAAAAACACACCACAAATTCAATCTTAACCACACATCTCATACAATGATGTGACAATTTCTGATTTTTTCACTACATAAAAATTTAAAAATTAACACTAATTTATTAAAATTTATACCCACTAAAAATGTCATATTTTTACTAAACGGAGGGAGTATAATAAATTATTAGATTTCATTGGTCCAATAATTGAATTGGGGCCCCAAATATGCTATCTCGTCTCCTCTTCTCTCACTTTTAATCTGCAAACTTCTATCTTTGATGCGTACTGAATAATCACACATTTACATGCGTGTTGGCCAAGCGATAAGGAGTTAATATCTAAGGTCAAAGATCTTAGGTTCGAGTCTTCAGTTGCGCGGTCTTTAAATTTCTTTATTTAATATTGTTAATTTATAATATATATATATATATATATATATATATAATATATCTAGGGGGCGGTTATTCAATAAACCATCCTTATTTTAAGAATTACGAACCAGCAAAAATGCATGAATTTTATGTATAACACGCATGAATAAACTGTATAAAGGCATGAATTGCGAAAAATAATTTTTTGCTACCTTTGGGATTCGAACTCAGGACCATGAATTTATCCAACAAGGTGATGAATCAACCGTAGATCTTGATGATCTAAGGGCTGAAAATGGTTCCTAATTTATATTTTAAGAAGCGTTCTTATTTTAGCCTTTCCCTATCTATATATATATAAAACACCAGTTTTCTAACGTTAATATTTTCCCACCAAATCATTTACAGTTTTTTTTCCTCTCGAAATTTTAGGATGTTTGAATAAACGTGGGTTATTTTCAATGAATCACTTTATCTCCTGCTTTTAAGCAGCCTCTATGTAGCACAATAGTTAACACAACAACAACTTCTCTATCAAATCAAAAAAAAAAAACAACAACTTCTGTGTACCATCCACACGAAAGATAATCACCAAAATTACACATAAAATTAGGAAAATCAGTCAAATTATTCAATTTTTTCAAAAGCAATTTGTGTGAATCGAGTGGAGAGATGAAGAACTAGAAAGAAGGATAAAGAGCTTTAGAAAAAAGATGGATATAGAAGGAGGTGGTGTCTGGGAAATGAACAGACGGCTAAGCCGGCGGTCGAAGTGGTTGATGTTGTTCGACCTGTCGTTGGCAGAGGGAGATGACAGCAGCGTTGGGACGGCGGTCGCACGTGCTGCTGGCTTTTCGGCCAGATTTGTTTGGGGAGAAGGTGGAGGGCAAAGACGACGGTGAGCGATCGCCGGACTTGAAGGAGCAGGTGCATGAGGAGGGTTTGTTGATTTGGGACTTGAGAGTAGAGAGAGATGAGGGAAAACGAGTGAATAGGTTATTATTAGGCACTAATAAGAAGTTTCAAACATGTTGGGCTTTGCTTATTAGATTTGAAATGTCGATTGGGGCTTCAAAAAAATCATCTTGAGCCTTTACTTAGTAGATGTTGGGCGTTGGGCTTTAGGATAATTGAATATTATGATTCTATATTTTATATGAATTTAATAATAAATTAATTAAATTGTTTGATTCATTTACTAATAACTGTTTTATTGTTAGTTATAGTATAAAATAAACCAATTATAGTAATATGCATATATAACCACTGATTTATATATAAAAAATATCAAATTGTGTTACCATTATCATAATTCTAATCTTTTATCAGTTTAATTTTTATTATACAATACTCATTAAATTTAATGTAATAAATATTTTTGAGAGAGAAATTTGATATAATAATTATTGAGTTAATAATATCATTATTATACTCTATTTTGAATAATAAATATTCAAATTAATATATATGTTTCTTTTGTTATCTATTAATTTAATTCATAAATAATGACACTTTGATAATATATAATTTAAAATTTTAAAAATTATAATAAAATATGTCTCGATCCGTGCATCGCACGGGAGGACATACTAGTATATATATATACCACACTTACATGTATAATAATTTATGAAATAAGATAATGGCGTGAGTGAGAATTTAATTGGGGAAACTTAGGTCATAATCTACTAACTATAATTATTAAGAGGACATATATATATCTTGAGGGCAAATTACTTATAATTAACGAATAATGTGTTTGGTATTGATTCAATGTTTCTTATCCGACATTCAAATAAATAGGAGCACTATACACAGTTACATCAGATAGAGCCTCCAGCTATGCGATGCAATTAAGTCACGCGATATTGTACATGCAAATTCAAATATTGAATTTCAAGCTAGCTAACTTAATTATAATATTTGTATCAAACATTCATTTATTTATTCATATTGTAAATATTGATAAGAACGCCACTCCTTCAATAACATAAAGAAATAGGAAGAAAGTCAAATATTTACTCGAAAATATTAAAATAGTAAATCCACGAACCACAAACAAACTCGAATGTCTACCATGACGCAATATTAATTATACAAGAAATTAACATTATATATATTTTGATGCATTATATATCTTTAATTATATTGCACTAGACCTTATCTAAAAAATATTTTACATCCCCTTGAGATGAACTATTTTATTCGCAAGTAATTAACTAATTAATCTTTCGAAAATGCTAAGCGTTATCTGGAATCATTTTTTTTTTTCCTTTTTCAGTTTTGGCTGGCTTGTTTAGTCGGCAATGCAAAATTTCTTATTTTTATAGTTATACGTTTTGAATATAGAAAATATAAATAGTTATTATGAGTAATAAATACTTGTTTTAGTTGCCGATGAAGTCTAGCTCAAGTGGCAAAACTGAGGCACCAAAACACTCTCCTTTGTGAGAGGTTTTGGGTTCAATCTCGTCTGCGTGCGCGTGCGATTATTTTTCCACATTTGTGTGGTGTCGGGTGGCTTGTTTGATTAGATAATAGATACTATAATTCTAAAAAATATATATAAATTATTTTAGTCACTTTCTATTTGTCGATGTTGTTCTGGTTGAGAGTTTGAAAAAACTAGTCTTGTGATTGTGAAGGGGCAGTTTTGAGAACATTCATTCAATACAACTCTTTCACTACATGGAGTAGTCACTATTGATAGAATGATTAATATTTAAAATTAAAAATTTCATATTTGAATTTATCCTTATACAAGATCTTTTAAATATTATAATTTGTTTCCTCATACAACACTTTTTTCTTATTATGCATTTTTTCCACGTGTGGTATTTAATTGTTGGTAAAGTTTTGACGAGGCTCGACCCGATAGTTAGCGTTCATGTGCTTTCATTGGGTGTTTAGATTTTTTTTTTCTTTTTTCAATAAATTTTAATTCAGCAGTTTCCTACAAAAATAATTAGAAAAAAAGACACACTGAAAGAGTGGCCGTTCGATCACACATGACAACATTTGATTGTAAGTTATGATATTATTACAATTGTAACTTAAAATTACTTGATCGAATATTTAAAGGGTGATTCTATTCACAGTCTTCATTTTGTTCACTATTGCTCTCATTTAAAATAATAATCATAAATAAATATAAAATTATTGTTTTATCCTATTATTCATAGCCATAAATTAAGTAATATTAAATCCCTAGTTTTTATAAGAAATATAATATACTCCCTTCGTCCCACGAAGCATGACACAATTTCCTTTTTGGTCTGTCCCACGAAGCATGACACGTTTCTAAAAATGTCAAAACATTTACCCTTTATTCACATTTTCACTTTTTCACCTATCACACTTAACACACAAAATACCAATTTTTTAATTTCCGTGCCGAAAAGAACTTTGTCATGCTCCATGGGACGGACGGAGTATACGCTTTCGTATTTTTCTTGTGGTAACAGATTCTATCATACAAAATCAGCACGAAAACAGATCTAGCCAAATAATCACATCATAGATCATAAACAAATGCCGAGAAACCAGCAAAAATGTTTGAGTCTCAAATCATCAATTGAAAAAAATACAAAACAGAGAATTGACAACACTCAAAATTCTATTAAAACTTACAAAAAATAACAATCAAAAGAGATTTCATACTTAACGAAATCTAACTTGCAAACATGTCTCCAACAATTATTCCTCATATTCTCAATCTTGACAAGGAACATTTCGATGAAACCTTTGGTTAACGAATTCCAAAACTTGCACCAAATATTAAAATTTTAGATCTATCTTTGTCAATCGCATTCTTTGTAAATTTATTTTATTTTTCGTAAAATCTTTTTGAAAACTTCTACCGTTGAGTTGTTTGGTGTGATTGGGGGCTATAGTAAAATTTGAAATTTAATTTGGCTATTAAAAAAATTAAAAAGAGTTTTCGCCGTTAGTTGCGCCTGCGTGTGATTGGGGGGCTATACAAAAGTATAAATTTAATTTGAATATAAAAAGAATCACATTTAATTTTGAAGTTATAAGTTATAGTATAAGATAGTTTATTTTTAATGTTATTTTATACGAAGACTATAGTGAGTAAAATGGGAGCTGTGAATAAAATTACCCTTATTTAAAAGTGGTAATATACAATACTACACAACTCTCTCAACCTATATTTACACTATACCCACTTTTTTCAAACAATTCACCCCATATCCATTTCAATATTTAATTATTTCTCTTGGTACTTGCATATTCTTTCACCATTTCCTATGCCTGACAAAGTGAAGTTACTTTTGACCGAATTTAATTGTAAAAGGGGTGGGTAGTTTAGCTTTGTCATGTTTATGTTTTATTTTGAATTTGTCTCACCTTTCTCTCCACAAAACTTCCGCAAAGTTCCTCTCTGCGTGAATTATACTATAATTACAATTATTAAACTATAATTTTTACTATGCGCAAGAATTAAAAATATAATTTTAATTATATGCGCAACAATTTTGACAATATGCGCAAGAATTTTGACAAAACTATAATTATAATTATTACAATTATAATTAGTAAAACTCTAATTTTGATTTATGCGCATACCAATTATTTAACTATGCGCATATCAATTATTTATAAAATATAAACAATACGCATCTCAATTTTAAAATATTTATAAAACAATGCGCATTCAAATTATTTATAAAACAATACACTAATTTGTTTGACTTAAATTGGGAAATTATTGAATTGGGAAATTGGGAAATTATTAGGAAATTATTGAATTGCACATAGTTTAATTTAAAACAATACCCCATTCCACACTGCAAATCACACGCCCAATCATTAGGCACATCTTTTTTCAGCATAAGAAATATTAAAATAATATAATGGGTATGGGGTAAATCATTTTGAAAAAGTGGATATACGGGAAATGTAGTTTGCAAAAGGTGGGTATTTTAGATTTCATCCCTATTTAAAAACTATCAAACCCTGTTAAGTATGTTGGCCCAACATCCCAACCTATTTCCCTTCACCTCTTTGGCAGCCCATATTTATTCAAGCCCTAAAAAAACACACACGAAGCGCAAACTACAATAAGATTATGTAATAGTGATATTCACTCCGATTCAAAATTTCAATTATATAGCTATTTTTTTCACTAGAATATTTTAAGGGTTCATATTTGCTCGATAATTTGATGCTTCAATATATTTGATTGTCATGTCTTATATTATACTACTCCCTTCCTCCACCAAATATTATCATAATTTGTTATTTTAGTTCGTTCATGAAAAAATTATCATAATTTCTTTTTAATAATAATTTATGGGTTTCTTTCAATAAAAACACATTAATGTTGAACCCCTGATAATGTTCACGTAAGAGCTCCCTCTAACGTCCACAATTATAATTCCATGGTTATACAGTAATACTACTATTCCCATTGAGTCAAAGTAATTAATTATGGTGTTTTTATTTTACAGTCAATTAAGTGCATATATAGTATTATGTTTTATATATGGACTTTTCTCTCTCCTGAGCGGAGCTGCGAAGATTTTTTTCCGCCGGGCCACCGCGCCACTTCCCACCTGAGCGCCACCCGCCTCTTCCCACCGGAGTGCCGCCGAGCTAGACCCAGACGCAGACGCGAGACGCTCGGTCGCGGCCCAGACACCGAGCAGCCCCTGCCTTTGCTCGCCTCCGTTTCCAAGCTCCGGCGTCCGCAGTCCCTTCTCCGTGAGCAGCGGCGTGACCAGCAGAGCAGTTGCAGCAGCCGGCGTGAGCAGATCTCCTCCGTTGCAGCAAGCAGCAACAGCAGTCGGCGTCGTCTTCCTCCCGTTGCAGCAGAGCAGATTAATCTGCACAGGTCGTTGACCTTCATCGACGCCTGACCAGCCACGCCCGGCCGTTCCAGATCGCCGGTCGCCGCGCTACTGCTGCTGGATCTGCACCGGTCGCCGCGCTGCCTGCTGCTGGAGCTGCTGCTGGATCGTGAGCTGCTGCTGCTGGTTCGTCATTTCCCAGCAAGATCTGCGCCACGATCCGCCTCCCTGAGGCCCCTGTCCACCGGGCCGTGCCACTCTCCGCCGCGCCGAGCCCATCCACGCACTGGAACCAGATCGGAGTCCTCTCCAGACTCCCCACCGCGAGGGCTCTTCTTCGAGGTGGCCCGATCTGGTGGCTCCGCCACCCGGCGTTCGCCACCTCCGCCTCCGCCCTGCAGCCATTGGTGAAGGTCCGCTCCCTTCAGGAAAATGGATTTCTTTGCTGAGATCGCCGGCACGCCGTCGAACGACCAACCGATGCCGCCAACGTCGACGAGCAAGTCATCGACGCCAACCATGCAAATCAACCAACAACAGTTGTCGATATTGGTTGATAAGTCAGGGCTGAATCTGCCGAAAGTTTCCAATAATTTCTCTAGTCATAGCCATGGAGAATGTCACGACAAAGAGAAATTTGCTGCTGAATCTACTAAGGGTGTGGCTGAGGAATCTACGCCGACGACATCGAATACTAGGGTTCCGAATTTGATCAATGAAAACAATACTAAGAATGCATCGGCGACGGAGCTTCATCGGCCGAGC
The DNA here is from genome assembly GCF_028751815.1 of Salvia miltiorrhiza. Taxonomy (NCBI): domain Eukaryota; kingdom Viridiplantae; phylum Streptophyta; class Magnoliopsida; order Lamiales; family Lamiaceae; genus Salvia; species Salvia miltiorrhiza. Next base: position 43,935,798 of record NC_080392.1, read on the forward strand.
ACCACTTCTTTTGCTTCGCTTCTGAGGAGACCCCGACAAATTGAACGTACGCCGGATGTGCTTGTTCATCGCTTCACTTCGCTGCAACCAGATTTCTCTGGTGAAATACCAACGCTTAGGGTGCCAAAAGAGCATCTGCTGCCCAAGATAAATCAATTTGAGCATGCTTTAATTGGTCGTCTTCTCCTTAGGAAAGGAGAGAAGCCGCGTCTCCTCACGGATCTTAAACGTGATCTTCAGGTGGCTTGGAATTTTGACAATGATTGGCAAATCATCCCCATGGGAAAGAGCTTCTACACTATTAAATTTAATACCGCTGAAGACAAGGCGTTAGTTCAGAAAAGCACCTCTTGGGAGTTACCTTTCGGAACCATGCGATTACGCGAATGGGTAAGATTCTTCGATCCCTATAAAGAAATTTCCTCACTTTGTGAAGTTTGGATGCGCATTTATTATTTGCCCTTAGAATTTTGGACTCTGGATGTCATTACGGGTATTGGAAGGGCGATGGGATCGCCTATTAAAGTTGATGGGGCTTCTGCACGTGGTGCTGCTGGTCATTATGCTAGAATTTTGTTGGAAATTGATCTCTCGCGTCCTCTTCCGGAGGCTTTGCTGGTTGACGGGGAAGAACGTTCCTTTCACGTCGAATTTGAATTCGAACAACTCCCGGCCTTCTGCTCTAAGTGTAAGATCACTGGACATTCTATTGATAACTGCAATAGAATGAAGAACAATTACAAGGAGGACAGCAGAAAGGGGAAGGCCAAAGACATGCCGCTGGGTAAAGACAATGAAATAATTAATAAGGGAGCTGCCAAGGATGTTAGGGCACCTAACTGGAAGCCTAAATCTTGGGACCAGAATAGGACTGCCCAAGCTCACAGACCGCAGATTATCACTGAAAATCAGTTTGGGGTTTTGGAACAGGTGGCTGTCGAAGAAGAGCAGATTATAAATCAGTTGGGGGTTTTGGAACAGGTTGCTGTTGAAGAAGAGCAGATTCAGACACCGCGGGGAACAAAGAACCACAATCAGTCGTTGGCTTTAATTGATAGGAATATTGATTTTGAGGAGGTCAATGGAGATAGATTGACATCGGGTCCGGATATCTTACAGGCGATCACTATGCCGGTTTTGGAAGAGAGAGATTGGGGAGACGAGTCTGATGGGCAGTCGGATGTTGGCAATACAATGCCTGAAGCAAATTCACAACAGATCGTTATTTTTGAAAGTTCGGACAATCAGGATAAAAATTGGGAGAAACAGGAAAGGATGATGGAAAGCGCTATCAAAGCTCAGCGGATAGTGGAAACTTTCAGGAATTGTGAGGAGGAGGCGCAGGTGAAAAAAAGGGGGAGACCGCCGAAAGATTTGGCGGCAAAGAAACCGATGATTCGTGGGGAAGATAGTATCAAGAGTCGTCTCCGAAAGTCGGTGGAGCAGCAACCTAACCAGCAACCTAACCAACAGGCTGAAGATTTCATCAAAAATAAACTTTACAAAGCTTGGGAAGCAGGAGATAAACCTCGAGATTTCATTATTACGTCAGGGAGCTCGAAGAATGATAGAGCCCTGAATAATGTGGCGGCCAAGAGTTGGGCAGCTGAAGTGGAATCGGGTGAAAACCCGAACACGAATTCTCAGTCTTTATGATGAATGTCCTCGTATGGAATGTCCGGGGCCTTACGGACGAGTCCAAACGAGTTTTAAAGGAGCATTGCGACTCCTTCTCCCCTGTGATTGTTGGGATTATTGAGCCTAAGACGAATCTCAAGAAGACTTATTCAAGATTTTGGCGTTCTCTGAATCTTATTCCTTGTTTTCAAAATTCAAGACACAACATGAGTTCGAATATTTGGGTCTTTTCTCATCCTTCTGTTACTCATGATGTGATTTTCTCCTCGGAGCAGGTGGTTATCATGAACTGCAGATGGTCGATGTGGAATTTTAAAATCGCGGTGGTGCATGGCGTTAACACGTATGCTGGCAGACGTCGTTTGTGGTTGGATCTTCTGGATCATATTGATGGTAATGTTGTCTTTATTGGCGATTTTAATGCGGTGAAAGGCGCCCATGAAAGAAGTAGTGACTGTATGCCTAACTCTACTTCTTGTGCGGAGTTCTGTGATTTCATTGAAGCCTCTGGTTTCATTGAGGCGCCTACGGTTGGTCTGCATTATACGTGGTCTGGTCGTAGATTTATGCCAACCCATGTGGAGTCTCGTCTGGATAGAGCGATTTATGCTGACTCTTTTGCGAATCTCTGGAGTTCGGTTTTTGTTCAAGCTCTTCCACGTATTACCTCGGATCATTCGCCGCTTGTTCTTCATTGCATGGTGGATGCTCCTCCTCGCCATCGTTTCTTTAAGTTCCTTAACATGTGGACCTTACATCCGGATTTTCTCAATACGGTGGAAGGGTCCTGGCATATGGATACCGAGATTGGTTGCCCGATTTTTAAAGTTATGCATAAATTAAAGCGTCTTCGGCAGGTTCTTCGCGAGTGGAATCGGAATGTTTTTGGAAATGTGGATTCTTGTATCATGAATACTCAACAAGAGCTTTTGGAGATTCAAGATCAGATTGCCAGGGATGGTTACACGGAGGATCTATTTGATAAAGAAGTGGAGGCCCAAGCTAAGATCAACGTTGTGCTTTCCAGGAAGAGCTCGCTTTTACAGCAAAAAAGTCGGGTGTCTTGGCTTCAAGACGGAGACAGGAACACGAAGTTCTTTCATGCAATGCTTAGGTTTCGTCGTAAACCTCACATCGTTTCTCACATGGAGATCAATGGTGTTATGAATTATGATCAGACGGCTATTGGAGATCATATCGTGGATTTTTTCTCTTCTTTGTTTTCGACTAGCAGCCATACTAATACTGATATTACGGCAGTGGAGGCGGTTATTGAGGAGATGGTTGAAAATCGTTATAATAATTCGCTCATTCGTTTGCCGGATGAAGAGGAAATTTCTGCTGTGGTTTTTCAGATGGAGCCGAACAGCTCACCAGGGCCAGATGGTTTCTCGGGTAAGTTCTTTCAGCATTGTTGGTCGATTATTAAAGTGGATATTTGGTGTGCTGTTCAAGCTTTTTTCAGGAATTCTTATCTTCCTCAAGGCTGTAATTCTAATACCTTGGTGTTGATCCCTAAGAAAGATGTCGTCAATTCGGTCTCGGATCTGAGACCGATTGTTTTGTCCAACTTTCTTTACAAGATTATTACTAAGGTGTTGGCGTCTAGACTGAGTCAGGTTGCTGCTGTTTATGTTTCCCGTCATCAGTTTGGTTTTATTAGTGGCCGTTCCATTCACGATTGTATTCTGATTGGGTCGGAAGGAGTGAACTGTATGCATCGTACGAGCCGTGGTCAAAACATGGCTTGCAAGATTGACATCAAAAAAGCTTTTGATACTCTTAACTGGGACTTTCTGCTTAACGTTCTTCGTGTTGCTGGCTATGATCCAAAGTTCATTAGTTGGATTGAGATTCTGCTTCATTCGGCTAGGATTTCTATTCTGTACAATGGTCAGCTTAAAGGCTATTTTGCGTGTTCAAGGGGTGTTCGTCAGGGCGATCCTCTTTCTCCGATTCTTTTTGGAATCGCCGAGGATATTCTTGGTAGGCTCTTTGCAAATTGTGTTAGCGCGGGCACCCTTACACCGATGCAAATGAGACAGGGAATTAATTTTCCCACTCATCTTTTATATGCGGATGATATTCTGGTTTTCTGTCATGCCACGGTCACGAACGCTCATACCATTCAGAAAATTATGGAGTATTATGGTCAAATTTCTGATCAAATTGTTAGCCAGGATAAGTCGCAAATTTTTTTTACGAGCAAAGTTCCATCTCAGACCTGCAGGGCTATACGAAGAATATTGAGGTTTTCTCAAGGCAATTTTCCGATTTCTTACCTTGGGGTTCCTATCTTTAAGGGCCGTGTGCGTGCTTCATATCTTCGACCGATACATGATCGTGTGATCAACAAGTTCGCGAGATGGAAGGGATTACAGTTGTCGATGGCTGGGAGGATGTGCCTGATCAGGTCGGTTATCCAAAGCTCCCTGACGCACTCCATGATGGTTTATAGATGGCCGACAGCTCTTATTAAGGAGCTCGATGCGTGCTGCCGTAATTTTCTTTGGACTGGCAACATCAAGCAAACGCCGTCTTGTTCTGTGAGTTGGAAAAGGGTCTGCTCGATTAAGGAGGAGGGCGGTCTCGGGGTAAGGTCGTTCGAGCTCATGAATAAGAGCTATCTCATGAAAATGGCGTGGAAGGTGGTTGGTGGGCGTGAGTTCGGATATGATTTAATTAGAGATAGATATCTCGATCGCTTTGGGCGTAGTAAATCTCTGGTGGCTGCTTCTACTATCTGGATGAGCTTACGTGAGGAAATTGATGGTTTGGTGGCGGATTCGTACTCGTATATTGGTGATGGCGCTTCTACTTCGTTCTGGTATGACGACTGGCTTGGGTATAATCTTTTGAATAAATGCGGTATTCCACATTTCATGCTTCCGTTTCTTACTCAATCGGTGGCAGATTACTTCTATGATGGGGTCTGGCATTTCACGCAAGCCTTTGTTAATGCTTTTCCTGAGATAGTGTGTGATATTTTGCTCACTCCTCTGGGCACTGACGGAGATGTGCGTTTCTGGAAACCCTCATTGCACGGGAATGTCACTACTGCGCTGGCCTTCAACAAGCATTGTCATCATTTTCCGAAGGTGTCTTGGGGTTCTTGGCTTTGGGAATCCTTTGTTCCGATTCGACGTTCCTTGATATGTTGGCGTCTTCTTCATAATAGAATGCCGACTTATGATCGCCTTATCCGCTACGGTATGATCACGCCTAACGTTTGTTTGCTTTGCTTAAAAGGAAGTGAGTCTCAGGATCACCTTTTCTGGAATTGTGAGCGTGTGAAGAATATTTGGGTAACGTTCCTTGGGTGGTTCAATTTCAATCAAGGGTTGCAAGAGAGTGATATTCATAGTTTTTTGGTGGTAGCTTGGCAGTATAAACTTAGTCCCCTCATCGGTAATTTCTGGAAAGCGGGTATCATCACGGTCATCTGGGCCATTTGGATGCAGAGAAACAATTGTATCTTTGATAATCAAAAGTTCGAAGCACGTCGTGTCATCCACACTGTGAAAGTAGCTTTCAAAGAGATTGATAATAACTTTGCTAAATTAGGCTACATGTGGAATTCTTGGTCGGATTATCTGATTCTCCGGGCAGTGGGTGTTAATACCAGGAGTGCTCCTCCTCCGGAGTTTGTGGAGGTACATTGGTGGCCACCGGTGGCGCCGTGGATCAAAGTGAATACTGATGGTTCAGCGACGGGAACTCCGGGCACTATTGCTGCAGGTGGGGTGTTTAGAGATAACTGGAATGTGGTGCGTGGTTGTTTTCACTTCAAAGGTGGCTCGGGTTTTGCCTTTGAAGCAGAGCTACTGGCAGTTATCTCGGCGATTCAAATTGCTCACAATCGTGGATGGCACAGACTTTGGATTGAAGCCGATTCCACCTACGTGATACTCATTCTTAATTCTCGTTCTTTGAATGTGCCTTGGCGTTTTAAGGCGGCGTGGAATAGGATTTTAAAGATGTTAGATGATTTCTCGCTGCAGGTTTCTCACATCTTTAGAGAAGGAAACAAGGCGGCCGATTTAATGGCTAACCAACAACGTTCGGAAGGGTGGTGGCCGCACGAGATTGAGGAGATTAGGGCTGCGGTTCGTCTTGACATGGATTCGCATAGCCATCTGCGTAAGAAACGGTAGTTGGGGCTGATGTGTGGATGTTTGGTTCTAACCGCCCGTTTAGTTTTTTTCGTGGGGTGAGAGCCGGGCTAGTTTGGGGACGATGGTTACGCCGGAGTTCCGGAAACTTTCCCTTCCGCTCTTCCCTACTTTCGTTTTGTGTTTAGACGAGTACTCTTTTTCCTTTTCACGGTTTTTCCCTCTGGGTTTTCAGTGAAAATGTTTTAATGAGGTTCGGCCCTTAGTCTGCTCCTTCTGTGCTTTCAAGGGTTTTTTTTAGGTTTTTTCTTTCCTTTTTTTATATAAAATCGTCATTTAATAATAGTATTATGTTTTATATTTAAAAGATAGTTCGAAAACTTTATCACCATTACTGGTGGTTAAAATACATATTTTTAGTTTTGTTAAAAAAAATTGTAGAGAAACTATGAATTGAGGATGTAGTTTATGTGGCAAAATATAAATCTTACATAAATTTGCTATTGCAATGCTTAAATGAAAAAAGAGTTCCCAAATAAGATATATGTCCCTCTCTTGATGCTGTTTAATGATGTCAAAGTATAAAAATAATAGTAATATGTCAAAGTCCACTGTACGTAAAAGATATATAACCATTGAAATTAAGACAATTATGTTATTCTTCACTAAAATTTTATATTAGCTTCCAAAAATCAAGCTCAAATTATTGAATAAATTTAAAATTTGTGAAAGCTAGTGATGGGATTGTTTTTGTTTTTTCCATTCGTGATGGTCATTCCAACTGCATTTGATTGGATAGGAAAGAGTTTGTGATGAAACCGCTCAACACAAGAATTTCGTTTTCCAACGACTACTATATTGGTAGATTGATTGAATTTTATTTATTTATTTATTTATTCATTAATATTGAAACGAAAGAAGTATATTACTCCTTCCGTCCACGAAATGAGTACCCATATTTCCTTTTTCGTCCGTCCACGAAATGAGTACCCATTTCCCTTTTTGGCAAATGTACCCCACAAAACTTTTTAATTAATACACTAAAAAATGTGAGACCCTTATTCTATTCACACTACACTCAATACATTTCTTAAAACCCGTGCCGTCCACAAATGGGTACTCATTTCGTGGACGGAGGGAGTATTATCTTAAAAAAAAAGTAGAAACTCGGCATCGTCTCACCAAGAACACCATTGAAATATTGTTTCTGCGAAAACCTCTGTTTTCTCTGTGAGTTTCGTGCAAAAGCTAGATCCGAATCTAAACTTAACAGGTTTTCTATTTTTTTATTTTAATATAAAAATTTCATGTTGATCGGAACTGTGTCTTCACCGTCAAATATTCATATATTTTATTACTCCCTCCGTCCACGAAATGAGTACCCATATTTCCTTTCTCGTCCGTCCACGAAATGAGTACCCATTTCCCTTTTTGGCAAGTGTATCCCACACATCTCTTTAATTAATACACTCAAAAAGTGGGACCCTTAAACTATTCACACTACACTCCATATATTTCTTAAAACCCGTGCCGTCCACAAATGGATACTCATTTCGTGGACGGAGGGAGTATAATAAAAAACAGTTCAGAATAATTTTATTAAAAATACGAATAATTTAGAATATAAACTAGATACTACAATTTCCTCTTTTCGAAAATATGGCGGACAAATGCTGACATCAAAACCAAATGTTTGTCTTCCTCAAACAAATCATGGCAGACTGACTTCACTTAACTGCACAAACATATATGCCCCTACTCCCTATATTTAATATTTTAATTATTTGCTTTTAGTATAACTTTACATGCAACACAAAGAATTAATATCTTGTGCATGTATCCTTCACGTAGTATTCAGATATATCTGAAAAGGTTAAAATTTTTATAATAAATAATACTCTCCCTATCTCCATCTCACTTTATCTGGTCTAATTTTTTTTTTTTTTAATCCTATTTCATTTAGCCTAATTTCCTTTTCATAGAAATAAGAGATTCCAATCGTTGATAATTTTGTCATCATCCAATTATTTTCGAATGGGTCCATTCAACGATGTAAAATATCACAATCATAATGCGATAAAAGAATCAATTCAAATTGCAAAAGATCCTGTAATTCCAATTAAGAATTTGTCGAGGCCTTTAGGAACAGCCCTTCTAATTGCGAATGTTTATTCATTTTACCATTTAACGATTCATAATTAGATCTTGGTAAATAACTATTTGCAACTTGACAATTTAAAACAGACTTTTCAAGTAATTAAATTTCAATATTATTTAATCGATGAAAATAAAAAAATTTATAACCCTCGTCCGTGCAGTAACATTATTTTCAATTTGAATCGTCCAACTAAATTTGACCTGTTTCATTTTTGAATAATAAACAAAAAAAAAAAAAAAACATGAACTTACATACATTATTTATTCTGCACTATAATCTTACTCTCTTTAATAATCGTGCAAATAAAATGAACCGGAGGTTATTAAATTTAATAATTAATTTACCTAAAAAAAAACTAGTCGTTGTACATAAACTCAAAAATCGCAAATTAAGAGGCGACACAAATTAAGAATTTATAGGTTTGTTGTAGTGTAGTAGCAAAACAAGTAATTAATTTTGATTAATTACTAATTAAAACGAAGTATATATAATTATCAAGATCGTCAGATGTCCTTGTCTTTGACGATGGCGGACACCTCGGCGGCGGCGGGGTTGAGTTTGCGGTGGTGCATCTTGATGTAGAAGTTGAGGAAGAGCATCATGACGGCTCCGTTGAGGACGGAGTTGAAGAGCCAGGCGCCGATGCCGTTGCAGCCGCCGGTGAGCAGGTGGAGCAGGAGCACCGCGCAGTGGCACACCAGATTGCACCCCAGCAGCAGCATCTGGCAGTTGGCGACGAAGGGGGGGCACGCCCCCGGCAGCCCCACCGCCGTCCAGAACCGGTAGCCGTAGACGGCGGAGTAGACGAGCGTGGTGAGCACGATCCCCACCACCTGGAACGACTGCGTGAACTCCAGCCACAGGAACGACGCCGTGATCGACACCGCGTGGCTGCACAGCTTGAACGCCGGGATCCGCCGCCGCCGGAGGATCTCGATGAGCGACCCCGCCGCGTGGAGGAAGCGCGACAGGTAGAAGGCGTAGGACCAGAAGAAGACGCGCCCCGACGCGCGCGTGCCGAGCGGGAAGCAGAGGAGCCACTGCAGCGGGGTGGTGCGGGACCGCCGCCAGAGCCAGCGCGTGTCGCGGATCTCGGCGGCGGCGGAGAGGAGGGTGCCGGCGAAGATGGTGAGCGAGAGGAGCGCCATGGAGAGGGCGTGGGCGGCGGGGAGCGGGCCCAGGGGGAGGGAGCGGCGGTGGCGGAGGAGGAGGAGGGGGGCGGCGTGGAGGAGGGCGGCGGCGGAGAGGTAGAGGGCGATGGAGGTGAGTAGGAAGGACCACGTGGAGCCCCACGATTCGGCGTGGCTCCACCGGAAGCTCACGATGGAGGGGTGCTCTGAGAGGTAATACCTCAGCCCGTCAAACGACGCCATTTCTGTTTACATCAACGACGGCGATTGATACACCGCAGCGCTCGTCGTCGTCGTCGTCGACACAAACGCAACTGAGAGACCCAAACCCTCGTTTTCTCTCTCTTCACCCTTTCTCTCTCTACCACTTGTGTAATCCGAGGGAGCCGAGCGAATTGTGGAGAGAAACAATACTCTCCACTAAAAATTGAAATTTATTTATATCTATTTTCTTGTTTTTTGTTAGTATTTGGACATTGGAAATTGAATAAAATGGCACTAAGAAAGAAAGAAAAAAAAAATTTCTTCTGATATCAGATTGCGGTGGCGGAAATCTGGGTTTGACGACGAGAACTAGGGAAGTGGTGAATAATACTAATAGTAGTAATTAATAAAAAGAGCTCGGAAAGGGGTACGTGGGGGATTCTGATTGGAAGGTGGGGATTTCATTTTATAGATTGTTATTTATAAGTTTATAACGTGATTTTTGTGTTGTTTCTGTCATATGCTTATTTTCGGACATAGTCCGAACTTTTCAACACCTCTATGTGGGTCTACCGCAACTAATCGAGCATTACTCACTTTGGTGATTAATGCTGAATAGGAATAGTATTGCAAACGTGTAAAGTTACATTTATGCGCCTACTATATCAGACGATGTCTTGCTCAAATGGCAAAGGTGTAGCACTTAAAAACTCTTATTTGTGAGAGATTTTTGGGTTCAATTCCGTCTGCGTTCGGATAATTTCCCCACCTTCATATGAGTAGTGGTCCTGTCTGCATACGAGTTACTTATTTGATTATATAATGAATAATTTTTTGTAATTTTAAAAAAAAGTTATATTTATGCTATTAAAATTTCGGTACAATAAAGATTCATTTTATATGTATCTCATTTAGTGAAATTTGTTAATACAAAGGAATCAAGATTGATATTTTGAGCAAATTAATAATAATCTCATTTGCACGGCTCAGTATGTTGGCAGCTCATATTCTGGCTGGACCTTTTGTCATTCACCTGCGATAGCCTTCACTGCTCTTTGCTTGGCTGTTTCGGCGAGTTAGGCAGGTTTTTTACAAGTTTCCGGTGTGCTGGAACTTGGACCTCGCCTAGTACGCTTCTTGTCGTTTCTAGCTCGCATGGGCTGATTTACTTTTTGGAGGTTAGGTTGGGTCGTGGTGTCCCTGCCTATTCTTTGTGGTGGGCTTTGTTGGTTTCTTCTATTTTTTCTTCCTTGCATGCTAAAGGTGGCTCCAATTTTGGGGTGATGGTTAGTCCAAAGCTCCGAATAGGGAGTTGCCCTTAGCGTGCTTGTTCGTTTGAGTTGGCGTTCTATGGGCGATGGTTATTCCGAAATTCGGAAAACGCTTTCTATCGGTTTGTGTTTGAGGTTTTTTAAACATACACTCTTTTTCCTTCTCAATATTTTTCCCTTTGGATTTTCATTGTGATTGTTTTAATGAGGTCTGGTCCTTAATTTGCTTCTTGTGTTCTCAAGGATTTTTCTTAGGTTTCTACTTTGCTCCTCCTTCTTTCTTTTTCTCTTTTTTTCTTCATTAATAAAGTCACATTTAATTAGTAATAATATCTCATTTATCCTTTGATGACTTAATCCCATTTAATGATTAGAGGAGGGAAGCATATTACCAATTAAAATGTACTTAATTATCATTAATGTTGAGCAAGTGATCAGCGCTCACGCAATAAACCAAACAAAACCAGCGATTAATCGAATAAAACAAGAACAAAGGAAATAAACATAGAAGAAGAACGCAAGACTTTTTATGTGGTTCGGCAATGTGCCTACATCCACGGAGGGGATCTCTGGATCCTTTCACTATCGGAATATTGAGATTACAGATACAATCGAGAGTTTCAAGCTCACAACAATGGCTTTGCTAACCTCTCTCTCTCTTTCTCTCTCTCAATCTGTACTAACTCAATATTCACCCCCTTCACTATTGAGATATTGCTAACTACTCTGTATAGACTAATAAAGAATAGCAGGTAAGTTCTTTCACTTATCCTTATTTGCATATTAGTCCTCCAATTGTTGAGTTTTGTAGACACACTCTCCAACAATCTCCACCTTGTCTGCAAATCCATCAATTTGCAAACTCCAGTAGATTCCATGAACTACAATCTCAGCTCTCATCACAACTTAATGAACTTAAGCCATTCTGAATGTTGGCATGGCCAAGCCCTCAACCACGTTCCTACTCATAGCACTCTGCATCGTCGTGAACGGCATCACAGAGCCTAACTCCACGCTACTCGGCTTAGCAGCCACCGCTGTAGCCGTGGTGGTGGCAGCGCCCAGATTCACAGCAGCTAACACAGTCTCCACATCCTTAGCTACCAACAACTTACCTCTGTTTATCTGAACTTTGCAGCAGACAGTGATTTGGTCAGACATCCATTGGAGTAACAGTGCTGAAGAACAGCGCTGTCAGTAGTGAACAGCGCTGCCAACAGTAAACAACAACAACGCTGTTACTCCAATAACAGCCCTGCACCTTCAACAGGACACTCAAACACCACCAAGACATCAAGCCTTGGTCACCAGCTTGATAAGATCCATGCAGCGAACAAACTTAGACATAGGAACAACTCTGGTGCCATTATCTCCAAGAGAATTTACGGGATCCCTATCTTGTCCACTCATGACCCCTGCACGAGTCCTAGGCCCCCGATACTCCACCTCACCCAACAGTTCCACGAGCAAACTAGCTCAACCTGACTGTGTCTCTAAGCATGAGCATTCCGCATCCTGACTCCACGCCCCGGCCAACTGATTAAGACTCAAGTTCTCCGAGCCCCTTCGACGATTTTCACCATCTCCAAGATGTTCCCGTGAAATCTCAGAAGCTCCACCCAATCTCGCAAGTCCAAGATCTCCACCTGATCCTGCAACTTCAAGATCCACCAGATCATTTCTTCGTGCTATGAGATTAAATTATCTTCCTTGCACCAAATCACCATCCATGTGATTGTCTCTGCCTTGAGATAATAAAACTCATATCCCTTTACAGTTCGTTCTTTTTCACCCCTGAATCAGAACCTTGCTGCAAAACGTGCAGACTGATCTATCTATCTTGGTCAAACCACATTCCCCTGTGATTGTCTTCCTCAAGATAATCAAGCCATTTTTTTTCCTTGTCCCTTTCAGAACAAGTCTGTTGTTACCAAGAACCTCCAGAATCAAGAACCCACTGCAGACCCCCTTCTAGCACATTCAGTGCCTCCGCGGAATCTCATGGCTCTTTCTCTTCTGACTCCACCCTCTTAGTGGCATTTGACTGATCTTGGCTTTTCTTCCAAGCAATGCAGTCCCTCTTCCAGTGCCCCGGCTCCCCGCAGTAGAAACACCTATGAGCCTCATCATCTGAGCCCATGTTTCCTTGCCTTCATTTCTTGCCCTTCTTGAAAACCCTCCGGGGTTTCTTGGCCTTGCCACTCTTCCCCGATCGCTGTCGAACAGCCCTGATCGCTGTCGAATAGCCTTGATCGCTGTCGAACAGCCCTGATCATCATTTTCAATTCCGCAACAACGCTGATTTCTCAACATCGAGCGAAACCGATGAACTATTTGAATAAGCAGCCATCGATATCGTCGAGAAGAGCGATTTGCATTCGCTTCTCGTGAGATTCCCATAATTGATCTGTTAGATTGACCTTCTTCAGCCTTCCCTGCGAATCTCACTATTCTTCCGCCTTTCCTGTGCCTCTCCGATCGGATTTCCCCAATCGATCTCTTCGATTGATGTTCTTTATCGTGATTCAATCAGCTGCAATCTTTGCAGTCGACATCCTTGAATCTACTGCGTCGATCTTCGTCTTCCCACAGACGACGCCACTTATTGAGCAAGTGATCAGCGCTTACGCAATAAACCAAACAAAACCAGCGATTAATCGAATAAAACAAGAACAAAGGAAATAAACGGAGAAGAAGAACGCAAAACTTTTTACGTGGTTCGGCAATGTGCCTACATCCACGGAGGGGATCTCTGGATCCTTTCACTATAAGAATATTGAGATTACAGATACAATCGAGAGTTTCAAGCTCACAACAATGGCTATGCTAACCGCTCTCTCTCTTTCTCTCTCTCAATCTGTACTAACTCAATATTCACCCCATTCACTATTGAGATATTGCTAACTACTCTTTATAGACTAATAAAGAATAGCAGGTAAGTCCTTTCACTTATCCTTATTTGCATATTAGTCCTCCGATTGTTGAGTTTTGTAGACACACTCTCCAACAATTAAGTTTAAATTTAGAGTTAATATATTGCTCTAGCTCTTTTCATATAATAAAAGGAAAATTTATTTATAAAAATAAAAGATTGGAAATAATAACTTTTTTTTGATGTGAACTAGTTTACATTAATATATTTTTTAAGAAAATAATTAAAAAAACAAACTACCTACCCTTCTAACCCGTTTTCCCAACGGCTCCCCGACCCCCCAAATTCCCAGCTCCCCTCCCCCAACCTTTCCCCAGCACGTCGCCACTACAGCATACCCTGCCCTCAATTCCTGGCACAACCCCCTCTCCCTAGGGTCCCCAATACGTCCCTTCTCTCATGCCCAATTGTGTAACGGTGCAAAATATATTAGTCGCTCCGTCTCACAAAAACATGAATATTTGTAAATAACACGGTTCAAAATTTCTTTTTACTATGTGATTTTGATTAGAATACAGTGTCGCCACTTTGAATTTATCACTAATTGTTATATATATATATATATATATATATATATATATATATATATATATATATATAGTGTGGTTCTAGAGAGAACTTACATTATTTGTGAGAACGGGAGAACCATCAAATCTAATGCATTCACTGTAAAAATTAATGCATTCGTTGTTAAAATTAATGCACTAAAAAAAATAAAAAAAAAATTGCTCCCTTCAGGATTCGAACCCAGGATCTGCATTCATCCAACAAGATGATGCATTCACCGTAGATCTTGATGATCGAATGGCTGAAAATGGTTCTCCGTTCTTTTTTTATTTATGGTTCTTTCCTGAACCTCTCCCTATATATATATATATATATATAGGGAATGGCTAAAATAAGAGCATTTCTTAAGATATAAAATAAGAATCATTTTCAGCCCTTAGATCATCAAGATCTACGGTTGATTCGTAATCCTGTTGGATGGATTTATGGTCCTGAGTTCGAATCCCAAAGGTAGCAAAAAATTATTTTTCACAATTCATACCTTTATACAGCGAATTCATACGTGTTCTACATAAAATTCATACATTAAAAATTGCTCTTATTTCTTATTTTAAGATGTGCTCTCACGGTAGCTCACCTCTATATATATATATATATATATATATATATATATATATATATATATAAATTAACAATTAAATAAATAAAATTAAAAACAACTAAAGTTTTGTAGTTTAAACATATTAATTTTGACGCTTAAAAAAGATAATCGTTAAACGCACATAAAAACAAATAACATTCATAAGAAATCATGCAAACATCAACACCCTAACTCAGTGACGAAGTCAGTTGTTGAGTCGGATTTTAATATCAACAAATTAAACTTATAAAACAATTAGAATCTAGTAAAACATAGAATCTAACCGAGGAATATTAGGTATTGATTTTTGAAAGATAATTTCCAACATCCAAGCAAAATATTCAACACCGCAAGAACAAATCTCCACAAACAACAACAAATGGCAAGAATCCTAATAAAAATCTCTCAATCTCAAAGTGTATTATGTGTAAAAGCGTGTTTACAATCGACCAAATAATAGTACTCCCTCAGTCCATAATAAATTTGTCATTTCTATTTATAGTAGTATGGTCCACACATCTCCACTCACATTTAAAGTGGCATCCTCACTCCACTAACAACTTTCTTCACATTTTATTAAAACTCGTGTTATCCAAAATGTGGCAAATATATTATGGACGGAGGGAGTAAATGTTTATAGACAAAACCCTATACTAAAACACTATTGGGCTTCGTCAGAGATAGAGAAAAAAAGAAGAAAAAAAAAGAAGAAGAGGTAAACCGACATTTTAACAAATGCAATAAGTTTGTTGGACCATGTAGACTTAAATGGGCCGAACTGGTTATAGCCTATCATGGGGCCCAATACAAACGAGGCCCTTCCATATTTTGTTTTTGGATTTTAAGGCTTCCGACCACGACAAACACAAGTAGTTGAATTTTGAAACATATATAAATAAATGGGAACAAATGTCAAATTCTCACCGAGACCAAACCAGCGCTCAACAGAATCAGCTGGAAATTTCTGGAATTAAAATATCTTCCGCATTTGTAAACAATTCTCTTATTTATCGTTCATTATTTTGATTCCTCGCCGTACTAATCAGCTTACAGAGGTGAGCATTTGCTTTAAGATTACCGTTTTCTTCTATCCTTTCCTTTTCTGTTGTTTGTGTGCCTTTTTTTATTTTGGATTTAGTTTTGGAGGTACTATTATAGTTTGTGATGTTGATTTCAAACTGATAGCAATCAATTCAGTTTTAGATTTTATATCTGTGTCGAGACGATGAATTGTAGTGGAATATCGAAATAGATTTAGGGTTCTTAATAATTTTAGGATGAACAAAATGTATATGTAAACCGTAGTATCTTTTGGAATAGCTTTGCTTAGTGTAGCTTACGATTTTTGACACTTTCGGTGCCGTTTTAATCAAAACTGGAATACAGGATTATAATTCGTAACAATTTGGTTTTTTGGGACTGTTGTTATGTACATGAATGCAAACATATAGGTTATTGTATTTACTGGATCTATATGCTTTAGTAGGGATTGGATTAGAAGCAATCTGAGGTTGCAATCGAGGTTCATTTTGTTCACTTCTGGCAGCATTTGGATTTTGGTGGGCTGCACAGATGGCAGAGGCTCATCATCCGACTACCAGTGCACCGGAGAGCTCGCCTTCCTCGCGGAGCGACGGCAGTGGAGCTGTTGATTTTGAATGTAACATTTGTTTCGATTTAGCGCAGGATCCGGTGATTACACTCTGTGGGCATCTATATTGCTGGCCATGCCTATATAGATGGCTAAAAGGTCACTCTCAGTCCCATGAATGCCCTGTTTGCAAGGCCCTGGTAGATGAGGAGAAGGTGATTCCGCTTTACGGCAGAGGGAAAACCCCAGTTGATCCAAGATTGAAACCTGTGCCGGGCATCGAAATCCCTAATAGACCAGCAGGGCAGAGACCTGAAACAGCGCGATTTTCAGATAATAATCTTGCTAGTCTTATTATGGGACTCATGGGAGGATTTGTACCAGTTGCATCTGCAACTTTCAGCAACTTTGGAATGTCTGCTGGTTTCGGAGGGCTAGTCTTCCCCCTTTTCAGTATCCAGCTTCATGGGTTCTCAAATGCAAATGGTCATGGTGGATCATCAGGGTATAATTATGGCTACGCTGGTTCTTTCCGTGATAGTGAAGGCCGATTGAATCGAGAGGCTAGTCAAGCTGCACAGGCAGATGATGAGAATCTGAAGAAGATTCTCCTTGTGGTCCTTCTCTTGGTATTGTTTGCTTTTTTGACAATGTAAAAAACTTATCTGCCCAAACATTGTGCAGAAGAATTTGAAAGTCCTCAGTGCCAGTTCTTTGTCATGGCATGTGCATGCTTAATATTTGTATACTCTGTAAATTAATTTTAAATCTGAATGAATTTCCATTTCATTTTAAAATGGAAGATCCAGTTTCTTATGTTGTACACTTCAGTGAGTGTCATTTGTGAATAGAAATTTTGGCTAATCTCGACATATCATTCTCAGGAAAAATGTATGTTATCTCTTGTGACTGAATGTGACTGGCTGCTGTTCTTTATCAGGGTGTTATTGTTGCTGCGCCAATGTGATGTAGTTGATGAAAGCATGGGAGTGTGCAAGCTGAGGGTCTTTCAAATCTAATTTGAGATTAGCTTGTACAAGTTCTGATGTCTGCTTTTAGACTTGCTTTAGGCAATACTAACGGTCCAGTCCCGTTTCAGCTGATGTTTCAGGTTATGCGGTTGTTCTGAGCCTGAGTTTATGAGGATGTATTATATTATATATTATGTGGTGAATGCAGCTCTGCCATTGATGTTTTAAGTGGACGGCCTCGTGGCTCACCTGAATGCTTTGGCACTTGGGCTTCTGCAGCATTTTGTCTATATGCATACCAAATATGGAATGGAGGTTAAAGAGGCATTTCTTTTTGCCCGTCTGGTATCTATCTGTATGGTAGTAATTTGAAGCTGCAACCTAGGTGACCATAATGGATGATTTTAAAAGCTATTATGATATTGCAGGTTTGAGGTTGGAATGTTTGGAGGCATTTATCGTTTCCTTCTCCCACTTTGGTAATCTGGATTTTGGCCCTGGTATACGTATAACAGCTGCACCTTTATGTCCATGCCATCATTGTGGAAATGAACTTATCTAGTAGTAATATTTTCAGGGAACATTTTCGCTGGGGGGCTAAAGCTGTTTTGCTCTTTTCATGCTTTTTTTGTCAACATCTGATGTCGCTGACCTCTCTCGTTTCTCTGCCTTGCAGTATTTTTTCCATCTGAGGTATTTCTTTCGTGACCACCATTTGTTGATGGTTGTGAGGCTTTGATAATTCGATCTCAAGTTCTCAACAATTGTGAGCCATAAAGTAGACAGAATAAAGTTCACAGCTATGGAAGGTATCATTATATACTTTGTTCTACTGCTTTTGATTTCATATAAAAAGGGAATCTTTGCTATGGCCTTTCACCAATTCTGGATTCTTCACGAACTCTCCTGATCATGATATTACCTGTTCCATGGTTTTTTTAGTGCCATTAAGCTTCACAAGTAGTAGTAGGCATTGGATTTTTTGTTAATACCAAAGGGAATTGGTAACAGAATCATACACTCATTCCACTGTTTACACTTTCGAACTTAGATACGACTACCCTATCACGTTAGCATCATTTCATGCGTCTTTGCTTTCTTGCATTGTTCGGGGATGTTATCGTCGTATTTCTGCTAGAGATATTTACTTCTTACATTGTATGGTAGCAAGTAACATGCCAAAAATGATCAAGAGAGGGAGAGAGAATCAAGTTGCACTATTGAGCTGCTTTTGGAACTATTTGTTAATGAATGATGATGCATGTGGAGAACATGGAACTGTATTTATGGACAGAGGTGAGTGGCTCTATGGACCCTTAATAATAGGGTTGATTCTCCACCTTTCTAGTTAGGCAACTTCAATTTTATGACCTGGGCATGTGACATTGCACATGCATAATTATTGGACAAATAAATCAATTCAATCACACATTTATTGCCTCTACTTTCTTGCATTGGGGAAATCAGTCAGTGTTAATTCCTGCAATTAGTTTATTGCCATATATGCATACAATAATTAGTTGATATATTTTCCATTGCACATTATTTCAACAATGTTATTTGGACAAAATTTGTCCGGACAAAATTTAGTTAAATACTTTATAAAATAAATGAGTAGTGCAAGTTTTGATTTAAAATAAATTAGGATTTAGTTAGTTTTATTGTTTTCTTTATATTGTAATTTTTTTGTAAATTTTTAATAACCTTTTTAATTATTATTATTTTTAAAGTACACAAACTACAAATAAATAACAAAAAATAAAAAAAATATATTAAAAAATTATGAAAAAATTACAATATAGAAAAAACAATAAAACTAATTAAATCCTTTCAAACTTGAATCAAAATTTATAAATAAATTGATTTTTAAAAAAATTTAACCTTATTTTTGTCCGGACAAATTTTGTCCAAATAGCACTACTCACATTATTTAGGGGTTTTGTAGAGATGCATTCCCTTTTTTAAGACGAGAGATGTGAAGTGATCAAACTCTTGCTAGCAAATTCACGTGATTCTGTATTCATTTCTTCAATTATATATGTGGTGTAATGTATCTAATCACTCGGACAATGCACGAAAAAAAAAAGGGGTAAATATCATAAAAACCCCTGAACTATACTCACTTTATCAAAAATACATTGGAACTTTTGAAATGTTCTTGAAACCCTCAAACTATCAGGTTTTATCAAATATATCCTGCATCTAATTTCCAGTCACCAGAAACGTGATGTGGCCCTCCGAATGCCACAATGTAATTTATATTCTATTTTTAAAAAAATGACATGACAAAAACGACTTCGTTTTATACCATATTCCATCATGTTTATCTATAATTCTAGGTTATTAGAGTGAATTTCAAACACGATAGAAGTGAATTTTGAATTTCAGAGTGGATTTTTTTTAAATGATATGGTACGAAACAACATCGTTTTTGCCATTGCATTTAAAAGAAATAGAATATAAATTACATTGTGGCATCCGGCGAGCCACATCACGTTTTTTGTGACCGAAAAATAGATGCAGGATATATTTGATAAAAACCTAATTTGTTTGAGGGTTTAGAGAACATTTTAAAAGTTTCAGGGTATTTTTGATAAAACGGGTATACTTCATAGATTTTCATGATATTTACCCAAAAAAAAAAAAAAATCATAAAAGCACTTTGCCTTACAGGTTGTGTTTGCCTTGGATTTATGATTTATCAAATTTTGAGTTTGTGAAGTGTGAGACACGAAAGAAGAAAAGCGTGTGCTGGCATCTTCTTTACAGGCTATATATAATATGGCTTGTTTTGCAGTCTATTTCATCTATCACTTATGTATGAAGTGATACTCCCTCCGTCCACGAAATGAGTATCCATTTGTGGACGGCACGAGTTTTAAGAAATGTATTGAGTGTAGTGTGAATAGAATAAGGGTCCCACCTTTTTTAGTGTATTAATTAAAAAGTTTTGTGGGGTACACTTGCCAAAAAAGGAAATGGATACTCATTTTGTGGACGGACGAAAAAGGAAATATGGGTACTCATTTCGTGGACGGAGGGAGTATTTCATACGTCTTTATCAAATTCATCTAATTACTCCCTCCGTCCCACTGTAAGTGAGACATTTTTTTTGGCACGAAAATTAAAAAATGTGTAGGTGAAAAAGTGAAAAGGTGTTTAAAGGGAAAAACTTTTACCCATAAAGGAAAGGTCTCACTTAAGAGTCTCAGATACAGTGGGATGGAGGGAGTAATTTGTATTGGTGATATTAAGATAGGGAGGGGATAAGCTGTTAAACTATTCAAATTAACACAAAAGTGACATTCGACGAAACTCGTGTAATTATTATATATACTCTCTCCGTCTCTTATATTTATGTATACATTTTATTTTTGGTATGTCCCCACGCTCTATGTTTAGACACTGCTATATATATAATTTTCACAATTTTATCCTTATTAGAACTTATACTTATTTACCCATAATTTATCTTTCTCTACTATCAATACTTTAAATAATTTTTTTATTAAAATTTGTGTCGGATGCACATATACATAAATACAAGGGTAGTATTTACATATAACATGCTCGACACTGAATTATTGGAGCAGTTTTTTTTTTGTTTTTGTTTGGGTGATCAGAACAACATCAAGAAACGACTACTCACTATACTATTAATGAGCATTTAATTAAACGCAAAAAAAAGGGTACTATTTGGAGAAAATTTAAATACTCCTATATTTGACGCGAGATACTATCGGACTCTTCCATTTTTTTTTTTTGAGAATGCCTCTTCCATTTTTTAAGTGTTCTATTAGAAAAAAAAAAATTATTCCTAAATAAGTGTAACATTTCATAATTCTAATTATGGTAAAATGATGCATAACTTCTAATTATGGCAAAATGATGCATGAAATTTTGTCATTCTGGTAATGATAATTTTTTTTTCTCTTTTCAATTGGGTAAAAAAAGAGCAAAATTACTCACTTTCTCAATACTTAAATATTTTAAGGGTATGAGATAATTAAAAAAACGAAGGGATTATTGTTCTTTTAGGGTGCGTTCTCTTTGATTGTAAATTTATCATGAAAAAGGAGGGATAAACAAAATTTCACCCTTTAAATCCTTCCTTTCTTTTTTCACATTTCCTACCTGACCCTTACTCATTTTTCATTTAAGGTGTGTTTACTTTGATAGTAAAATTTTCATTTGAAAAGGATAGATAAGAAAAAGTGAGATAATATTATCTTTTTCTCCTTTTTTTTATCATGTGTTTGCTTTGTTAGAAATAGATGAATAAAAAAAAATTGAAATGTTGGAAAATATTTTCACACCCTCCCAATAGGATAATATTATCCAACATTTGTGAAAAAAAGAGTGAAAAGGGGCTGCCCGAATAAATTTTCCAGCCTGACCGGAGAAAATTATCCATCATAGGAAACATGTGAAAATAATGAAAAATATAATTTTTCTAACATTTTCTATCAAAGTAAACACACCCTTACACTACAAAGGGGGATATTATCCCTCCAAAAATAGTGTGATAATATTATCCCTCTTTTGTAGTGTAAATGAGGAATGAGTCAGGGTCAAGTAGAAAATGTGGAAAAAGAAAAGAAAGATTTAAAGGGTGAAATTTTGTTTATCCCTCCATTTCCTATGATAAATTTACAACCAAAAAGAACGCAGCCTAAATAATTTCACTCTAAATAAATGATTAACTGACAAGTCGTCTTGGATCTCCACTTAGGTAAAAACAATCTAACAAGCCCTTATTCAAGCGTGCATCTTTTTTCTTTTTTCCTTTTTTTTTTTGTCTTTGTTTGAATAATAAAGAATGAGAGATAAATTCCTTGAGGTTGAGTCGAGTGTTACATCTCAGCAACACACAAATGTAGCATACAAGTCCAATTTGTTGCAATAAAAAGAAAAGAAATGGAGATTTAAATGAGACAGAAATGGCCCACGAGGAAGAGTGGAAGCATAGTAGTTAATGAGGTATGAAGGTGTAGCGTAGATTGTGGATGAAATGGAGGGAAGTGAAGAAGAAAGAAACAGAAAGCAGAAAAAGTGAGATTTGAATGCTATATTTAACAACTCTGCAGTGAGTTAGGTCTGCCTGCATTTAATGTGGATACGGAATATGAGGAACAGTCTTCACATATTTGCATGCTTCCATTTGCAGCAATCCAATCTACCATCCCCATAAGTCGGTGGACTATCTGCATCTTTGTTGGGAGCTCTTTATTTTTCACATTTAACTAACCTACATACCTACATACATTAATTACTCCATCCGTCCCACGACTCCCACCGTAAGTGAGACCTTTTTTTTGGGCACGAGAATTAAGAAAGGTGTATTTTGTGCGTAAGTGAAAAAGTGAAAAGGTGTTTAAAGGGAAAAAAAACTTTTACCCAAAAAGGAAAGAGTCTCACTTACAGTGGGACGCCCAAAATATAAAGAGTCTCAGATACAGTGGGACGGAGGGAGTAATATTCACATCTTCTTTCTGGAAAAGTAATTTATACTCTCTACGTTCGTCAAATGAGTACTTATTTGGGGCGGCGCGAGTTTTAAGAAATTGATTGCGTGTGTGAAAGTGGAATAAGGGTCTCAGTTTTGTTGTGAGTGCGTTACGTGGGGTACTACATTTACCAAAAAAAATGACGATCAGAACTCAATTATGATCTTTCAAGGTCCACATGAGATGATGCACAAAAGTCTATTATGATACTTCATGCTTCGTATGAAATGATGTTTAGAAATCAATTATGATCTTACAAGCTCCATATGATATGATCTCACAAGTCAACTTTGATCTTTCAAACTCTGGGTACTGTTCAGAAGTCAATTATGATCTTTTAAGCTCCAAATTCTAGTGATAATCAAAAGTTTGACACATAAAAGTTAGGGTTAATTACGCAAAAAACATGAACTACCCCCATTTCGAACTTTTCCATGAACTTTTTTTTTTATATAAAAAATTCCCTAAATTTAATGTGTTGAACAAATTTCCATGACTTTTTCCTCCGGTGAAGCTCCGAGTTGAGCCGTCGCCTACATGGTAATACCGAGCTGACATGACGCCTACTTGGAAAAAAAATAAACAAAAAAATAAAAATTCCATAATTTTCTCCATGGCGACCTACGCGCCTGCAAATTCTTCCGCAAATCAGCAACCGATTCCTTCATAAATGTGGCTCGATACGGTCCCGTTCTGTTGAAACCAGACGACGAGTTGCCATAATTCCTAGGGTCAAAGCAATAGACCGAGTTGAGAGTGAAGGTGTTCTGTAGAGGGTTCGCGGAAACGGTGGATTTGAAGAGGGGTTTTGCGGGGGAGAGGGAGGAAGAGAGAGAGAGGTTGGAGAGAGAGGAGATTTGAGAGGGGATTTGGAGATCTGAGGAGATTTGAGAGCTGATTCTGGAATCCATTTTTAAGGATTGAAGAAATTGGAGAAGAAGAAGACGGTTGCCACCCCTATGGAGCCGGTTGTTGTTCAGTCGGTGGCTGGTTCACCACCGGTTCTGGCGTCAGTGCTGCAACCAGGGTGATCTGCTGCCTCCCAGATGAGATCGAGAAAGGTTTGGGCTCAAAACGGCATCGTTTCTTTTCGCCGCCGGCTATGCCATGTCAGCACTCATATATATGGAAGGGCTAAAATTTGTACATAACTAATAAATATTTTTAGGGGTAATTGCATGTAAATTCCTAACATTTACACGGAATTGGTTTTTGTACCTTTTTTTATTTTTCTACTTTTAAATACTTAACCTTTTATTTTTGTCTCGAATTTGTCCGGTGACCGATTTTTTCTTAAGCCGGCGCCGAAAATAACACGATGGCAGCCGAAATCGACACGGTGGCAGCCGAAAATTGACACCTAGGCACTTTTATGACATGTGGAAAAAAACTTTAAAAAAAATAATAAAAGAAATTCACCACCTCATCTTCCCTAACCTCCCCAACTCCCAAACCCTACCTTCCCCTCTCCCCACCCGCCGCCGGCGCTCGCCGCGCGTCGCCCCTTCCCCATTTCCAAAACTCGTCGGCCTTCCCCCTCTCCAGACCCCGTCAGCCCTCCCCCTCCATCTCCCCTGATCTCGCCGCCCCCTTCCCCCTCCCAAGACCCCCGTCAGCCCTCCCCCTCCGCACATCTCGAATTCAACCTCTGAAATCTGCAATTTCATGGCGATTTGGTGAAATCGAGCCTCTGAACGACGAATTCGCCTTCAAATCCTGACCCCTCGGCTCTTCGTGAAATCCAGCAGCGATTTCATGGCTATCTCTAGTGTAGGCGACAGTGGTGGGGGGTGGCGGGTACCGGCCTGTTGGTGGTGGCAGCGCGGCAGGGGGCGGCGCGAATTGGTGGTGAACTGGGAATCTAGGGCACGAATTGGAGAGACCAGATAGAGAGAGAGTCGATCTAGAGGGTTTCAGGCGCCAGTGGTGGTAGTACGGGCATCGTCGCCAGCGGCGGCGGGTGGGGGGATGGGAGGGGAGGGAATTAGGGTTTGGAAGTATGAAAGATTGGGGAAGATGATGATGATATGTATTTTTTTATTATTTTTTAAAGTTTTTTTCCATATGTAATAAATGTGCTTAGGTGTCAATTTTCGGCTGCCACCTCATCCATTCCGGCTGTCACAATGTCAATTCCGGCGCCGGCATGAGAAAAAATCGATCACCGGACAAATTCGAGACAAAAACGAAAGATTAGGTATTTAAAAGTAGAAAAATAAAAAAAAGGTGCAAAAACCAATTCCGTGTAAACGTTAGGAATTTACAGGCAATTACCCCATATTTTTATATACAATTAATAAATATTTTCTGTATACAATTAATAATAAATGCGGCACATTTCATCAAATCTATATATTTTTTCTTATTTTTCTAAAATCTTCAATCTCCTTTCGAGCTTTTATCAAATTTCATCAAATGAAATTTTTTGTAAATAGTATTTCTACTATCCTGAATAAAGGATATATAATTCTATTATCCCAACAAAAATTTACATTTAACTGACGTGAGTGATTGAGACTAATATAATTTAAATTCTATTACATCAAATTAAATTAATTAAAAAAATAATTTACTAAAAGATAACTTCATTACACGAAAACATGCAATGTAAAATAATTTAAATCACAACGTAATTTACTTTTTCATCGAATATCAACGGGTTATGCACTAGTTCTGCTAGCTAGTGTGACCTTCGCATACATAACGATGTATAAAAATTGGAACTATGGAATGTAAGAATGCTTCTAAAATGCTACAAGATCTTCCCATATATATCCTTTACTTGTTATTATCAGGAAAAAAAATGACTCAACGTGAAAAGAACAATTACAAATAGAAAAAAGTCTCGATTTGGACCAATTAAAAAGGATCAATTATGTTATTGTATATAATTGATAATTTTCTTTAAATATATGTCAATTTTTCATTAATGCACAGATGTATAGCCAAATAATCATTCTGATTTAAGCAGACGCATTGACTAAGAGTCACTTGCCGACTATGTATCATTTTCCATCACCTTGCTTCCACATACAATTCAAAAATCTTGAATTTTTCCTATCTTGAAAACAATTTACACGTTTTTTTCTTTCTTTCCCAATTGTACTTGATTTCATTAAAAATCCTTCCATTTTACAAACATTAGATCAACATTTTCACATCCCATTCTCTCCTTAGAGCATCCACAGTGCGTCTCGCAGAGCGACTGCGCGTCCCGCTCGCGCAAGCCACAGACCAATGAGGGGGCAAGACGAGGCGCGGAGGCGCATGCACGAATGAAAAAAAATCGGAAAATGAGAAGAGAAAAGCGGCAACAGGCTTTCTCAAACATAAATAATTAGCTCACCAAATATTTATTCTTAGATTATTTGTAGTGTATTTGATCTATTTAATGTATGAAAATATTATTCATTATTATGCTTATTTTTTGACAAAAAAAAAATTATATAGTGTGCTAAAATAATTTGGCTCAGAGACTACTGCCCTCGAATCCGAACAAGTCCCTGATGAAAATTCGTAGCTAATGCTACTTATTAGATAAGTTAATGGGGTTTTTCTAGAAGACAAGTTCTTTACCTTGTATTCCCTCCGTCCCACTTCAATAGACTCGTTTTTTTTGGGGGGATGTCTCACTATAATAGGCTCGTTTTTCATTTTAAGTAAAAAATGTGTACTTAATTGGTGTGGACCACACCACTTTTCTACCATTTTCCTACTAAAAAGTAAATTTTTTTAATCTCCGTATCCAAAAGAAACGAGCCTATTGAAGTGAGACGGAGGGAGTATTTTATTTTACTAATATACATAGACACCAAAAGCTCAGGTTGAGAAAACGCATGAAAAAGCTTCATTAATTATTTTAATCTTTAAAATTTTTGTGAGAACCGTGAAAGCAATCTGGCAAGTAAAGGTTGGGGGCTTTGCAAAAAGAAGGTTTAAGAAACAGAGAAGACGTGGATGGCTCATCAGCTACACATCACAAACACAACCCATTGATAAAGGCGCTAACTTTGAACTCAAGATGAGATGCGCATTGCATGGTCCCCCCACATGCTCCCTTCTCCCCCTACCCCTCCTCCGTCTCATTGATAATAACTCATTATTATTCGATACAATTATTAAGAAAAAAAATGATTAAAGAATAACACAAATACTCTTCTGCAACCAGTTGCACCGTGCAAATTGATTTTCAGAATAACACATTTCTAAATGACATTTGTATGTTGAAGTAGTGTAATTCAAAAATCAATTGCACGGTGCAACCGATCGCACGGGAGAGTGGCTCGAAGAATAAAATGGTGTTAAAAGCGTTAATTGGGGGTATCAATAAAGAACCTTAAATTGGATTCGCCAAATTTTTAATTAATTAAATCCGAATTTCTTCTTGGTTGAGTGTAGATAATAATTGAGGTTGTGTAGTTCGTTGACAGAAGCGTAGACTGAAAAAGAAAATAGAAAAATGAAGAGGCAAATGGCATGATGCTACATGAAATCATCATTAAATTTTTAATAAGACCATTTGGTTGACTCAAATATATTACTAGAAGCATTACTCGAAGCTAGAGAGAGAGATAGAGAGAGAGAGAGCCCTCATTCAGCTTTCCTTATTTCTCATATGAAAAATCTTGCGCCAAAGCAATGCTACCATTTGTTATACTCTCCACATTCTTGATAACACTCACACCAACAAATGCCGCCGCCGCCGCCGCCGCTGCCGCCCTTAGCTTCCGAGAAGCCCCCAAATTCTACAACTCCGCGAGCTGCCCCACCCTCACCCCCGCCGCCGCCGCCGACACCGCCGACACCGCCGCATATATCTGCTACGACGGCAATGCGATCAACGTGGCCATGACCCTCGACGCCGCCTACCTCCGCGGCTCCGTCGCCGCCATCCTCTCCGTGCTGCAGCACTCCTCCTGCCCGGAAAACATCGTGTTCCACTTCGTGGCGTCGTCGTCCTCCGCCACGTCCGCCCTCCGCGGCACCATCACCGCCGCGTTCCCGTACCTGCAGTTCGGGATTTACCCCTTCGACGACTCCGCGGCGGCGGGGCTGATCTCCACCTCCATCCGGGCGGCCCTGGACTGCCCGCTCAACTACGCCCGCAACTACCTCGCCGATCTCCTCCCCTCATGCATCCAGAAGATCGTCTACCTCGACTCCGACCTCGTCCTCGTCGACGACATCGCGAAGCTCGCCGCCACCCCGCTCCCCGCCGGCGCCGTCCTCGCCGCGCCGGAGTACTGCAACGCCAACTTCACCTCCTACTTCACCCCGACCTTCTGGGCCAACCCTTCCCTCTCCCTCACCTTCGCCGGCCGCCGCCCCTGCTACTTCAACACCGGCGTCATGGTCATCGACCTCCGGCGCTGGAGGGACGGCGGCTGCACCACCAGGATCGTCGAGTGGATGGAGCTGCAGAAGAGGATGAGGATCTACGAGCTCGGCTCCCTGCCGCCGTTCCTCCTCGTCTTCGCCGGAAACATAGCTCCGGTGGATCACCGGTGGAACCAGCACGGCCTCGGAGGCGACAACTTCCGAGGCCTGTGCCGGGATTTACACCCCGGCCCCGTCAGCCTACTGCACTGGAGCGGCAAGGGCAAGCCGTGGGCCCGCCTCGACGCCAACCGCCCTTGCCCCCTCGACGCCCTTTGGGCGCCCTACGATTTGTTACGAACACCGTATATCCTTGAATCATGAGGTAAATATTAAATTTAACGAGTATTGTAGCTCAGTAGTATTCCATTTATTTTTTTTTTTTAAATCCGGGGTCCTAAGTTATAGACCGTTTCATAAAAGAAAACCACATTCTCTCATAAAAATTCCTGAAATATAATCCATCACTTTCTATCAGTACGTTCTTAAATCACTCTTCTTCTTAATAACCGTGTCCAAAAGTAATGAGTTATTATCAACGAGACGAAGTGAGTATATATTTGACAAGTTTTTGGTTTGTTAGGAGACGAAGAAGAAGAGGACGCAAGAGAGATGTGAGATCTTCTGAAGTTGAGATCCTACTCTGTTGTGTGTGAAATATATATATATACTATATATACATATGATATATATAGTATATACGGCGGTTAGGAGTTGAGTATACGATGATGTAAAGGAATAGAGATGGAGATGGATGAGGTGAGTAAGCTAGAATTGTTTGTACATGATATAGTAAAATACTATATATAGACAATTTTTACAGTCTTGCTCCACACATCGATCATGTAGGGATCATATAACAGCTTATCAGATTTTACTAAACACAAGCAGAATATTATTATTCCTCTCATGCATCTTTATGCTTTGTTTCCTCTAGATTCTGTCCATCTATATATAACTGCCACTCCACTATACATTTGGCAATGGCATGTATATATATATATATATATGTATGTATGTGTTATTGTATATGCATGGGAAGATTGATATTTAGCTACAAATTTCTTATCACATCAAATCAAATCTAACATATAAAAGGGAAATTTTGTGTGGTATATATGACACTTGGGATCTTCTTTGTCAATTTTAGTGTTCTATGGTACAGTATCCTATTATTATTAATATTATTATTAGTTGTTTTTTCCAATTCAATTTCTTGATATTAAAATTCTTATTTAGAGTTTATAAAATTTTAAAATTTAATTTGAAAATATTTAGTTGGTGATTGTTTATTAGGATTTACTTATCCATAGTATATAAACGTTAGGAAATAAAACACCAAAGCGAAAATAATTACATATGTGAATTGGTTATTCAATTATTATCTATGAGACTACGTTTAGGGGTGGTGTCAAGTCAATAATTTTTCAATATGTTTTTTCTTTTTCAAATTCTAAGTACAAAGAGAGAACATTTTGGTGTTTAGTACGTTCAGATTCCATACTTCAACATATAATTTGTTTAATTTTATAATTTTAGTAATAAATATAACTAGGAAATCGTTATATAGAGTGTAGTTTAAAACTTGAATTCACAACCAAGTATATTTTGAGTTGTGAATTCTAATTTTAAAATTCAAATTGAATTCATTACCAAAATTATTCCTTGTTGTAAATTATATACAACTTTAAAACTCGAATTTATAGCCAACCAATTTCAGTTATGAATTCTAGTTTTAAAATCAAATTCACAACTAACTGAGTTGTGAATTTAAGAGCATTAACATTACAAACATTACAAAACTCTAAATTCAAACCAAAATAATCTCTCAGCTTAACTTTGCTTTGTTGAAATTACCAACACAATATTGATGATTTTTGCAAGGATCGCAAACAATTTATACTCGAGTTGTGAATTCGAGATTTAAAACTCAAATTCACAACCAATACTAGCGATTAACTTGTGAATTCATCGAGTTAGTTGTGAATTCAAGAACATTAACAGTAAACAAGCAAAAAATTCATCTAACCGTCTGTCATCGCCGACGCCACCACCGCCTCCGTCCCGACATCATCGAATCGAGGGAGAAATTGATAGGTTTTGCCCCCTCACAATGTACTTCAAAGTCTCGTTCCTTATCAAGCTCACAACCCTAACGGCATGGATAAAAATCGCCGATATCGATCTACAATCCGACCCCAATTCATCGGCTTTCTCAACGAATTTCCTCACATTTTCTGATTTGTGCATGGAGAATCGAAGCATTTGGCTCATTAGCCTCATGATCTGCTTCATTGACACGCCACAACTCTTCAAGAATTCGACATTTGGGAGTAGAGTGGCGTCGGATTCCACCTTCCGTGAGAGAGAGAGAGAGAGAGAAGAAGAAGAAGAGTGTATTGAAAATTGTACATATGGTATGAATAAATTTGTCTTCTTACCAAAAAATTGATTAATTTTTAAAAAATTTAATAGTCGAAGTAATATAGTTGAACAAGGGATCAGAACTTATACTAATTAAAGGAATTCGATGTATGATCATCAGCAAATTTAACCAGAAATTAAGAAAGCATCATGCTGTTAATTATGCATGCATGTTGGGCCGGGATTCATATATAGATATGTACATTGAAATGAATGTCATAGAATTGGAATAAATGGGGAGGGATTTTGAACAAGTATATACTCCATCCGTCCCATAAGCTTAAGCTGATTGGAATTTTCACAAAGATTAAGAAAAATCATTGAAAATGAAAATATATAAGTAAATTTCCTAGTATGCCCATATTTATTATTTAATGATGTATTAAAGTGGGAGTAAATTAAAGAATTAAATAGAGATATAATAGTAAATGAGTAAAAAAATATTACTCCCTCTGTCCCGGCTTTTGGTATCCAGTTGAGAACGGCACGGATTTTAATAAAGTGATTGATGTGTTGTGAGTGAAGTAAGGGTCTCATATTTTATGTGAGAGTTAAAATAATTAAAGCGGAGTAAGGGCCCCACCTACTTTTACTAAAAATAGAAGTGGATACCAAAATGTGGGACGGCCAAAAAAGAAAAATTGGATACTAAAAGCTGGGACGGAGAGAGTACTTTTTATGGAAATAAGCTTATATAAATGGGACATTCAAAAAAGGAAAACAAGTAAGCTTATGGGACGGAGGGAGTATTTGAGTGGGCTATAAGTAGCTAGTAACAAAAAGGATTAAGCTAACTGCGTTAATTAAGTAAGCTTCTTTGATCTTTCATTTGTGCTTCTACTTTAAATTAAAGTTTAAAGCATGAGGGTTGCTTAGTGTTTGATTATGTGCCGCAATTCTTTTAAAAAGTTTTGACCAAATTGATTACCTTTTTACCTATCAATTATCATACCATAAACCCCGTTTTTCATGGTTTCACATATGGTTTTCAAATTCCAATACTGTCGGTAGCATAGTGTGGAGCCAATAAATTTAAGAAAAAAAAAAGATTATGAATTTGAATTTCACTATTTTTTTCTAATGATTTTCTTGAACAAGATTTTGCAAACTCGGTATTTTTGTTGTGTTAACTTGTGAATTATTGCATCGAAAATTATTATGTACAATATATTTGCATGTTAATGTAAAGAAATATATATGCTATAGTATTTATCAAAAATATATTCTTTTTTTTATATAAACTAACAGTATTAAATAAAGAAATTTAAAAATATATATTTCTTTTTTTATATAAATTAATAGTATTAAATAAAAAAAATTAAAGGTTACGCCACAGAGACTCGAACTCAAAATCTTTGACCTTAGACATTAAAGTCTTACAGTTTAGCCAACACACAAAAATATATTATTACTAATATCTTAAGTAGTGACTTGCGCGCAATTCTTTGGTTACAAAAGTAAAAAGTTGGTCAATTTAAAATAACTAACTAACTAGTATTATCTTTAAGAAAAAGGACAAGAAAGAATATTTGCTGTCTGTTGTTATTCACCGTTTAGAATTTTACTTTACTTTCATGATAGGGTCGTAGTATTACATTAAAGTCCGGTTAAATCCAAACGATGTAATATTGTATACTCCATTATTCATAGGAAAGAAAGATTTATTTACACCTCTACGTAAATATATATATCACTATGTTTTATGTGGAAAAAAGATGCAACATCACTATATATATCAGGATCCCCTCTCTCAATTTTATGTGTCTCATTATTTCTTTTTTTTTTTTTTATCAGAAAAGGATTTTATTAAAGAAAGTTCATGGTACCAGAAGTACCAAACAAGTTACAACAGAAAATGGGAAATAGAATTGGAGAACCAACAACTAAAATTAATCTCCTCTTCTAGCAATTTAAAAACCTTATTCCAACTCCAAAGCCTCGCTTTGATTTCGCCCAGCATTTTCTTGACTTCCCAGTTCTTATTCTGGAATCTACTCTCATTACGGCCTTTCCAAATAAGCCAAGTGGTGCAAGTCCATAGAGCCTCAAGGAATTTCTTACTTTTCTTTCCTCTTCCCTTGTGAATAAAGGAGTGGAAGTGCGCCTCAATGCAGTCCGCTCGATCGGTGTAAAGCCCAGTCCAATTCTGAATATCGTTCCAGATCATTTCTGTCTTCGGGCAGGAGCGAAACAGGTGGTCCGCTGATTCTTTTTCGTGGCAGCAAGCATTGCACATGGTTTCCATGTCGTCAAGCGGAATGTTTCTCTTGCTCAAGTTGTCGCATGTAGGTAGTCTATTCCGAAAAATTCTCCATGCCATTACCTTAACTTTTTGTGGGGCGCTGATGTGCCAAGCTTTCGCTGCTCTTTGATTGTACAAGTTGATCTCCTCTTCATTTTTCCTCGCTTGTTTGATCGCTTTGTAAGCTGAACTAGTGGAAAACACTCCCTCCTTGGAAGCAGTCCAAACCCATCCATCATCTTTGTTTGTCTCAAGGGTAGTACCTGAAATAACAGACAACAATTCATTGACCATGAGTTTTTCCCTATCAAATAATTCCCTTCTCCATTTAAAGTCCCAACACCACTCCAAATTCGTCCAGCAACCCACATCACTAATTGCCGATTCCTTCTCAACACTAAGTTGGAAAAGTCTAGGAAAGGTGAGCTTAAGTTGTTTATTGCCGACCCACCTATGTTCCCAAAATAACGTGTCTTTCCCGTTTCCGATCGAGCGAACTAGATTATTAGCAAAAATGTTCCCTTCCGTACCCGCGCCTAACTCCACAATCTTTGGCCACCAACCTCTCCTACCTCCTCGGTTTCCCGTCAGTTTCAAGCCCTCATCTGTCCATTCGAGCTCACCATGAACTGATCTAACAACCTGTGCCCAAAGTTTCTCCCTCCCCACAAGAAATCTCCATAACCATTTCATGACCAGAGCTTCGTTAAACCATTCCAGGTTTGAAAACCCCATCCCTCCTTCACTTTTATCCTCGCAGAGATCAGACCATTTTACCCACGGAATCCCCTTAGATTCCGAACCCTTTCCCCACAGGAAATTCGTGCATAAGGAATTAATGGAGTTCACAGTTGTCTTTGGAAGGATGGAGTAGGAAAGTTGATAGATGGGGATAGCCTGAAGAACTGCTTTCACCAAGGTCGAGCGACCTGCCAACGAGAGTTTTTTGTTCTTCCATCTGCCAATTCTTTTCCTGATCCTCTCCTCCAAGAAGCTCCATTCCTCCACCTTCAATTTTCTACCACCAATTTTCTGCCCAAGATAATTAAAAGGGTAGCTGCCAATTTTACATTTAAGATCAGCAGCCATCCTTCCAACCTTTTCACCTTCAACCTTGATACCAATCAAACAGCTTTTGTGGAAATTCACCGCAAGCCCTGAGAGAAACTGAAAGAGCTTCAAAATAAGAAATAAAGTATCTGTGTTGACCTCTGAATCCTCCAAGATAAAGATCGTATCGTCGGCATACTGGAGATGTGAAACTCTGATTTTGTCCTTTCCGATGACTGCCGGCTTGAGAAGTTGTTTGTCCACTGATTTATCGATCAACGATTGAAGGCCCTCTGTGACTATGAGGAAAAGAAAGGGGGAGAGTGGGTCTCCCTGTCTAAGTCCTCTTTCTAACTGAAACTCTCCCGATGGTGAGCCATTGATCAGGACGTTTGCTGAAGCCGACGAGAGGCATCCTTTAATCCATTTTCTCCACGAGGCGTCGAAATTAAGGTTCACAAGCATGTTGTCGATGAAGTCCCATTCGACCGAATCAAATGCCTTTGCGAAGTCGATCTTGAAGAAGATACGCCCCTTGTTACAGCTTTTAGCTTCGTTCACTGCCTCATTCAATATAATCACGCCATCGAGAATGTAGCGCTCGCTGATGAAGGCGCTTTGATTATTTGAGATAATCGAATCCATGATCTCCCTCATCCTACCTGCAAGAACCTTTGCAATGACCTTGTACAAGCTGCATATGAGGGAAATAGGACGATATTCTTCAATGGAATTCACCTCTTCTTTTTTTGGTACCAACACAATGAAAGAGGTATTGCATCCTCTGGGTATTTTCCCATTAGCATGAAATTCTTGCATAACCTTGAGTCTCATTATTTCATGATAGGTATTTTTTATAAAAGAAATAATACTTCATTCGTCTCTCAAACATCGCTATAAGGGAGGATGTCAAGGATTTTAATCAAAGTTAGTTGTATAATTGACGAGTGGAGAATATGTCCCATAAAAGATGAAGATTGTAAAGGTATATAATACTTAGTGAAATTGTTTTTAAAAATAAATTCCTTAAAAAAAGTTCAAAATTGCTAGCTACTTACTTCATTAAAATAGTCAATGAGACGTTATACATAATACTTCCTTCATCCTATTAAAATAATTTTATTTCATTTTTCGCATAAATTAAGAAAAATATAATAAATATGTATATTCTAGTTTATCCTTATTTATTACCCTATGTTTTACAAATATTAAATAAAATCATTTAAATAAAAAAAGGCTTTAATAAAATTTCAAATTACATTTCAAAATGAAATACTCCCTCCGTCTCATCAATTTAGAGGGTGTTTGACTAAGCTTATTTTAAAGAGCTTATAAGATTTTTATAAGCTCTTGGAGCTTATAAGATGTTTCAAGAACTTATAAGCTTATAAGTTGTCAAAATGTTTGGGTAATTTAGCTTATAAGCTAAAGAGAGAATTTTTAGTTAGTGAGAGAAAATTTTGGTTAGAGAGAGAAAATCAAAGAAAAATGAAATTAGAATGATATATAATGAAAATAAAAAATTATAGTTGAATTATTTTTATAAAATGAGTGTTGCTTATAAAATAATGAGAAAATAAGTTGGGATAGATGAACTTCTTTTTGGGGGAGCTTATAAGCTCTTAGAACTTATAAGTTGTTTTAAAGAGCTTATAAGCTCAGCCAAACACCCTCTTAGTCCCATTTCACTTTTCGCACATATTAAAAATAATGCATTTAATCTTCTTTATTAATCAACTCATAAATTATGTTTTCATTTTTCATACTCTTATTAATTATGTTTACACGTCATTTTCACATTTAAATCGTTAATTTAGTAAAATAATATTTTTATATAATATTAATTAAAAAATAAATTATTTTTTTGAAATATTCCAAAATAGAATAAAGGAAAAGATTAGTTTTACGGGGGTGGAGAGAGAAAGATATTTAATTAGAAACTCACGGCTTAAGCTCGAGAAGAGTATAAAAAGTCAAACGAAAATGATTAATTAAAGCATAGAAAGGGCTCGAAGACATTAAATATCCATGCGTAAAATATTAATTATTAGAAATTATAATCAAAATTAGAGTATACATGTAAAGTTTAGGAGAAGTGGGCCCCCAAAGGAGTTGCCACCATTAATGAATGCCGGAGAGATTGATTGAATTGCATGTGCAATTTTGTTGTGTGATAAGCGAAAGGGAAATTCTTGAAATCAGATAATTTTAAGTATTTTCCGTTTGAAAAAATGACGCAGAAATAGTAAAGGGAGTGTCGGTGCTCAACGCACATCTATGGCACATGTTCCTTTCACAATATCCACGTGTCGCCCTAACACTTCCCTCATTCCGATTAATACCAAATTTAAATCTTCATAATAATTGCGGCGGAAACACCTCTCCAATCCTACTCCACATTAATTTATGATGTTGATTTATAAGTTTTCATCTCATTGCCCAAGCAAGAATTTATATTTTCTTTAAAATTACTCCCCCGTCTCAAAATGATTAAAGAATAAAAACGATATAAAGTGGTGAAGATGAGAAAATTGAATTTTTTTAAATAAATCATTATTAATGAGATAGACAATAAATAAATAAATAAATAAACGGAGTACATTATAATTTTCTTTCTAACATTTGCATGCTTTAATATAATACTCCCTCCGTCCCATTTAATATGGCTCCCTTGCCATTTTGGATTGTCACATTACAAATGATCCTTTCTGAAAAAGAAATATTTTTATCTCACAAAAAATTGTAGGTTCCACCACTTATGATCACTTTTCTCCTCTTCTTCTTAATAATCGTGCCAAAAGTAAGGAGTTATACTTAGTGGGACGGAGGAAATACATGTGAGTGGATCATATAAAATCCATTCTTATTCTTTTAATTAGAGTTATTTTATATGTCAAGTTATACTCATTATATATCATATTAATAATTTATTCATAATTATGCAGAATAAGATTCATTTCACCAACCAAACCCTTTGCGAAAATTTCACTCAACTTACTAATATTTTCACATTTTAAAACAAAAATAATCTTGGAAAATGTTTCCGGCCAACACTTGGTAGTTGGAACTCCCCTCCCCAATACAAAAGACAAAAAGTATTAGAGAATAAAGCCAAACCAAAGCGACGCGGTTATCATTTTGAATCAAATACTCTTTCCATCCATTAAAAATCGAAAATGGAGTACTTTTGTGTACTAATTATAAATATTTATACATAAAATTGCTCTATTTTGCATGAACGGAGGGAGTATAAAATTGGAGCACATCTACAAATTATATAAAATTGCTCCATATTGCATGAACGAAGGGAGTATGTTAAAATCGATAAATGGATTGAGTATATTGTCTATTAACAACATCAATACATAGTTTTGGTTGCTTCTAAAGTACATCCTTCGTCTCATTTGACTTGACATGTATTCATTTTTCAACTGTTTCATTTGATATAACCCTTTCTTTTTAAAGTAATTAGTTTTTCACTATGATAAATCTGAGCCTACACACATTTACACTATAATTTTATTCTTCTAAATTTGAGCCCCTCACACTTGATATTTCGTACCATAAAAGAGAATTAGGCTAGGTGAGATGAAACAGAGGGAACAAGAAAGATAAATGTATCTCAAAAAAAAAAAGTAGCAAGGCTAAAATGAATTTGATAAATTTTATTGACATGTATACATATATTTTTTTTTATCCTAAGTTAATATTGTTGCGCTCATTCAACTAAAACGATCAATATTGTGTTGATGTAAATAATTTACAATATTATCCTATGAATTATAGCCTTCAAATCCGGAAATTATCGCTAGATATATGCCGACTACAACAATATTTCCATGAAATTGATGAGCTAAATTTGGTGTTAAAATAGATGCGCGCCGCTTCCATTTTGGATCATAAATTCCGGTAACTTACACTTCACATAACTCCAAAACCTTCTTTTAATGCTGACATGGAAAATTATAAACGTTGAAAGAAGGGATACGCATGACGCATTTTTCTTATATTTTTCGTATTTTCTACTCTCTTCGTCTCATTGTTCTTCTCATGTTTTCACATTAATATTATTTTGTTTCTATTTTTTGTAATAATTTTGCACTATAAATAATATGGCTCCACACCTTTACACACTTTTACAACACTAATTTAATTCTTCTTAATAATCGTGCCTAAAAAAATGGGACAAGCCTAATGAGACGAAGGGAATATTATATATGTATATATACAATTGCCATAGCATATAATTACGCATATTATAAATACTAATTCACGTATATTTTGACGTAAATATATACAAAATTTGCATATAAGTTACAATAGAGTATCATATATAAAGAATGTATAAATAAAACACTTAAATGTACTATACAAAAAATTAAGGGTTAATAGCCGCTAAATCCTATAACTATTTTTGTTTTCGCATTTTCCATCGTTCTCAGAAATTCTGCCTCAGTATATCACAACTAATTAAGGAGTCGCGATTTGCATCATGTGAAGTTGTCCGACAAAACTGAAGATGACTTGGCAGCCGGACTAATCTACGTGGCATAGAATTCCGATAGGCAAAATGACGTCGTTTTGCCTTACGTTTCTTTGAAATTATCAGTCACAAAACGATGTCGTTTTGTTGAATTAGGATTCTGGGGTTGGAATGGGGAACAACAAGATAGATGAGAGGGAGGAAACGGCGTCTCCGTCGTGGCTGGGGAATGATATGGTGCTGCGTGGGGCGGCGTCAACCCAGATCGGAGGGAGGAGAACAGAGAGATAGATGAGATCTGCTGAATTAGGATTCCGGCCGGCAAGCAGCGACTTCGCCAGCGGAGCTTGAGAGAGAGGTGGGCGGAGCTTGAGAGAGAGGTGGCGGCGGCGCACAATGAAGTGGGGTTGGATTGGGGAATGGTGAGGCGGATATGTCCGCGGATGGGAGTTTTGAGAGTAGAGGGAGGAAGCAGCGTCTCCGCCGTCGCCGAGAAAGAAGACGGTGCTGCGTGGGGCGATGTCAACCCAGATCGAAGGGAGAAGAACAAAGAGATAGATGTGATATGCTGAATTAGGGTTCCGGCCGGCGAGCACCGACTTCGCCAGTGGAGCTTGAGAGAGAGGTGGAAGCGGCGCACGGTGAAGTAGGGTTGGATTGGGGAATGGTGAGACGGATATGTCCGCGGATGAGGGTCTGTGAGAGGGGAACGAGGGCGGCGGCCTTCCGGCTGGCGGGCAGCAACTTCGTCGGCGGAGCTTGAGAGAGAGGCGGGCGGAACTTGAAAACGACGTAGTTTCACTACACGTCATCTAAAAAATATTAACAGGTAATTTCCATGTAGATGATAATCACCCTTGTCAACAAATAAAATGCTACGTAGATTAAGTTATGTTGCCGGAAAATTTCGCGGGATGCAAATCTCGACTGGAGGATTAGTCGTGATATATTGAGGCAAAATTTCTGAAATCGATGCAAAACGCGAAAACGAAAATAGTTATAGGATTTAGCGGCTATTAGCCCAAAAATTAAACTTAGTCGTATTTCCCTTCTTTTTTTAAAAAAAAAGAACATATGTTGGGCCAATAATTTAACTATTGGGCCTTATATTATATGTTTATAGTGGGCCGATTTCTTGAAGTTATTGCGAAGGCCCAGTTTCCCTTTAAAATCAGTAGTTATAACTTATAACATCATACGTTTTTTATCCATCAAGATCTCAAATAATAATAATAATAATAATAATTAATTAGTTACATGGAAGTGGTTCTTCCACGTCCGCTGCTTTTCACCTATAAAATTCCCTAGAGATTACCAGAGCTTCACCCAGCTCTATATATTATTTTGAAATATTAGTAAAATATGTCATCAATTTTTATATGTGACATGACTTACTTAAAGAGATGCATGAAATACTTCACAATATTTTGCAAGAATTTGTTGTCTAGTGGTAAAGTGGGTATTCCTAAAGTCAAATATCTCAAATTTAAATCCCACTATACTTATAAATTTGAGCCCCTCACACTTGATTTTTCGAGAGTTGTTTACCGATCTTGTATGATTTACATGTTATTGTACTGAAACATGAGTTTTAATGGGCATGATTTATAAAATATACTTTATGTGAGCAGTTAATAGTTAAGAGTATTTTTTCACTAAAAAACTTAAACCATTTTCAAACACTGGAGAAGGGAAAAGAATCTACAATTGACAGAAACACTTCTGATGTTGATTTAAACAGCTTTGATATATGTTTGATGATCTTTGAATTTTCAAACACTTTTGCTTTCTATTTGAATGTTCTATACTTGTTGAACTATGCTATATTTATTTGAGGATTTTCAAATTTTTCTGATGCTCCAAATATAGTTTTAAGATTTAGTTGATTAACACATAGGTTAGATGTTTTTATGTACGTTAAGTTTAATAAAAATAGAATTTAATTAATTTCTGAATCCAACCAGTACTACAGTTTAGAATGAAAAGCCAATAAAGATGTCTATTTTAGTAGAAAGAATTATGGATTAAAAGAAATATCCAAAGTTCGAAAAGAAAAAAATTGTAAAAAAAAAAAAATTTGGACCATTTCTCGATTTATGCGTGTCATCCTTGCGCAGGGGCCATGCTAATCTTCTCTGTATCGTTCCAATTTTATCGGATGTCCCCGAAGGGACAACGACTTATGCATGCATTTCGGTATATAAATTAGTTCAAAGATGGTCAGTTTTCGATGTGGGACAGAGTTAAATTTAATAGGCTACGCATACAAAAATTTGGGCCTTGTGTTGGGCTAGAAACTGTTGCCTAGCATTAAGACATCATCATGTAAATTTTACAAACTTTTTCGAAGAAAAAGCAATATTTCCAAAATTGATCTACTAAGTGTAACGAATAAAAATCAGTCGGAAAAATACATAAATAAAAAGGTTAAAAAAAAAAAAATCATAAGATGAGAGGCTTTATTTATCATAACAACAAATACATTGTCTCATTTTCTGGCTTCAACGTATTCTTCTCCGCTGCAGCGCCTTTCCTTCCTATAATATCTGTAGTAAACATACTGTAATATTATCTGCTCAAACAAGTTAAGGTTCTTTAATGAGATTTGAACACATGATCTTAATATCTCAATTAAAAGCTTATCATAAACTCGTAAAATTTCGACATCTCGGAAGGATACGAATAAGTCGAGCAGCACGCAGACCGCGGCATCCAGCAGCCAGGGCAAGTTGGCTGTAATTTTGTCCCAGGCAGTTGATCTCACAAGAATGCTGCATCAATTTGAAAGGGCTTTATTATTTTTAGTTAATCCGCGATATACGATGATTTTGGAGAGATTAATGTAGTGTACCTGGCTACATAAGTAGCATTAGCAGCAAGTGCAAAGATAAACATGAGAGGATTCAATCCCTGCACAATTTTGCAAGATATAAACTTATTGCAATAATCCAAATTCTTCACTAAATTTGATGTGTTGATAATGGGTGCAAGAGAGAATTACCTCAACGCTTCCTCGTTTAATCTGTGATATCGTATTCATTGCAAAGCAAACACATCATCAAATATGAGATAAGGGATTTTGTGTTGAAAAGTGAAACATTATAATTTGTTGCTTACATTTAACCATATTTGAGGTAGCCTTCCACCCATGTAAATGGCAGCCATCATCCATCCTAACCACTGACCTAACGCGCTCTCTGCTCCGTTTTCCTGTCACGAAAATAAGGCCTAACTTGAAGCTACAAATGTAAAATGTTGTTATTAATTTGATTTGGTTCATAACTAACTTCATTCAATCCCACTTGCAGTAGTTTCCTCCCACTCAATCCAAGATACACTTGCACCAACGCCTTTGATTCTCGAGGCATATTCATCGATGTAGCCAAAAACGCTCCATATCCTGCCTGAGAGAAAAAAAAAGCGATATCTATAACAGAGTGATATCACAAGTTGCAACAAAATTCTGTTTTCTCACAAATTTATTAACACTGTTCCAACAAGTTGAAGAAAAGCGAAGCAAGTGGCAACAAGAATCCAAACACATGACATATTGGTATAGATGAAGTAAAATTTGTGTGAGACTCACAGATCTTGGAATTGGTTTAGGCCTGCTGACAGCATTCCGCGGTGGAATGGGTGGAGCTTCGTCGTCTGATGAAGAGTCGTTGTCGATTCCCACAGCAGAAGGACCACTCTTGATGGGCCAAAGATAAGAGCGCATACGAATAGGCGGAGTCGTGCTCGCAGCCATTGATCTTGCAGAGCTGCACAATATTCCAACAATTGATCCATTGTCAAATTATGAAATATAAGTGATTATATACATGGATTATGAATATGATGATCATTGGCATAAGTTATATAGTGAATAATCACGTGTAGTAATAGGCTTCTCTACGAGGCGTTGCAGATCGAGTGGAGGGTATTGGAATGGAGGAATCAGTTTGTGGTGTTGCTCTTAGAGGCTTCTTCAGGTCTTCATCAACCTGAAAAACACCACCATTTTCACACACTTGATTGATTACTGGGTGCGTTTACTTTGGTTGTAAAATTTTCGTTGGAAAATTATGAATAAGAAAAGATGAGAAAATATTATCTTTGTCTCCTTTTTTTATCATGAAAATATTTTCACGCCCCTACCACCCGAGAAAATATTTCATTACAGTCTGCTCGAAGAAAATTTTCCATCATACTCCCTCCGTCCCACCTTTTTGTATTCACTTTTAGTTGTATTTACAACTAAAAGTGGATACAAAAAGCTGGGACGGAGGGAGTAGTAAATATATTGGAGAGAAAATGAGTGAAAAGAGCTGCCGAGAAAATATTTCATTCCACCTTGTCCGAAGAAAACTTTCCATCATAGTAAACACGTGAAAATGGTAGAAAATGAGTGAAAATATACATTTTCTCTCATTTTCCATCGAAGTAAACGCAGCCTTAACGTAGAAAAGATAAAATCAAATGAATGAATGCGAAAGATAAAACCTCTTGATCTGATTCTTTAGGTTGAACGTTTCGCCACCTTCGGTAATAATCGTAGTAAAAGCTCTGAATAACTAAAACCACCGTGGTCACAGTGTAGAGCTGAGAAACAATAATATTGAAAATTAAAATTTAAAAATTTTAATGAATTAAAATA
Source organism: Salvia miltiorrhiza (assembly GCF_028751815.1). Lineage (NCBI taxonomy): Eukaryota > Viridiplantae > Streptophyta > Magnoliopsida > Lamiales > Lamiaceae > Salvia > Salvia miltiorrhiza. The sequence goes on from NC_080392.1 coordinate 43,978,673, forward strand.
AATAGACGCCGTTATAACGGAATTCTGGACTTACCACCGCTGTGTAGAACTGGGTTGGTAACTGCACCACCCAAAACAGGAAATGAGAAACCAGAAATCAATCAAGCAATTGAATCGAGATAGCAGGAATTGTTAAACCTAGGTTGCGGAATCCAAAACTACATTTTGATTAGCAGAAGAAGCTGAAAGAGTAATTAGGAAGGGCTCACCGTCGCAGGTTCGAGAAGGCATCCCATTAAATTAAATATGTCGCTGCAAATTGAAGAGGAAATGATTAGAAGAAATGCGTGTGTGTGTGTGTAGTAATGGTGAGGTTAGGGAGAGAGAGAGACCCGAGGATCCAAGTGAGGAGGAAGAAGATGGAGATTCCATGGCCGGATTTGGTTCTGAAATTGGTGATGATTTGAGGGATCTCAGCAACTCCCCAGAAGAGGAGGCTGAAGAGTCCGAAGGCGAAGGAAATCTCATCGCCGGCGTTGCAGAGGCAGTCTTTGAAATACGTCTCCGCCCAACCGATGCATGCCTTCTTCTCCTCCACGCAATACGACGCCGCACTCTGCGCTGCAATTTTCATCTCTCTCTCCCTCTCTGTCTCTGTGAAAACTGTTAGTTTATTCAATTGGAGAGTGGTGCGTTGCGACAAGAAGAAGAAGGTGGAAAGGTTATATCTGGCTACAGATTTTAATTAATTTCTACCATGAAAATACTGCGAAAATCAAAACGAGAAAGAAACACTGGAAAATCAAATATTGTTAATGCCAAGTTGCGTGATAAAATGGCAGCTGCCAACTTACGTAATGAAAAATGGGAAAATAATTTATTTTATTTCTGAGAAGAGATCTCCGTTTCTGCAAAGAGAGAGAGTGATAAATAAATGGGATATTCGAGACGAATGTGCTGCTGCATTAAGACACGTAGAGAAGAAAGGAGAGGAGCAGTGAATGGGGTTAAAACTATGATTTTACACCAAAATCTAGAAAGAGTAAAGAGTTACTGTGGTAAAAACTGAATCTGCATGTGTGTAGATTCTTGAATGTGTTTTGTCTGCTACGTCTGCACGCACTTCTATGTTGCTATATATTTGTGCTAAATCAGAAGAAAATGTTTGAAAATTTACTATTCTACTCTCACTTTTCATAATGTAAATGTGTAAACTATTTATTTTGATAACAATTAATCTATACAGGAACGTTGTGGTAACACACAAACTAAATTTAATAGGAAAAATCTTAATTTATTCTTTTAAATAAAAGTAAAATTTTGTTATTTTATCGTACGTACTTTTTTTAATTTATTTTTTAATAAAAATAAAAAATTTATAAACAAATTGTAAAAAAATAACTACAATGTACATAATACAATAAAATAACTAAATTTTATTTTTATTTTAAAAAATAAATTAAATATAATTTTTTCTATTTAAGTAATCTGTGAGTGCCCACAATATGACTGTTTAGTATCACTCCTTTTTATAATAATGTATACTTCCACTAACTTCTAAATAACTTCTTAAGAGGGAATAGAATGACACGGATTTTAAGATAAAGTTTTTGAGTGTACTGAAAATGGTGAAAAAAATTATTATAATTAGTATTGAAAAATGTGACAATGTAGTATATTATAATTAGTCTTGAAAATAGCGAAAATGTGAAAAGTAAGAAAATTATTAACAATTGGACAAAATTTGTACGGACAGAATATGGTTAAATATTTTAAAAAATAAATTTACTAAAATTTTTTGGTTCAAAATAAAAAAGAATTTGTTTAGTTTCATTGTTTTTTTTAAATGTAGTTATTTTTGAAATTTTAAAAACTTTTTAAATTTTTATTAATTTTAACGTACAAAAACTACAAAAAATAATACTAATAGTTAAAAATTATTAAAAAACTACAATGTGGATAAAACAATAAAAGTAACTAATTTTCTTTAAATTTTAAATTTGAACCCAATTTTTTAAATAAATTAATTTTTCAAAGTATTTAACCAATTTTGTCCGGATAAATTTTGTCCAAATAACACTACTCAATTATTAATGGTGGAATAGTGTCAAAATAAATACTTTAAATATTACTAAGGAGTAGAAAATTATTCGAGGGACGATTAAAAAAAAAAGATAGGAAGTTATGCGATGGATAGAGGGAGTAAAAAATATCCAAATTGATTATGACAATCCTACTTTATACTAGTGTTTTTTTTTTGTGTAAAGTGAAAATGTCATATATATATATATATATATATATATATATAGGGTGTGGTTCTAGAGAGAACTACATTATTTGTGAGAACGGGAGAACCATCAAATCTAATGCATCTACTGTAAAAATTAATGCATTCGCTGTTAAAATTAATGCACTAAAAAAATTTAAAAAAAAATGCTCCCTTCAGGATTCGAACCCAGGATCTGCATTCATCCAACAAGATGATGCATCCACCGTAGATCTTGATGATCGAATGGCTGAAAATGGTTCTCCGGTCTTCTTTTATTTATGGTTCTTTCTTGAACCTCTCCCTATATATATATATATATATATATATAAATTCCTTCAAAATATGTGTATATATATATACATAAATATTCATAATAAATATTACTAATACAATTAATAATGCAATAGTATTAAATAGAGTATTAAAGTAGTAAATAACAATACTTCAAGGTTAGTTTATATATCCAATTCCGCGATAACACACTTATATTTGAGGACCTCGCACTTAGAGAAAATAAATCACTAGCTAACTGAAATTAAGTTACACTAGGACTAATATAATAAAACTTCATTTTATTTTATGTTCTCTTTGGTCAAAAAATATATGAAAATATTATAGAGAGAGAGAGAGAAAATGAAGGTAGAGATATGTATTTGAGAGTAAAATTAAAGATCATAAAAGTATACAATATGAAAAAAATATTATTACACCTATAATTTGTGATAATATTATCATAAATTGGAGTGCTAAAGTAGGAAAAGGGATTGCCCGAAAATATTTTTCTTCCCGTCCGGAAAAAAAAAAATCAATTAAAAAAATATGTGAAAAAGATAAAAAATAGGAAAATATATGTATTTTACTCTGGGAATGTGTAGGAAGAACATAAAGATATAATTAAAATCGATCACACCCAAAGTATTTGTCAATTCATCTTAAATATAAGTATTTCTTATATCTTTATAGAAGCGAGTATTTTTTTATAGGGTTAATTGCATCAAAATACCTGACCTTATTTCAAAATTTGATTTTTTGACAAATTTTTTAATTGTAGCAAAAATTTAAACGAGCTTTCAATTGATAGCAATGTCTGTCCGGAGTAATTTTCCGGCCAAATTAAATCTGAGTTGGCAGCCGAAATGCCAACTCAAATTTAAAAATGCCAAATCACACCCCCTCCTCCTCCCACGTCACCCTTTATCTCTCTCTCTCTCTCTCTTCCCACATTCCCCCCCCCTCCCCTCTCCCCGTCGGCTCTCTCTCTCTCTTTCCTCAGAAAACATCGATCATCTTCCCCCTGCGCAGAACCCTCCCCCTCCTCCACCCCAGCGCTGCCGCATCTTCTCTGGCCGGCGAACCCTCCTCCAACGCGGGCGGTTGTCGCAGACTTCCTAGGACTGTCGCGACGGGGTTGAAGGGTATTTGGGGCGCGGCCACCCCTCTGCAAACCCTAACCAAGCGTCGTTCCCTATTTCGGCTCCTCCGAGCGGCGGTAGCATTCTCCCACGCCACCCCTCCGCTGCCATGATGTATTTGAGCGGTGGGGGAGGCGACGACGAGAAAAACCCTACTCGCCGCGAACCACCCCTGAAACCTCGATTTTCCTTGAAATCCTCGTCGGGAAAAGGTCGATGATGATAATATCTCTGAGACCACCCCTGAAATCCCTGATTTTCCTTGATTTAGGAGCGTTTTTTGAAGTTTTTTCTAGAATTGGAAGTTTTTCTTCATTCTTCAATTTCTGATTTGGGGGCGGCGGGTTGTTGGATATCTAGGCTGTGGAGGGAGGAAGTCCGCGGCAAGGTGTTGGGAATTTGGGGGCGGCGGCCGTTGCTGTGGAGGGTTCGCCGGCTGGAGAAGACGTGGTGGCGCCGGGTTGGAGGGGGGATGGGGGAAGAGAGAGAGAGAGAGAGAGAGAGAGAGAGAGAGAGAGAGAGAGGTGACATGGGAGGGGGAGGGAGTGTGATTTGACATTTCTGATGCCAACACAGATTTAGTTTGGCCGAAAAATTACTTCGGACGGACATTGCTATCAATTGAAAGCTCGTTTAAATTTTTACTACAATTAAAAAATTTGTCAAAAAACTAAATTTTGAAATAAGGTCAGATATTTTGATGCAATTAACCCTTTTTTATATATACATTTTATGAAAAGGGAATAATTTTAACCGTGAAAATTAGAAAACACAAAATTGTAGGCCTAACCGTAGCTTGCCGTACTGATGAACTGGGCTGAATATAACGTCCAAATTCAGATGAGAAATGAAACGCATTATTAATAAAACTAAACGAATTGTTGAAGTGTATATGGCCGTGAAAGCAGCCAAATTCAAGCTCTAAAATTGGAATGAATTATTTTGGCACGAACGTCCCCGCTTTATGTATGTTCTTGTTTATGATAAGACACGAATTTCAATCTTTATAAAAAATGAAAAATTAACACTCAAATCAATTTTCTTCCAACACTACATTACAGCACTTGCACTACACTGAAATCAATCTTTATGTATGTTCTTGTTTATGTATTATCTTCTTAATATTAAATTATAGTATATAAATGTGAATGATATCATTATTTATCATGTCACAATAGTTGTTAGAATTTATTTTAATTAAAGTAATCTATTGAATCGATATGTTTTTTTAAACAATTTAACGTGAAAACGATCTTTTAAGAATATTTTCATAAAATTTGACGAAATGAAAATAGGGCATTTATTCATATTCCTGAAATTCTTAAAATATTATAAGAAGACTAATTAATTATTAAGAATAGATAAAATTACAATAATTTTAAATTACAATGTACCCTTAGATATCCATTTTAAATTAAGTAGTAATTTGGATATATGGTGAGATGAAGTAGTATCCACTTTCTTCATAGTAATATAGGTCTAAATCTGAACCACACATTTTGTTTACGAGGTGCACTAAGCACGCGACATGTGGCAGAGGTCTTTCAAAGCAAAATACACGCAGGGTAAAATAAAAATTTTCATAAATTAAAAAATATATATACTTTGTCGAAAAAACAAAAATTCGCATTGCCGCCATAATTATACATATAATTGAAAATAAATATGTATATACCTAAATACATATATTTATCAAATTGAGGTGTGTGTGTTTAAAACATTTACTTATGATTTAAAATTCATTAACTCGTAAATTTTTATTATCCCTCACTTTTCGATGATAAATTTATTCATCAAAATAAACGCATTCTTCGTATTAGAGTGGTTAAACAGTCATGTTCATTCAGTTTCACGAGTGACTAAACCATAATCGCATCTTCGACTAGTTAAAATAATTATACGTTGCAATGACACATTGAAAACAAATGTTATTGATCAATGTATCTAAGTCTAACATCCATTTTATTTTTTTCAAAAATGATAGTGCTCCAACAAAAACTGATTCAACTAAGGGTGCAGTTCATCATAAAATGGTAGAAAATATATATTTTAATCCTTTTTACACTCATATTTTGTGTACTGAATAATTTTTTTCAGACATAATTAAAAAAAAAATAGAGCAGGTCTTTTTATTTCATTTTTATTCTAATTCATGATTTTTTTTTATCAGAAAAAGATATATCACTACAAGAAAACTGGTCGAACACCGACGGATATCACCGACGGACTATTTTCCGTCGGTAAATACCGACGGATCACCGACGGACCGTCATCCGGCAACATCGCCGGAGCCGGCATCTATTTCCGATGAAAATACCGACGGACTACCGACGGAATCGCTACCGACGGACAATATCCGTCGGTAAATTCGATATTTTCGATTTTAATAATTATTTTTATTTTTTACCGACGGAATACCGACGGAAAATCTACCGACGGATTAAACTCCGTCGGAAAATTGGGTAATTTTGAATTTAATAATTATTTTTATATTTTACCGACGGATTACCGACGGAATATTCCGTCGGTAATTTCAATAAATATTATTATTTTATTTTTTTTTATTTTTTTTATTTTTTTATTTTTTTATATTTTAAATTATTTTTAAAATTAGTACCGACGGATAAAGTCCGTCGGTAAATTATTTTTTTATTATTTTATTATTTTTACTTTTTATTATTTATTTTTTTATTTTTATTTTTAATTTTTTTTATTTTAAATTATTTTTAATTAATTTTCTATATTATTATTATTTTTAAATTATTGCAAATATTTTAAAATTGATACTAATTTTTAGCAATAATATTTTCTCCTTTTAATGAACGATAATATTAATTTTTTTTATTATCTTAAATTCGATCATATATTTACCGTTATTTTTTCGCCGGCACCACAAGTCTTAGATATCATCTCGACATATTCTAAGGTTATGAATAAATGATATTGTATATTGAAATAGAGTTTAAATGAATTAATAGGTTCTAGTTATATCAATAATACGCGTGTTCTCTACTGGCGACCACTCGAAAGAAACTTGAAGGTTAAGCGTGCTTGACTCAGAGCACTAGTAAGATAGGTGACCCACTGGGAAGTTGGCCAAATCATATGCAATTAAATTCAAAATATATTAGAAATACGAAATACTTGTAGAATACGAAGATAGGTTGATTAAAAAAAAAAAAAAAAAACGAAAATTAATAATTAAAAATAATAATTAATTTACCGACGGAAAATTCCGTCGGTAATCCGTCGGTAAACGCGCCACCTACCACGGCCAACGCCGGCGTCGGAGACTTACCGACGGCGATGTCCGTCGGTAATCCGTCGGTACCCACCGACGGACAGAAAAAATCCGTCGGTAAATCATTTACCGACGAGCGTTTCAACGACGGGTGAAATCCGTCGGTAATCCGTCGGTATCTCCATTTACCGACGGAATTTTGATGCTTACCGACGGAATATTCCGTCGGTGTTCGGCCAGATTCTGGTTGTGTATTGAGGATCCATTGGTACCAGAGGTACCCAAACATTACACAAGTAAAGCAGAGATGTCGTTGGAGATCCAAAATTGAAAGTTAAGATCCCTATTCTAATTCATGATAATACTATATAAATAGTGGTGTGATAATATTTTTCACTCTAAAAAAAATATTAATATTAATATGATAAAAGAAAAAATCACATTTTCTTATTCATCCTTTCTATATACTACTCCTACTAATTAATTTACAACCCAAAAACAACTCAACCTAAAAATAAAATCACCCCAAAGTTTATTTTCTTTTTTAATATAGGCTGACATCATTCACTGGAGTGGAAGGTCGAATATTACCTATTCCAAATTCACACACACACACACACACACACACATATATATATATATATATATATAAGTATAGTGGGATCGAGTTTCATGGAAAAAAAATAGTAATAAAATTTGAAGAGCCACCAAACGGAGTCAATGCTGGCAAAGGGCCAAGAGAAATGGTGGAAAAAAAAAAGAGGTGAAGAGAGGTGGAAGAAAATGACGCATTGATATGATTAGTTGGCAAGTGGAAGAGAAGAGAAGGATAAAAAGGTGAGCGTCGACGGTGCGCCGCGGCGTGTGGGGACGCGTGTGTTTAATGGATAACGCTGTGATTTATCCAACATTTTCGTCTCGCATTTTCTATTTTCCACATATTTGTGCTTATCTTCATCACCATATTTCTCTTTCTGTTGCTTCTCGAATTATTACTTATGTTTGCATGCCAATAAATTCCTGCATGCATTTTAATTTTTGGGAATAAAGAATCGGTTATAGGAATTATTAAAAAAAGAGTTAATAGTGTTATATGTTTCAAACTTTCAGCATTTTTCATAACATGTTTCGAACTTTCATTTTCTCCTAAAAAATCTCGAATTTTCGATTTTTTCTATAAAATATTCCACTATACAAAATTCGACGACGAAAAGATAACTTATCTCGCCGAATGAAACATTTTGGAGACCATCATTGTTGGAAAATCATATTAGAAGCCACCATTATTGGAAAACGTTGAAAGTTCGAAATTTTTTATCATCTTTTCGTCATCGAATTTTATATAACGAAATATTTTATGGAAAAAACTGAAAGTTCAAGGTTTTTTAGAAGAAAATGAAAATTCGAAACATTCTATGGAAAAACGTTGAAAGTTTGGAACATAAAAATTATTGAAGAAATGACAAGATCTTTTTTTGTCCCTTCAAAGGGATTGGAAGATAAAGAATCGTTTAACTCAAGTGTTGTAGTATTCGACCACTCAACATGTCAGTGATATATAATTCTACCAACAGAAATAAATAAAATTAGAAAAGAAAACATTCAACAACCCAATTGAATGAAACTCCTATAGGATAAGCATGCAAAATGCAAAGAGTGGCATGCCTTTCTTTGTTCACTAAAATTGGATAGGCCAAAATTTAATAGAAAGTCTTGCAATCTGTATTATCTTCTTCTGTTTGCCTTCTTAGATGATCTTCCTTTAAATTGATTCAAGTATTTACTTATGTCTTCTTCACCATCGTCGTCGTCGCCTCCTCTTCTCCTCTTCTTGCCCCCAGCATCCTTCCTTTTCTGCACATTTACAAAGTTCCCATATAAGATCAATTGGTTTTTAACAAAACTTAGGGTGCGTTTACTTTGATGGATAAATTTATCATTAGAAAAGGAGGGATAACAAAAATTTATGCCTTTAAATGCCTGTACGTTAGATTTGAGACGTGACATGTTTCAGGAAAGCATATTCATATAGTACCATTTGAGATATTCTTTTCGCCTCTTCGACACGCTCAAATAGTAACAAAACCTCTTCCTCCTCGGCAGGGTACTTCGGCAGTTGTTTATCTGATGCAGACAATATGTTAGATCGGATATTATTTGCTACCGCAACTATGGCAAGTGATCCATACCTATAAACTTCTCTATATCTATGAACATTTCCACATTATATTGATGCAAAATTGATATGGCAACCCCTGATCGTCCAGCACGAGCAGTTCTTCCTACCCGGTGTATGTAATCCTGCAAACATTGTATAGCAAACTAAAACTTGGCACGCGACGAGAAAAGGATGGAAGCATCACACAAGACCATAAAGAAAAGGTTAACCTTTGGGTTTGTGGGAACATCATAGTTGATAACCACATCTACTGATGGAATATCCAGTCCTCTGCTAGCAACATCAGTACAGATAAGAATGTTGCATTCTCCAGACTTGAATTTATTTAAGGCTCCAAGCCTTTTCCACTGCATAAAAGTAACGAGATTGCATAGAAAAACTGATCTATATACAGAGAGAGAAGTAACACAAGTATCATAAAGTCATAACTGGTTTTTAATTTATCTAAACTAAAATATTACCTGGCTCATGTGACCATTAATTGGAATGGCTTTGAAGCCAAGGTTACGAAGCATATATGCCAAGAGCAAAGTGGCATCACATGTTCGAGTAAAAACCATAGATGTGCTTCCTGACAAGTCAGCCAAGATATAAACAAGATAGCAATCCTAAGCGAAGAAAAGAAAAAGGGAAAGTCAGTATTTCTTATTAAGGAGACCAAAGCACATGATACAACTCCATAGCAGTTTGTGCATCATTAGATATCAGAGCATGAGCCACTGCAGCACAAACCTGGAACTTGTATGGACCTAAGGTATAAAGTTGCTTCAATGTATCAACAGTTGAATATTTGGATGCAGCTTCAATCTGCAATTACACAGAAAATGACTACAGAGATTAAAATAAAGTTTTATTAAAAACTGAAATAGAAACAAAAGCACTGCAATACCTATACAGGATTTTTCAAACAAGCTCTTTGTAGCTTTTGCACCTGAAAATGTGAGGGAACAATCCATCACACAATTGCACTTACTTCCAATACAACTGTTGTATCACATTTAATTGATAGCATAATAATTACTAAACTCGCAGTAAATAAAAGCCTCATTCAAGTACCTTATTGGTCATTGTAGCAGAAAACAAAAACGTCCTCCTGTCTTTAGTAATACATTCCAATATTTGATCAAGTGATTTCTCAAAATCCTGATTGAGCAATCTATCTGCTTCATCTAGTACCTGAGAAATTTTTGAGAGTAGACCTTAATCTCTTTGCAGTATGTATACTGTATAGTTCTTGATAAGGTAAAACTTCAGGACCTTATCAACAACAAACAATACAAACATCCATAACCAGAAAGCTAGATTACAGTAACAGCAGCATAGCCAGGGTTTCGTCAAGCGCATATTACGTCTGTTTTAAGTATCTCAGCAGCATCAAAAGCTGCACAAGGAAGCTATGTTCTTCTGCTAGTCCTAATATCTGAAAACATTTCAGGATAATATCTGCTAGTCCTAATGATTGGTAATTTGGCACTGCTACAAATTTCAAGTACTTCTATCTATACCATGTGATTTATAATTGCCTTGTTCAAAATAGAGTAAAGTTCAAAGACAGACAAAGACATGCAAGCACAGAGTAACCACAAGCATTTTCAAGCTCAAACCAGCATCAAAGAAATTCATACCAAATATTTCAGTGCATTTAAATTGAACCCCTTGGTCTCAGAAAGATGATAATATAGACGTCCAGGCGTAGCCGCCTACAAGATATAAGACGAAATACGAATCAGAATCGCAACAAAATGTCCCCATTTATACGCACATAGAGGTATATAAGTAGGTGAAAACTGAAATAAATTGTGATCAATACAGGCTCTACCAATCCAGAACTAGTCATTAATTCCAAAAACATTCCACAAAATGAATAAAAGCATAACGAAATTCAATCTGCAGCAACACAACTCACAACAATGTGCGGCCGCTTTCCGAGAGCTATGCTCTGCTGGACTGGGTCCTCGCCTCCCACAAGCTGCAAGGAAAAAATCCCAAAACAACTCAATTTAACAAATGAAGCACTGAATATTCCTAAAAGCAACAAATAAGATATAAATCTGTTGAACTATCTCACCACAGCGCATCTGAGGTGAAGTCCGGCACCCAAGGCTTGGAACTGCTCGAAAATTTGAATGGCGAGCTCGCGCGTTGGGGCGAGCACGCAGGCAAAAAACGCCTGCGGAGCTTCGAGGAGCGATTGTATGATCGGAATCGCGAAGGCGGCGGTTTTCCCCGATCCGGTTTGGGCGAGGCCGATTATATCTTTCCCTTGTAAAGCAAGAGGTATGGCCTCAATCTGTATTTTTGTAGGGGTTTCCCAACCGAGATTGTCGCATGCCTCTATTAGTTGATCGTTTACTCCCAAATCGTTGAATGATTTCTTCACTATGTCTCCCTCCATGAATGGAATTTCAGCGGCGGTTATCAAAGAAGACAAAAGGTGGCAGCGACGCTGAAGCTTTTTGTGTGATCAGTTGATTATGAATCTATACATATATAAAAGCTGGTCCGTCTAAGCATAAAATTTTCCCGCTTTTTTACTCAATTTATATTTGGAAGGTTTGACTAACTTATAGAATGACTTATATATATAGTATAATTCTTACTCTTAATTAAATTTACATTTAATTGAACGGCATTTATTCCTATATATGGAATTAGGGATGGCAATGGGCCGGATCTGGACCGGATCCTGCTTGGTCCAGATCCAGATCCATGTTTTTTTACTTAGATCCAGATCCGGTCCAGATCCATTGGATCCAAAAAAATGGGATCCAGACCCAGATCCATAAGATCCACAGGGTCTCGGGTCCAGACCCAGATCCATATCATTTTATTTTCTAAAATAAATTCTAAGCTAATTAAACATTCAAATAAAAATCATAACAATTGCCTAAAGTTTCAACAATCATTTAAACAAAAAATACACCATAATCCATTTAAAACTAAACAATCCCAAATAATAAGAACACCCTAATTCATTTAAAACCAAACAATCCAAAATAAGAAATAACATAATACTCCTAATATAATGATAATCCTAATAATCCTAATATAATGCGAATCATGCAATATGCCCCATATTGTATCTAACTCTCATATCTTTATGCACAATTAATAGCTAAAACACAATTCAACTTCACCACTTTAGAATCTCATTTTTCCATTTTCTACAATAAAACAAAAATGAACACAACATAGATCACAAATCAAGAAAAAGCTGAATGAAGAAAAGCTGAATGTACACAACATAGATCACAAATCATTGATTTCGGGTGGGGGAAGGGCCGAGACCGGAGGTGGAAGAAGGTGGACGGAGTTGGCGCAACGACGGTGGCCTGTTGCAGCGTCAGTGGGCTGGAGAGGAACACTACGTCGGAGGGGCCGAGGTGGACGCCGGACTGCTGAGAAGCTGCTCACGTCCGAGATCTGCTCTGCAGCAGAGCCTCCACTCAAGTCCGAGACCACCGATTTCGGGTGGGGGAAGGGCCAAGACCGGAGGTGGAAGAAGGTGGACCGGAGGTGGAAGAAGGGCCTCCGCTCAAGAAGGCTGCTCACGTCCGAGCCGAGAGGGATTTCAGGTGGGGAGTGGCCGAGATCTGGTCCATCTGGAGAGTGGAGAGAAGCGGCGCTGGGGGTTGGCTCTGGGCGGCTGGGCCGAGAAGTAGGAAATTAGGAATTCTAATTGTGAAGTTAGACTTTTAGGTTTAGATTAGAGTTGGATAAAAAATAAAAAATAAAAATATTATATATTTAAATATAACCGGGTCCAGATTCGGATCTGGACCGGATCTGGACCGGATCTGGGTTTTCTAACATCTACTCCAGATCCGGATCCGATATTTTAGAGAGTGGTCCAGATCCGGTCCAGATCCGTCGGGTCCAAATTTTGCAAGGTCCAAATCCGGAAAATAGGGTCTGGATCCGCGGATCTGGACCGGGTCTCGGATCCATTGCCATCTCTATATGGAATGGAATTTATGTGTAAAAACTTGTAGATCACCAATTTCAATCTTTGGTGAAAAATAGTCGCCCAATAAATACAATTCATAATATAAAGGGTTAATGCCGTGAAAAATCATGAACTTTGGTGCGATTTCCAAACTTTCCATGAACTATTTTTTTTATCAAATTTTCCATGAACTTAAACACTCGAACAATTTTTCCATGATTTTCAAAAATTCCCAAATTGAATGTTGACATGGCATTTTTAAGTGACCTGAAAAGTGACATGGCGTCACCGGTGGTGAATCAAAACGACGTCGTTTAGTTAGGAGTAAAACGACGTCGTTTTGAATCCAAACCCCCCCTCTCTCTCTCTCAGGTGGTGGCCGAGCTCGCTGGAGTGCAGATTTTCGCCCGAGTCTAAATGAAGCAAACTCGCCAGAGTCCAAACGAAGCAAACGAGTGTAGATTTTCGCTGGAGGGACAGGTCTGGTGTGGTGGTGGGGGAAGGCAGCGGAGGGGCGAGCAGATAGCTGCGCCGCCGTTAAAGCTTCTACTCCCATCTCTCGATCTCTCTCTTTTCTCAATTTCTCAATTCAGGAGCACACTCACACAATTTCTCAATGACAGAATTCGTAAAGTTATACATCCATCTCTCGATCTCTCTTCTCAATTTCTCAATTTAGGAGCACACCCATACAATAAATCCCTAATTTGGGGGAAGATGATGGCAAATCCGATTTTTGGGGGGAGGGCAGCGGAGGGGTGCGGCGAATCTGTGGAGGTTGTTAGGGGAAGAAGAAGGCGGCGAATCTGGTGTGGTGGTGGGGGAAGGCAGTGGAGGGGCGGGCAGATGGCTGCGCTGCCGTTAATGGTGGTGGAGGAGACTGGATTGATGCGACCCTAAAATTGAAGATGACAAAGAGTTCCAGAGTTGACTAAGCCTTGCCAGAGTGCAGAGCTGCCAGAGGCAGCTCTGCCGACTTTGCCCAACTCAGCTCTGCCCCGACTCTACGACTCAGCTCTGCCGACTCTGCTCTGCTCTGCCGACCCCCCACTACGTGCCACATCAGCTCGGTCTTACCACGTAGGCGACAGGTCAGCTTGGTATTACCACGTAAGCGACACGTCAGCTCGGAGCTTCACCGAAGCAAAAAAGCATGGAAAAATTGTTCAACCCCTTAAGTTCATGGAAATTTTGATAAAAAAAAAAATTCATGAAAATTTTGGAAATGGACCCACACTACAAGAATTTGGATTTTCAGCCACACACGTAAATGTGGGTAAAAATAAGATTATGTGTGGGTATAGATATTTACCCACACATAATGCAAATGTCAACATGTGTCACAATAAAAGTGTAGAGAAAAGTTTTTACCCACACATATATTTATGTGTGGATAAATCTGTTTATATTACCTACACATATATATGTCGCCAAAAGTGATTTTTATGTGTAGTTAAATAGTTTTTTGTCATAATATAATGCTGATGTGGAAATTACGTGGATGGTGACGTGGCATTTGATATTGACAGGTGATAATTTATATGTGTAGGTAATTGATATATCATATGTGTGGGTAATAAATTTTTATTATAATATAATGATGATGTGGAAATTACGTGGACGATGACATGGCATTTTAAATTGATTAATGGGAAAATTAATATTTATTTTTGTCATAAATAAATTTAATTATGGGTAAAATATATTTTAATATTTTTGTATATTTATTTATTTCACAATTTGGTATTATTATTAATCAAAGTAGAATTGCGGGCCAAGAACAATAATAAAAAAGACGACATATATTTCACAAAAAAAGAAACTAACATATATCAATACAAAACATCAATATACATAACAAAATCACACTAATAGTATCTCAAAGAATCCCACGTCTTGTTTCAACACTGCCTCCAAATATTTTCTTCTCAGGGCACCAGCTTGCCTTTCTCCCGTGTACATCCAGCATGCAATCTCTGTTTTTTTTTTTCAACAAAATGTAAAAACAGGGGTATCAGATTTTTATAATGAAAATAGGGAGTTTCACGAAAATATTAAAGAAGACTACTAAGTTCGGTTCAAAGGAGAGAAGGAGAGGTGTCTAGTCAGTGTGAGTGTAGCAGAATTTGCTATGAACAGATTGAAAAACATGCAAAAATACACGAATAAAATGATTAAATAAATACCAAACCTTCCAGCGTAGGAAGAGCAGCACACTACCAACCCAAGAAAAACGAAATATAAAGCATACTGCAAAAACAAAAAAAACAAAAAAACAAAAAAAAAAAGTGAGGTTAGATCTGAATTATACCACCGAAGAATTTTTTTGAATGTAAGAAGGAAATTAGTAATAGAAGAATGCAAACCTTTCCAACTTCATGTGTCATTTTGTGCAAATCCATTTGGTTTTTACCGAAACCATTGACCGAAAAGCAGAAAGAAAACAGGCATTGAAGACCGTGTATGACAGCTCCAAGGCTGCCGAAAATCATCAAAACGCAGTCGTATTTATCCGCGAATGAAAATAGCTGATAGAAAGGCAGGCTTTGCTCTTTCTTTTTTTCTGCATTTGCCGTTTCTTTAGCTTCAGTTGCTTCGGCCATTTTCCAAGTGAAAAATTGCAGTGGAGAGAGAGAGAACAACAACAAAAAAAACTTGGTCACGTAACAATTCAAAGAGATTAGTAGTGGAAGCCAAGAGGATGTTTTGGTGGGGATGTGAAGTGGAGTAGTGGGAGTATTAATTAGAATAATATAGGTTTCAAAAAAAAAAATTAGAAAGTTAGTGGGAGTTCTAGAAAATGGCGGTAAAATGAAATAATTTTGTAAAATAAATTTATTGTGTGAGTAAAATAATTTTATTTTTTAGATTAATTTTAAATCTTGAACCTTAATTATAACATACAAATTATTTTTGAAAAATAAAATAAACGAAAACAATCCACAGTAATTACTTAATAAAATCATGAATTATGCTCTATGTATTTTTTTAATTTTTTTTTAGTAGAAACATCTTATTTGTTCTAATTTAATTGTATATATAATTGTTTTGTGTATGTATTTTTGTATATTACCTCTCTTTTATAAATGTCATTATTCCACTCTTTACGAATTTTATATATTTAATTGTTTTGTGTATACAAAAGGTTGCGGCTGACTTTAATAATTAACATGGCGGCAACAAAAAAATTAATTAAAACATAAGAATCCTCAAATTTTCAACATTAACAAAGAATCCGAAAATAAAACGTTAGTATACGGTATAAAAATACACATAAGGTTATTGGTGTAATGGATAAGTCCAAGTTGCGAAACCTATTGTAACCGGGTTCAATCCTTGATTTTGCAATTTAATTTTTTTTAATTAAGAAAATTTGCTAGTGAATTCATATAAAGACTATTAATACTAATACAAGTGAACGTTTCAAAAAAAAAATTACTAATACAAGTGAAAAGGAATATGCTATACAAATTTAAATTGAATTTGCGTTTAAAAAATAAAATTAAAATTAAATTTACTTTAATTTGTCAAAATATAAATATAAAAATTATTATCCACACATATATTATGTGTGGTTTAAAAAAATTAATAGATTGCCACGTGTGCACACCAAATATAAAAATAAACTGCATTAAATAAAATAAAACTTAAAAAAAAAATTACTGCCATATAATAAATGTTACAAATAAATTTTCGGCTACACATTTTAAATGTCAATAACTAATTGAAAGTTTCAAATTGTTTCACCTACACATTTTTCAAAATATGTGTGGTTAGAACATCAATTAAGATTTGCATAAATAATTAATTAAAGCCAAAATATAAATGTGGCTAAAAATATTTTCCCACGTTTCTTACATGTTAAGAATAAATAATGATAAAAATTCATTACCCACACATAGATAATTTAGAATTATGTGTGGTTAATAACTTTTATTAGTTTGCCACGTTGGCGCAACAAATTTAAAAATAAATTTTATTATACATAAATAAAACTTAAAAATAACCGTAAAATAATAAATGTCACGAAAATGTTTTTGCCACACATTTTAAATGTCAATAACTAATGAAATTTTTTTGTGTGAATTACCTACACATTTTGAAATTATGTGTGGCGAAACTACCACACATTATTATGTGTGGGTAATTATGTGTGGGTAAAAACTCAATTTCTTGTAGTGCCAAAGTTCATGGTTTTTCACGGCATTAACCATAATATAAATACATACAAATTGCATGGGAACAAATTTGATAAATTAAAATGTACATGATTTATAAAAAATCTTAATGGGGTGAGATATGTATATCACCTCCTGTTCCACGTGGAAATAAACTAGGGGGTGGAGGCTCTTTTTTCAAAATCTTAATGGGATAAAAATCATTCTTTTATAGTCATAATATAGTCTAATTACATGTATTTAAACAAAAAATCTATAATCTATATACAAAAATGCATATATTCCGATTATCCTAATTAGCGGCATTTAAATTAAGGAAAAAATTATCTAAGGAGTAATGAATGTTTCGTGAAATGAGTAATTTGACAACATTCCATATACATCTAAAAAAATGCAACTATTATTTATTCTCATTAGACCAAAATTAATCTCCATTGTCAAAGCATCTCATTTAATACAATATATTAAATATATAAGTTTCATATATTTCTCCCATGAAACGTGCATCCCCGTGGCCTATATAAACTAAGAGGGTGTTTGGCTAAGCTTATTTTAAAGAGCTTAATTATAAGCTCTTGGAGCTTATAAGATGTTTTAAGAGCTTATAAGATGTCATTTTTAAGAGCTTATAAGTTGTCAAAGTGTTTGGATAATTGAGCTTATAAACTAGAGAGAGAAAATATTTTTTTAGAGAGAGAAAATCGAAGAAAAATGAACTTAAATGATATATGATGAAAATAATAAATTATAGTTGAAAAATATTTGTAAAAAGATTGTTGCATATGAGATTATAAAAAAATAAGTTGGGGTATAGGAACTTATTTTTTGGGAGCTTATAAGCTCTTGGAGCTTATTTTTGGAGCTTATAAGCTGTTGAAGAGCTTATTTTGCCAAATACTTTAAAGGAGCTTATAAGCTTTTAAACAGCTTATAAGCTGTTTTGAGGAGCTTATAAGCTCAGCCAAACACCCTCTAAGTTTTGTGTGAAAATTTTACTCACGCTCACTTCTTCTTTTGATATTCATAATTGATAATTACAATCATGTTGATCATGTGGTCTTTAGTAAAAAATCTGCAATAAAATAATGCCAGATTCACAATGAAAGTAAGACTCGTGCATGCATATAGCCGTTCATCGCAAAGCACCTTAATGTTTTCAGCTATGAGTGTATTTTTCATGATCGTGAGGTAAAAATTCTCTATTCACTAAACTATTACGTATTTAGATATTCTTACAACATTATTCCGTTTTTCTAATTTAGTTGTATTTTTCATATAGGGTGACTGCATCCATGCTACACTTGATCGCACGTTGATCCCCAAAATTCAAACATATTTTGAAAGAAGATAGTGTTTATGCGATAAAAAAAAAAATCGGTGATGCATGATAGAAACAAAAAGTATAGAACAACGACAAATGTCTACTGTATTAAATTTGTTAATAGTAGTCATATAACTGAAATATATGAAGAAGATTTTTCACGCCAACTATTCAACTTTAAAAGATTTGAAGAAGTGGCATCCATTAATATTTTCAATGAACAAGCAAGCCAAGTACTATAAAATAGCCTCATATTAAAAAAAAAAACATCATCCGAGCTATTTAGAAACTCTTTATGAAATTATCAATTTAGCTATTATCTGAAATGATAGCCAATATATATTTTGTAATATGCACTAAGTTATGGTAAAAAAAAAGAGAACGATTGGACTAATTTGGCTATTATGACTATGAAATAGTGAAGCACGACTGCTCAATATTTTCATAAGTTGACTTTGCCCCATTACCCAACAAATCACACAAATTCGAAAATATCGGATTCATTTGAATACACAACTTAATTAGATTTTAGTAAATCTTCATTGTATTTTGTTAAAAAATAGATGCACGATCACACAAAAAGAGGATGAGTAATAGACATTTATGTGGCACCTAAGATGCATTGAAACGATTTTCAAAGTCCGAAAAGAAAAGTTTAATAAAAGTTTCAATATTTATGCAGTTAAATTCGATAGTTATAAATATGAATCATGATAATTTTGGTGTCAATAGTTATCAAAATTCATAGTATAATTCATATATTGTTGTATTATTTGATTTTGGAAGAAGTTTTAGTTTTTCGTGGTTTTTAGTGATTTAGGATGAGGTATGCTCTTTGTTTAATTAGATTTGATAGAGATTATAACTTGTGTGATTAAATTATCTGAAGATCCAATAAAGGACATCGTTTCAAGTACTTATCCGTTCGATGCCAACATGCATGACCTTTCTTATTTCAGAGATCGAGCAATACTTGCTCTTACTTTGGATGTAGTAGAACTCATAAATCAATACATGGTGTCTTTAAATTCTTCGGGGGAGCGAAGATATCTCAATTCAGATAGCATATGCAAATCAGACTCAAGCAGTGACCTAACACTCCTGAGTTCTTGAATACATTAAAGTGTTATGGTATTCCAAATCATGAATTAGTTTTAAAGGTTGGCATTCCTGTTATATTGATGAGAAACATAGATTATTCCAATGAATTGTGCAATGGTACAAGATTGATCATTACAAGACTCGGTACACATGTTTTGGAAAAGAAAGTTCTCACAGACCATAATGCAAGACATCAAGTATTTATACTAAGGATGACATACACTGACACCAGTTGATCCAATACCATCGTTCAAGTTTCAACGGCGACAGTTCCCTATTATTGTTTATTATGCAATGACTATAAACAAAAGTCAAGGTCAATCACTCTCTCATATGGGTTTGTTTTTTAAGAGACATGTTTTTAGTCACAGTCAGTTTTATGTAGCTATTTCTAGAGTTACAAGTTGAAGGAGTCTGAAAAATGTTGTATATAAAAAAGTGTTCCAAAATTTATAATAATAAGATGACAAGTTCGCAATTGTCTTTTCATGTATTATTATTTTCAAGTAATTTAAAATGTTAGTCTTAAATATATTTTAGCAGTAATATAATTGGTATAACAGTTGTATGATAAAATATTTTAGTATATTTATTTTAAAGATTATACAAAATTGTCCTTTAAAATATTACAATAAAATACCTATATTGTTCGATGTCTGAGTATAGATATCCTATGATCTTTTATGTAAAAATGGATGTATTTTAAAATAAGTTATGATATATTTTTTATTATTTTATACTTTTATTTTATTTTTAATAACTTTCAACAAAAATATACTCATATTTCTTTTAAATAATTAATTAAACATATAAAATTTTAACAATATATGTAACCTTGTGCATAGCACGGGTAAAACACTAGTCTTATATAAACCTATCTCTTACTTGCAATACAAGAGTCTTATGCATGGAGTATAAACTAAATAACCCGTTTTACATAATAACTCGTTTTACATAAATTAGGATTAATCTATTGGATTAATGGTAGGTTTTACTCCTTATCAAACACAAAAATAAAAAGAGATCTACACAAACTAAAATATATAAATAATACTCTCTCCGTCTCACGAATCTTGACACGTTTGATTTCGGCACGAAAATTAAGGAGTTGTAGATTAGTGTTTTAAGTTTGTAGTTAATAAAGTATAAAAGTGATAAAGTAGGAGAGAGAAGGTAATAATTATTACTCCCTCCGTTCTACTATAAGTGACTCAAAACTTTTCGGCATGAGAATTAAGAAGAAGATGTTAATATGTTAAAAGTGATAGGGTCCACACCTTTTTTAAGGGTTAAACTTTGTCATTTATAGAAATAAGCCGCTTATAGTGGGACGCCCAAAATGGAATACATGTCACTTTTAGTGAGACAGAGGGAGTACTTTATTTGGAAATGTGTCAAAATTCGTAGGACGGCCTAAAAAGAAATACGTGTCAAGATTCGTGGGACGGAGGGAGTACCTATCTTTTTTTTATTGAACTTAATATTTTAAATTTTAAATATAAAGTTATGTTTAAAATAATTTATTTCTCAAATAACAATGCCACACGTGCACGGTGCATCGCACGACGCAAAACTAGTTGGCTGTAAATTTTGATTATTTTTCTTTTCTATATATTATAAAATTTGTGTCAAAAATGCATACATTTTGATATTAATTTTAAATTTCTCTCAAAATTTCAATTTCACCTAAACTAAAAATCGATATGGGCAAACTAAAATTGATGTAGCAAGCTTATCTATCAAAACGACGTCGTTTCAAATATTAAAATAAATAAGAACTGACCAAACTAAAATCGATGTAGCAAGCTTATGTATTAAAACGACGTCGTTTCAAATATTAAAATAAATAAATAAAAAATACAGCTCTCACCCCCCTCTCATCTCGTCCGTCTCTCTCTTTCAGAATTCCTCAAATAGAGCTCTCTCATGGTTGCCAACCTCCTCACTTTTTCGGCTGACTTCCATATACAAAAAGTATGAGAAATCTTATAGAGAGGTAGAGGAGAGAGGGGTTAGAGCTAATTTTTCTTTTAATTTTTTATTTTTTATATTCAAAATAACGTCATTTTGATAGATAAGTTTGTCTAAGTCAGTTCTAGTTTGATCAAATCAATTTTGATCTGGGTGAAATCAAAATTGGAGGGAAATTTCAAAAAATATTAATGTGTATTTTATTGATCCAAAATGGCCCTGATCTTTTTTATTGACCAAAGAATAAGCGGAAAAATACTCCATCCGTCCCACTGTATCTGAGACTCTTTCTACTGTATCTGAGACTCTTTTTATTTAAGACGTAAGTGAGACTCTTTTCTTTTTTGATAAAAATTTTACCCCCACTGTAAGTGAGACTCTTTCATTTTTTAGTAAAGATTTTACTCTTTAAATACATTTTCATTTTTTCACCTACAAACAAAACACACTTTTCTTAATTTCCGTGTCAAAAAAAAAAATCTCACATATAGTGAGACGGAGGGAGTAATTAATATCGGAATACAACCATTCATATAGTTAGTTCAACATAAATCCGGAGCTTTTCTCCAACAAAGAAGATGCCTACTTAAGTAATCAACATATATGGTAATAATTCTACACCTATATAGTCCTAGCCAAAAAGAAATAAAACATAAAAAATAAATAAAAAAGAAAACATCACGAACCCAATATAGATGATACCCGCGCAAAATTCAAATTTAACAAGTCTTGAAAAACTGTGTATCATCTTCTTTTTGCCTTATTTCCTGATTTTCCTTTATTAGCTGGTTTTCCTTTATTCCCTGATCTTCCTTTTTTATTTTGATTCAAGTAGTTACTTATGTCTTCTTCACCATCATCGTCACCGCCTCTCTTACGCTTCTTGCCCCCAGCTTCCTTCATTTTCTGCACAATTACCCACCAGAAACCAAGTCAGGATTATCACGAATCAAACATACAACAAAAATAATATTGCATAAAACAGTAAGCACACTTTGTGAGTATACTTTGTGCATTTACAGGAAATTAACCCAAATATAAATGCTATTATAGAAAATACTGGTTTATCCCTTTTAATGGTGAGCTGCATCTATATGTTAAATTTGACAAGACACCTAAGACTAAAAATGTGATATGTTTCAGGATAGCATATAGTGTACCGATTGAGATATTCTTTTCGCCTCTGTAACACGCTCCAATAATAACAAAACCTCTTCCTCCTCGGCAGGGTACCCTGGCAGTTTTTTACCTGACGCAGACAATATGTTAGACAAGATATTATTGGTCCATCACTTTTACCGCAGCTAAGCCAAGTGATCCTTACCTATAAGCTTCTCTATCTGAAAGTACCATTCCACCTCATATTGATTCACAATTGATATAGCCACCCCTGACCGTCCAGCACGAGCAGTTCTTCCTACCCGATGTATGTAATCCTGCAACCATCATATAGCAAACAGAAGATATTTAGTATTATTATTCAAATGCATGCACGATCCAAAATTGAGCTTCTCATCGAAAAAGTTCCCCATAGAAATGAGGAAAATAACAAGATCATAATATGTTTTTATATAAGAAAAGTCCAATCATCAGACTCCAGCCCCTTCACTGAATATTCATGGTAATAAATCATTATACATGCACATTCAGCTACATTCACAGAGATCATTGCTAGCAAACTACAAACTACAAATGCCTTGTACATTGATAAATATGTATTGTTAGAATAGGATGATGATGCGATAGAAAAATCATAGCAGCCTTATTAACAAGACATAGAACTAGTAATTAGTAAGAAATGGTGAACCTTTGAGTTTGTGGGAATATCATAGTTGATAACCACATCTACTGATGGAATATCCAGTCCTCTGCTGGCAACATCAGTGCAGATAAGAACGTTGCATTCTCCAGCCTTAAACTTATTCAAGGCTCCAAGCCTTTTTGACTGCAGAAAAGTAACAGTAATGGATGATTAGATATGATTGGACAAGTAACAAGTATCATAACTGATTTTGGATTATCTAAAATATTACCTGGGTCATATGACCATTAATAGGAATGGCTTTGAAGCCAAGGTTACGAAGAATATATGCCAAGAGTGTAGTGGCATCACATGTTCGCGTAAAAACCATGGATGTGCTTCCTGTCAACTCAGTCAAGATATATACAAGATAGCACTCCTAAAAGAAGAAAGAAAGGGGGAAATTTAGAATAAAAGAAAGAACATGTAATATAGAGCAAGGTACATATTCACATCATTAAACCCCCACCCCCCAAATAACTAAATATTAAGCTGGACAGTCTCTTAATTTATCATAGACAATAAGAACATGAAAGCAGGTAGCATAACCTGCATCTTTCAACTATTTTATCTTTTCTTGCACCTGAAACATTATTTGTTTCAGCAATTGGATTAACATAACCATAGAACTGGTCATGTGACTAAACTAAATTGAGATAGATGAGGTACTAGCAAAACATATGGTTGCTTATTTAACGACGCCTACAATTTGACATCTCTTATTGAGGAGCCAAAAGCACGTGATACAACTGAATAGCCGTTTGTCTATCATAAGATATTAGATTATGATCCACTGCAGCACAAACCTTGTACTTTGCAGGAACAAAGGCATACTGTTGCTTCAATGTATCAACAGTTGAATATTTTGATGCAGCTTCAATCTGTAATCAAACAGAAAATGATTACATGGAAGATAAAATAAAATGTAATCAAAAAATGAAGTAGGAAAAACTGCTCTACAATACCTTTACAGGATTTTTCAAACAAGCTCTTTGTAGCTTTTTCACCTGAAAAATTGAGGAAAAATCCATCATGCAACTTGCACTTTCTACCGAAATAACTCCTGTATGACATTTAATTGATAGCATAATAAACTACATTCACAGTAAATAAGAGCCCCGTTCAAGTACCTTATTGGTCATCGTAGCAGAAAACAAAAACGTCCTCCTTTCGCGGGGAATTTCACTCAATATTTGATCGAGTGATTTCTCAAAATCCTCATTCAGCAATCTATCTGCTTCATCTAGTACCTGAGATATTTTTTTGAGTAGACTTATCTCTTTGCATTATGTATAGTTGATGGTAAGATAAAACCTCAGCATCTTATTATCAGCATTCTCAAAACATCTTAGAAGGCACAGTATCAGCAGTATTGTCAGGGTTTCTTCAAACCAAATATTTGATCTGTTAAGTATCTTAACAGCTTTGTTAGCTGCATGAGTTAGCTCAAATGCAAGTCCTGATATCTGAAAATATAGGGCTAATTTGTTATAGATCATTCCTGATAGCACTACTTAATTTATTTTCATATTATTTGATTAAGTTATTTCAGGGTTAGGTTATATAGGGCTAGGATAAATGAATGGATCGGGCATTTTATTTCTAGAGTCCTAGTTCATTTTGTTCTTTAAGTACTAGAATTGGGTTGTTTAGAGGCATCAAAGAAGTGAACCTAGTTGAGTGGGCAGATTTTTGATTGGGCAGGAAGGTATCTCCCTGATCAATGCTTGGGGCAGGTTTGCCGCCAAGTTCTCATATTTTCTTTCCTTTTGACATGTTCCTTTCAATATAAAGTTGGGTCTTTCATCTTTAAATACCCTTCACTCATTATAAATGTGCAATATCTATCCATACCATGTAATTTATTGGTATTGCAACAATTTTCATGTTCTATCCATGCCATGTCATTTTGTAGTAAAGCTGACAGACACACAAAGAAACCGCAAGCATTTTCAAGGTCAAACCAACATCAAAGAAATTCTTACCAAGTATTTCAGTG
Source organism: Salvia miltiorrhiza (assembly GCF_028751815.1). NCBI lineage: Eukaryota > Viridiplantae > Streptophyta > Magnoliopsida > Lamiales > Lamiaceae > Salvia > Salvia miltiorrhiza. The sequence continues at coordinate 44,004,031 of NC_080392.1, forward strand.
TACGTAAAGAGAACCCTTTGGTGTTAGAAAGATGATCAATTAGACGTCCAGGCGTAGCCACCTACAAGATATAGGACAAAAATACGAATTTAGAAGTGTTACAACGAATTTACCAGAAAAGCGCAAATCAAATGAAGTGGAAAATTTTCTAGAAGATGATAACTCCAGGACTCAACCAAGCAGTGAGCCTAAGAAAGAAACATGGTTAACCACACAACAAATCACTAACTGGTATCAGTTAAGAACCGTATAGTCCAACAGAGGAAAAGTGGCCTTCTTCACACATTACATTACAATTTAAGCATCAGTGCAGCCTCCTCACACTGGAACAAAACCCTTAAGTTTAAACTGATCTAATTTTATTATTGAAACACAAGAAAACCATTAAAAAAAAAGTAAGTTTTCAATACTTCATGCCTTGAGCAACTATTGTTATTAGTTTATGTACGAGTACGAGAAAACAGTTTAAGAAGCCCAAAAATATAGTGATAAAAGCAGGTTCTACCACACCTATATATTGTATAACAAAATCTACTAATTTAGAACTAATAATCATAGTGTAATTAACTCCAAAAGGTTTCAGTGGACTATGCCTACAGTAGAATAGAAGCATAAAAAAATTCAATCTGCATCAACACAACTCACAACAATGTGCGGCCGTTTGCCAAGGGCAATACTCTGTTGTACTTGGTCCACACCTCCCACAAGCTGAAACGAAACATCCCAAAACAACTCAATCATAATAAATCAATGAAAAACACTGAAACTAATATTCCTGACTCCAACAAATAAGAAGCATTTCTCTTCAAATATCTCACCACAGCACATCTGAGGTGAATTCCGGCACCCAAGGCTTCGAACTGCTCGGCAATTTGAATGGCGAGTTCGCGCGTTGGGGCAAGCACGCAGGCGAAAAACGCCTGCGGAGCTTCGAGGAGCGATTGTATGATCGGAATCGCGAAGGCGCCGGTTTTGCCCGACCCAGTTTGGGCGAGCCCGATCACATCTTTCCCTTCTAAAGCAAGAGGTATGGCCTCACACTGTATTCTAGTAGGGTTTTTCCAACCGAGAGTGTCGCAGGCGTCTATTAATTGATCGTTTACTCCCAAATCCTTGAATGTTTTCTCCACAAGGTCTTCCTCCCTAATAGGAGCTTGAGCAGAATCCCCCATTACAGGAGCTCCAGCGACGGTTATCGGGAAAACGGAGGTGGACGGCGGCGATTAGGATTATCGAAGGCGGCGGTTTTTGTGGTGAGAAGAAGGGACTCCCGGGAAGGGTTTTAAGGTTTTTCTATTTTGTGTGTTAGGGCGGTCGGGTCGAATCGGGCTGGATCGTAAAACAAACTCGGGTCGGCCCAGACCGAAAGAGTTAATTAAGTCAAATTTAAACCTAATTAACAAGTAACAACCTCTCAAAAAAATAATACTAATACTAATAAATAACCAATTTCAAAAAAAAAAAAAAAAAAAAAACCTAACAAAAGGTATTGAAAATTAGCTTGCATGTTTTGAGCATATTATATAACAGTGTCATATCTACTTTAAAGTTTTGAATAGTGTCTTTCAAAATAATTAGATAAGTAATTATATCTAAAATATATCGATAATTAGTTATTAATAACTATATTACGTATTTACATTACATAATAAATATGAAACTTATATTTATATTATAAACATCAAATCTAGTGCAAACAATTAAAAAAAAAGTATAATTAATATGCTTTATATGCACTAAACACATAATAATATGTTTTGATTTTCATTATTTCATCTCTAAAAATAACTATTTAATGTTAGATATAGCTAAAACAACGTCATAATAAAAGGATTAGACAGCCGATGAGGCCTAGCTTAAGTGGTAAAGTTGAGGCACCCAAAGACTCTCATTTGTAGGGCTGGGAATTTTGGGTTCGGGTAATCGGGTACCCGATACCCGACCCGAAAAAATCGGGTATCGGGTACCCTATACCCGAAAAATTAGGGACCGGATTCGGGATCGGGTATTTAGGGTGGGGAAAAATCGGGTATCGGTTATACCCGAAATACCCGATTAAAATTAAATTAAATATATACTATTAAATTATTTATACAGTCTGTACTCTGTACCGTAACCCTATTCCTCTCAACTCCCGCCGCGCCCCCAGCTCTCAATCCCTCTCAAGTCTCAACTCCCCCTCTGTTCCGTTCACTCGTCGATCCAACAGCGCCGGCCTCCGTCGTCCCACCCGCCGCCCGCCACGACCATCGCTCAGTCCGCCAGGCGCCCGGGCCAACTGCCTCTGTTCCGCCCGCGGCCGGCCTCCCAACAGCAGCCAAAACTCCCTCTGTTCCGCCCGCTGCCCGTCGACCTAGCCTCGCCGCCTCCGTCGTCCTAGCAGCTGCGCCGCCTCCGAGCAATAGCAGACGCGCCGCCAGCCCGTCCAGACAACAACCTGTTCTTCTTCTTCTAATCTTCTTCTTCCTCCCAACAGCAACCATGAAAATACTATTTTCAAAATAGGGGTTAGGTTTTGCAAATTTTGACCCTGAAACCTGCAATTTTGACCGGGTAATTTCGGGTACCCGAATACCCGACTCGGATATTAGGGTACCCGATTTTTTTTCGGGTTCGGGACCGGGTATCAGTTTTTCATCTTAATCGGGACCGGGTACCCGATTTTTTCGGGTAGGGTACCCGATCCCGACCCGATTCCCAGCCCTACTCATTTGTAAAAGGTATTGGGTTCAATTATGTTTGTATGCGGAACATAAACTTTTGTGTCACACATGATTTTCATGGTTTTTCCACTTTTGTGTTGGTAGTGTTCTCATGCCCATTTTTGTGTGGGCGATTGTTTTCCTACTTTTATGTGGTGTAGAGGTTTCGTCTGTATGCGAGTTGCTAATTTGATTATATATTAAATGTCTCTTGTAATTCTAAAAAAAAAAAACATAACACTCCCAGCAGATCACCTAAATGCATCACTAACTCTAAATTTAGGCTAAAACAATTGAAAATGAGATAAAAAATGCATCCAGCAGATCCCCTAAATTGGATGGGGCCCACAAAAAATTTTACACCTACCTATATTCAATCTTAAATTTACACCACCCTAAATTTATTTTAAGCTTATAATTAGTAGAGCCCACACATAATTATTGTTTTTATGTAGAAAATAGGAGATCTGGTGTATGCATAAATTTTAAGTTTATAATTAGTAGGGCCCACACATAATTATTATTTTTATGTAGAAAATAAGAGATCTGGTGCATGCATTTATAAAATCGAGATCCTAAAATTAAATAAGAAAGCTTTAGGGACGAATATAGGAGCATAATTTTGGAATTTCTGTTGGGAGCGCTCGATAACTAATATAATCGAGGCCGATTTTATTAATCCGTGTATGTGGCATAACTGCTAAAATACATGACAACGACATCTCTCAAATTAAACACATTTTATATTAAAATAATTCAAGAGCATCTGAATCTTGGGCATGTCATTCTAAAGATAACATACAAGCATAGAATAATTCAAATGTTCAACTCTTTTCTTATTCTCATTGAAATATTCAACCCTCGAAATTTCAATTTTTTTTTTTGAACCATCAATTTTAATAATATTCAACTCCTTTCTCCCCTTCAAAAAAAATATTCAACTCCTTTGGCTGCTGGTCCACCTCCACCCCACTCCCCACGCATCAATAAATCTTCAATGACTTCCACGAAGCTTCCATCTTCACCACCAACAAAAGAAAACGTTACTATCTTCATCTCCTCCAACTCCCTCATTCAATATCTCTCCCAGCTGTAAAAAATGAATTCCCCTTATTTCATCATCTTCCTAATCTCCTGCTTGCCTCTGGTCACGGCGCAGCAGCCATACATCGGCACCCTACTCGAAGACTGCGACAACACAGCCAACAACAACTCCACCTCCGTCCTCGGCTACACCTGCAACGGCCTCCGCCGCAGCTGCCAAGCCTACCTCACCTTCCGCGCGCGGCCCCCCTACGACTCCCCGGCCGGCATCTCCGCCCTCTTATCCGCCAACGCCTCCGAGCTCGCCCGGCTCAACTCGGTCTCCGAGAACGCAGCCCTCGACGCCGAGCGCGTGGTGCTGGTGCCGGTGACATGCTCGTGCTCCGGCCAGCTGTACCAGGCCAACGCCTCCTACACCGTCCAGTCCGGCGACACGTACCTCGTCATCGCCAACGACACGTTCCAGGGCCTGTCGACGTGCCAAGCCCTCCAAGCCCAGAACGGCATTCCGGCGAGGGAGTTGGCGATCGGAGGGAGGCTGCGCGTCCCGTTGCGATGCGCGTGCCCCACTCGAGCTCAGGCCGACGCCGGCGTCAACTACTTGTTGAGCTACGTGCTGCAGTTCAACCAGTTCGTCGAGACCGTAACCGAGGCGTTCGGAGTCGATGCCGGAGCAACTCTTGCAGCCAATAGCTTGTCGGAAAGCGACACCGTTTATCCGTTCACCACTCTTCTGGTGCCGCTTCGGGACCCTCCCAATGCCACGCAGGCTACGGCGCCTCAGCCTCCTCCGACTCCGGCCAACCCCACCGCGCCTCCCCCGGATTCCGGTGGTGGCTCGTCGAGTAAAGCATGGATATATGCAGTGGTTGGCGGTGGTGCGGGGCTTCTCGTTTTGTTCGTTGCCGTGGCGGTTTTCCTCCGGAGGCGGAGGAGGCGGAGAGCGCAGCCGGTCGTGCCGTCGAAGATGTCTCACTCCGATGAAAAACCGTTGAAGAAGAAAGAGGGAGATGGTGATGACTCCGAGGATTTTCTTGAGAGCATTTCCAGCATAGCACATTCTCTTAAGGTTTACCCTTTCCAGCAGCTGAGAGAAGCAACACAGGATTTCAGCCCAAGTTGTTGGATCAAAGGCTCTGTGTATCGAGGTACCTTCAATGGAGATTTTGCCGCCATCAAGAAAATGAGTGGAGATGTCTCCAAAGAGATCACCCTACTCAACAAGATCAACCACTCCAACCTCATCCGTCTCTCCGGTGTGTCCTTCAACGAGGGCAACTGGTATCTCGTCTACGAGTATGCCTCCAACGGGGCGCTCGTGGATTGGATCCACGGCAAGGGGGAGGAGCAAGGCATTCTCAGCTGGGACAGGAGGCTGCAGATTGCTCTTGATGTGGCTGCTGGTCTCAACTACCTCCATCGTTACACTTCGCCCCCGCACATCCACAAGGATCTCAACAGCAGCAACGTCCTCCTTGACGGCGAATTCAGAGCCAAGATCGCGAATTTTGGTCTGTCGAGAGCTGCAGAGGGTCAGGAGGGCCAGTTTGCGTTGACGAGGCACATAGTTGGGACGAAAGGGTACATGGCGCCCGAGTATTTGGAGAACGGAGTCATCTCTCCTAAGCTTGATGTTTACTCGTTCGGGGTTCTGCTGCTGGAGCTTCTCACCGGGAAGCAAGTCTCCGAGATGTATGAAGAGGTGGACATGAGGTTACCGGAGATCTTGGCCCCGGTGCTGTCTGAAGACGGGCAGGAGAAGATAAGCAGCTTGATGGATCCTCTGCTGCTGGGAAAGTACCCTCCGGACCTTGCCCTCGTGCTGTTTAGAATGATCGATGGTTGCCTCAAGAAAGATCCGTCTGCTCGCCCAAGCATGGACGACGTTTTCCAGTCCCTCTCAAGAGTTTCCGGTGAATGGGCAGTGAGCATATCAGAGCCTGCTGCTGCTCCTAGATAAGATGATTCAGCTACCAATTTTTTTCCCTGCTTCTTAATAAGCTAAATGTATGTGCAACAAATTTCATTTATATAGGATCAATGAGGATATCAACTACTCCATATAAACATGTGTACATCATTTATACATTCACTCAACTCTAGAAATCCAATCAGGAAAATATGGATTCATTTCTTAGACACATATGCATAGTATTGCGCCATAGGAACAACAAAAGCAATTACTAGTAAACCTCCAACTACAAGGGTGAATTGGCCGCGTTTCTCATCCGTTTCCTCCTTCGTCTTGAAGTTAGATTCCCGTTTGTAGTCTTTAGTCGCTGGACCACCGGGGTCAGGAAGGCCGTCTATGGCAGCCACTAAACGCGAGGCAGAACTATAAACCGCCTCATTATACTTCTCATCTGTTGCTAGGACTGCGAAAAATATAAAACCAGTATGCTGATCAATCACCCAACGACAGCACGAGGCTAACAACACAAGCTATCGGAATAATATATAGAACGAGGTTAGTTGGATGAGAATGGAGAAATAGGGCATACTTGGAAGATTCTCGGATACAATGCTATCAAGAACAGAATCACCAACAGCTTTGATGAATTCTGGGCCGCCTGTAACTGCGCCTTCCTTTTGACTGGTGATGAGCACTACTATGCCTTTGTTGTTCCCCTCCTCCACCGTCGGATACCATTTCTCCAACACTTGGTCAGCGTACTCAAACGCATCAGCTTTACTCTTCGGGCCAGAAACACAAAAGAGTCGGAAAGGTAATTAATTATGGGACACTCATTTCTAGCATTCATAGTTCCAATAAGATTTCATTCTTGAACAAAAACAGCACAAAAACAGTTGAAAACTCCAATTTCATCATCCTATCTACTAACAGGAATTGCATCTTTTTTCCTCATGAGTCTCCTTCACTTATCTCAGTGACACTTTAATGTAGGGGTGAGCATTCAGTTAGTTCGATCTTTAAATCCAGAGTCGAACAAACTGAAATTTAAACATATCAACCGATCCAACCAAAATATTTTCCAAACTGAACCGTAGTTCAAACTTCGGTTAATCAAACTTCTGCATTGTAGTCTAATTTTTTTGAAATCAAATCTTTTGTCATATTAACCAAAAGGATGAAAATTGTTTCTTTAAGAAGCACTATCACCATAAACAAATCACCTAAACATAAACTCAACAACATTAATTATAGTTATAAAAAAACAATTTTTAAAGAAAATTTCCGTAAGTCAGTTCAGTCTGGACCGGAGTTTTGGAAGGCCAAACCGAACTGAACCAACCCGAGCAAATTCGGTCTTGAAACCAAAACCGAATTTGTTGAAAACTGAACCGATCAAAATGAGAAGATTCAATTTGATTTGGCTCACCCCTCCTCCTAGTGCCACTTAGCTCACTAATTGCTTCTACTACTAGTCTACAATTTTAGGATTTCCTGTAAGTTGCTCTAACAATGCAAGCTTAACTAATCTAGGTAACATCATCCAACTAAATTTGATGAAGCACTCAACTCTACAAAGATTCCTTTTTTTAAATTAAACTCTACATAGATTCTCAATACATTGAATTTCACATATAACAAATGAAAAAGAAAGTGTATATATTTGTGATGTCATCAAATGCAAGGGCTATACATTAGCATGAGAATATGGAAAGCAGTAATAACACAATCTCATATAATCTCCAATCCATCAAAAGAAACAAATGAAATTAGGGCACACTTCACTTACAGTGAGCTTGCGCACAGTGACGACATTGATGTGGAAGCCTTTTCTGGACTCCAAATCCGTCAACAACCTCTTCAAATCGGACCTCGTGACGCGGCTGAGCACGCCGGCGTCATCCACGACGTACGATTCCTTGGGAGGGCCATCGTTGAGGACGTCGAATTCAGACGCGAGTGCGGCGCCGGTTAGAGCCGGCAGGGAGAAATTGAGGGCCAAAGAAATGGCGAGCGCCGCCAAACCGTGGCGCGCGTTAGAAATCCAAGCTGCGGGCTTGTCGAGAGACGAGGTCTTGATCGATTGAGAGGGGTGTTTGGTGAGATTGCAGCAGATGGGTTTGAGTGATTTGGGATGGAGCAGGGGGGTAGGGCGAGCCTTGAGCAGAGGGCAGAAGGAGTGAGGAGAGAGTATGGTTTCCATGGGAGTTTCAGAGATTTGGATTGATGAGAGAGAAGACGAAGAATTGAATCATTCGGAGGTTTTGGGGGTTCTGAGATTTTTGATTGGTTCATGTTTTTTGGGTGTTTATTTTTGAATGGTTGTCTGAAATTTGGGGGAGGATAATGTATTAAGGTCAAGGACATGCCTCAATTTTATTACTCCCTCCGTCCCAATATTGTTGGCCACATTTGGTTTCGGCACGGGAATTAAGGAGTTGTAGATTAATATTTTAAGTGTGTGGGTAATATAATATAAAAGTAATAAAGTAGGAGAGAGAATGTGATAAAGTATGAGAGAGAATGTAATAAAATGATAAAGTAGGAGAGAGAATGTGATAAAGTAGGAGAGAGAATGTAATAAAGTGATAAAGTAAGAGAGATAATGTGATAAAGTAAGAGATTGGATGTGATAAATATTTCCATTTTAGGAAAGTGGCCAACAATAGTGGGACAAACTAAAAAGGAAATGTGGCCAACAATATTGGGACAGAGGGAGTATTTATTTATTACAAAAATTAACATTAATTAAAATATATTTTGATATATTTTAACTATGACCTAATATGATTCTCAGAAGAAGAAAAAAAGAGAAAAAAAAAATTATGACCTAAACTATTTTCGCAATATCAATTATATATTGAACTAGTGAAAATGATTTTTTATACCTTAAACTATCAATGTTGTATCAATTGTATCTTTTACTCATTTTTCATCTTTTGAATTATTAATTAGTAAGGCATATAATCACGTCGTTTTTATATAATGTAGGTGAAAAAAATGAACAATTCTAAATACATCGTGGCATTCGATGAGCCACGTCAATTTTTTGAAGCTAAAAAAATGGACGAATAATACAATTGTACAGAATTCATGGTTCAAAGTTAAAAAAATTATTTTCAATAGTTCAGGATATAATTGATAGTGCGAAAATAGTTTGAGGTTTAAAGTGATACTCCTATTTACCTTATCAAAAATTGACTTTATTTTATTTAAAGGTGATGGTATTTGGATCAATTTGATTGGATTAAATATAATAAATATTTAATTTTTAATATAAAAAGACATTCTTATTATTTATATATTTTTCATTTCATAATTTAAATTATATTACATATATATAGACAACTATTTGCGTGAGATTGGTGGTATACAATGCGACCTATTGTATTAAAATATTTTTATTATATTAAAAAAGTGAATTATCTTTTTGAGACATCTTAAAATCTTAAAATAAAATAAAAGACCAATTTCATGATGAGACGGAGGAACAGTTGCTCTCGGTAAGAAATGGAAAGTAGTATTTTTTTTCTCATGTAAAATCACATTTTATCGCATTATATTATGCAGGTTACTAAACATCAATACACGATTCTTGAATATCATTCCCTTGTATTAAATATAACATAAAATACAATAATAGAGGAAGAAAGTTGTTTTGATTCGCACAATCAAATCTTGCTAATGCAAGCAGCATTATTATCTAATTCTAATGGAATATTTTTTGTTTGAATTACTCCTACCAACATATATAAATATAAAATTAAAAATATTGTTGACAATAGATGGTTCCTTTTAAGCCATGCAAATTAATAATAAAATTTATTCAGCTGAAGATCCAAGAGAATGGCCGGCACACGCAATGCAAGCATCACAAAATCTGAAAATTAATAAACTTTTAAGCACATGAGACAAAACACAAGATGCCAAAATCTGTCACATTTTCTTGTTTTCATTACATTCTTAGATGCCAAATCAGTAGCAAGCAGCCTCAAATGTTTTGCTTCAGAAAATAATTTGACAAATTTGAACATTTAATATCTGTTTAGGCACGTTTTATGTTGAATCAATCCTCTGCAACATGAGTTTCAAATTCAGACACCATTTTTTTTATTACTTGAGACCAAGTTTTGAAGCAGTCTGCTTATTGAATGTGTCTTTCATATAACTTTATGCAGACTTTGTCTCATGAATATATATATATATATATACATATTTCTTTTTGGTTGTTCTTTTCAAGATTGATCGATGATACAAACCAGATTCTACTTCAATCTGCTGTGTACAAATAGGAGTAAATTAAGCTTCATTATCCAATACAACCTCTGCAAAAAAAATGCTGATCATGAGCAAGAACCTACTCCCATTTCTTGTCATTTTAGCTTTCTCATCATGTAAATCCAAGGCCCACCAGCAGTATTCAGGTAATTCGGTTATGAACTGCAGCGAGTCCGATGAAACGGGCCCATCTCCGGCGTTTCTCTACAGCTGCAACGACGAAAGGCCTACTTGCAAGGCCTTGCTAATGTTCAGAACCCAACCACCTTATGACTCTGTATCCTCCATTGCCAACCTGACCTCCTCGGACCCTCAGGAGCTGGCTCGCCTCAACAATGTCACGAGCTCTGAGGTCCTACCCCCGGACAGTGCTGTGTTCGTGCCTGCAACGTGCTCGTGCTTGGGGAAATACTACCAGGCCAACGCCTCCTACGTCTACGAGTCCAGTGATGACACCTACTTGACCATTGCAAACCAGACCTATCAAGGCCTCACTTCTTGTAATGCACTCAAACGCGAGAACCCTTATGGCGAATTCGAGTTGCTCCCATCAATGAACCTCCGGGTGCCCCTCAGGTGTGCCTGCCCGAGTGAAGAACAGATCTCGAGTGGCACTGAGTTTCTGCTCACATTCTTGATCACTTGGCATGACTCTGTTGCTAGCATTAGTGAAAAGTTGAATGTGAGTGCCAAAAGTGTAGCTGCAGCTAATGGATTTGCTGTTGAGGATCCAGACATTTATCCCTTCACAACTATCTTGATTCCCTTAAAAGCAGAACCTGAAGCTTCTAAGTTGAGAGGGTCTTTCTCTACATCATTTCAATATGAAGCAGTCCCTCACACGAAGTCGTTTAGATGGCTTTCTGAAGGGGTAGGGGCCGGTGCTGCTCTGGCCGTCTTCTGCTTCCTTGCTCTCCTCGGATTCTTGCATTTTAGGAAAGTTAGTGCAGCTGGAGTCTCATCAAGGGAGATGAAGGACAGATTGCCTGAGCACTTCCTAGATAAGGTTGTTGGAATAGGTGGGAGTTTGAAGATATACAAGTATGATGAGTTGGATGCTGCAACAGACAGCTTCAGCCTGCAGAGGAGGCTGAGTGAGTCCATCTACCGCGGAATTCTTCATGGGAAACGAGTAGCTGTGAAGAAGACAAGCACGGATGTGTCGAAAGAGATGAAGATTCTTGGCAATCTCAACCACTTCAACCTGATCAACCTCTATGGTGTGTGTGAGCATCATGAGGTTTTCTATCTTGTTTATGAGTACATGGAGGAGGGCTCTCTCAAGAACTGGCTTTGTGGAGAGACGAGCAGCTTCGCCCACAGCTGGCACCACCGGTTTCTCATTGCTCTGGACGTTGCCAATGGGCTCGATTATCTGCACAACTTCACTTCCCCAGCCTATGTGCACAAGGATATCAACAGCTACAATATCTTACTCAACCACCAACTCAGAGCAAAGATCACAAATTTCAGCCTAGCTAGAGAGAATGGGAAGTCACATAGCTGGTCTGCTTTTGGAGAAAAGGGCTACATGGCACCGGAGTATGCAAAGGCCGGGGAGGTCAGCCCTAAGATAGATGTGTACGCGTTTGGGGTGGTGCTGTTGGAGTTGATCACCGGAAGAGAAGCCGTGCTGGTGCAGGATGGTGAAGAAGCTCTTCTGTCCCAAGTAGTCATCTCCGTTGTTGATGGAACGGACACGACAGCTGATGTTAACGACCTTGTTGATCCTCGTCTCCAAGTGAAGCATCCACTTGGCTTTGCCATCGACCAGAGTGAGCTTGCACTGCGTCTGCTGAAGCTGTCTGTCGCGTGCTTGGCTCCACAACCTACCAGAAGATTAAGCATGGATGAAGTTGTTAAAGCTCTCATCAAAATCCAGCCAGATATCTACAATCCTCAATCATTTTCCATTGAATGAGACTAGTAGCCATCTAATACTTTTAGTTTAAATTTCCCAACTTCCTCAGCTTCAAACTTTGAGATCCATGACTTGTCGTACATAAAGGGAGACGGCTGCACAACAACGGAGAGGCTGAAGACGACCTCTGCCATAGTCGGCCTCTCTGAGGCCTTCTCCGACGTGCATAGTTTGGCAATGGTTGCCAAACTCAAAGCATCATCTATGGAAAAACACCCCTTCAACTTAGGATCCATCCACCTCCTCAGCCTCTCTTTCCTCTGATCTCCACCTTCCAAAATCCCACCTATCTCCACCCACAACATCACAACTTTGCCATTATCCTTCGTCTCCATCACCTTCCTCCCGGAGAGGAGCTCCAACACCACAACTCCGAAGCAAAACACATCCACATTTAGCATGAGAGAGCAAGCAGCTGGCCTGGCTGCAGAGAAGTTTGAAATCTTGGCTTTGAATTTAGAATCAAGAAGTATGTTGCTGGTGCTGATATCCCTGTGGACCACACTCGGTTGAGCGTGCTCGTGCATGTATTGCAGACCATTGGCTACATCTAGAGCTATAACCAACCTCTGCTTCCAGCTCAGTGGCTCAGCTGTGACTGAGTGAGAAGATGGTGACACCTTCGGAAACAGCCAGTTATCCAATGATCCATTCTCAACGTACTCGTAGACAACGTAAAAATTCAGATCATCATCCAAGGACACTCCCATTAGCCCCACCAGATTCCCATGGCTCACCCTCTGCAGTATCTGGATCTCCTCAGCTGCTTCTCGCGTCTTCTTCACCACAACCTCATCACCATTGATGATGGCCTTGTACACTGATCTGCCAATTGCACACCTCTCACTGAGGTTCGAAGTTGCCTTCATGATCACATCCAGATCATAGATGATCGGGTTGCAAAGATAGCCCGACACCCCAGGAAGCAATTTATCCTGGGATGTCTTAGGCTCTGAAGCTTGGTCTTTGGAGGCCGGGATGAGACCAAAAGTCTCCAAAGAGGAGCTGCTCCGAGCCAACACTTTGCTTCTCTTGTACAGGAGGCGGAAGTACACGGCCAGACCAGACGAAACAACCAACAACACCATAACAATGCTCAGAACTGCAACCAGCATCCGGTGGGGTCTGGATTTGCTCGAGGCAACTGATGAAACGAAGCTCTGCAGAATAACCAGTGAGTTCACAGGAATCAGCACCGGAAGGCAGGTGGCAGCGCTGAAATTCCTGTCGTTATTGATCACTACAATGTCGGATGAGGAGGCCTGGAACATATTAGCCACAGACAGCACATCATCCCCTGGCTGCCACACATAAGTAATAAGGTACTGACTTCCAAAGGAACTTCCCGGGCACTTGCATAGCAAGGGAAAGACCACTTCCACCCCAACTGTGAGGTTGCTCGGGTCAAGAGACGGGTTCATATCCTCGACCACATAGATGTTGGTGAGGTTCTGGAAAGGCTTAGTGGAGACAGTGTAGAAGCTGTCATCCTTGTTCATATGGTAAGTCTTGTTGGAGAAATAATGCGTGCCGTTGCAGGTGCAGTTGACCGGAACCATCAGCAGCTGATCAGGGATGAGGGGAGCATCACCAGACGAAAGATTACTGGCTGCTGCTATGCCATCACCAGTGATGCCAAAGAGACGAGAGATGGTTCCAAGAGCCGTGTAGGGTGATCTCACGCGGTATGTGACATACGTTGGACATGTCGTAGGGGAGTCGGATGAACATGTGAAGTTGGGAGATTGAGCAGCAGCAACTGCAGCAGAGATGACAAGTAGAGAAGATAGTATTAGGAGGGTGTTAAGAGAGGGTGCCATTTTCTTCCAAGATTAGACAGTAGGTGTATATGTGTATGTGTGCATAAATTGTAAATGGATAGTACTAAAAGTTCACATAAGAGTTAAGAGAGGAATGCTGGTTTGATGCTCATCATCATATTGTTTATTTGGTGAAATCAAGAAAGTTTTGAGGGTGTTTGTCCCCAACTTTGCTTACAGTAGCTTTGTTTTTTAGTGTGTGTGAAAAGTGCACAGGTGTATTTAGTGATAGTGAGATGGTTTTTAGAAGCAAAAAGACTAAGAAACCTACAAAAAATGCATCAGTTTCTCTAGCTACTGTGATGGGCAGCAATGATAATGAAGCCTAGTTGAGAAAGATCCAATTGTAAACGCCAAAACGGCAAGAACTCGTCTTTGCTTCTGAATTGTACTAGGAAGAGACTAAATACTACACCCTCCGTCCCAATTCAATAGGCCATGTTTCCTTATTCGGACATCCCAATTCAATAGGCCATTTCCAAAAATAGAAAGTCGACACATAACAAATATTCTCATATAACTCATTATTCACACCAAATGTCATTGTACTTCACACATAATTATATTTTCTTTATTTCTCTCTCCTATTTTTTGGACACATATATCCTCAACAGAAGTTATTTTTTCTCTCTTATGTTATAATAAATTATTCATTTCTTAACATACATGTCCAAGGCTTATGTCCAAGGCTTATGGCCTATTGAATCGGGACGAAGAGAGTATAAAAGTTGAGCTCCAGTTGCATCAATTACTTTTTCGAAGCTTTCAATTTGGGTAATTTAATTCACATTCATGACTCTTTATTTAGGACCAACCCTGCAACTTCTTAATGGAGTTATTATTCATTCAGTAATGTAACATATACAACTATAGGGTCAGATTCACTGGAGACCACTTTCCTATATAGAGAATAGAGACTAAATCAGAGCCATTGATCTCACCAAAATCAATGAATCAGATTAATCCGAATTCTTCAAGTTTATAAAATCCCGTAAATTCCTCATTTTCCAATTTTGAGAACCAACGAACATTATTTTGAACTTACGAACATACTAATGTTCGTCGATGTGTTCGTACAAAAAACAAATGAGCATACTAATGTTCGTCGATATGTTCGTATAAAAACAAATGAACATACAAATAAACATACTTATATTCGTAAGTTCATAATAATGTTCGTTGGTTCACAGAATTGGAAAATGAGGAATTTACGGGATTTCCTAAACTTGAAGAATTCGGATGAACCTGATTCATTGATTTTGGTGAGATCAATGGCTCTGGGAGTGGTCTCCATTGAACTCTTCCCTACAACTATATATATATATATATATATGATAGCACAAAAATGGATCAAATATCAATAATATACATACAATAGAGTGACCAACAGTCACAACACAGAATCAACCAACAAAATCACTAGTTAGATAAGAGAAAAATTCACTAACATCATAACAACTAACAACGTAATGGCACAACAAGATTCGGGTTTCAAGCGAAACCCACTTAACTTCTTTCGTTGCCACAGAGGTTAATGGATTCACAGTTGAAGGTGCAGAAACCGGCGAATCTAACACTGTTTTAGCTTAGTTTCCAAAGAAGCGAGGTTCCTTTGGAAGTCCAAGATTGCTCGGACCAAATGGCAAAACCCAATCTCCGGCCAAAGCGCCCTGGGGGAGTAAAGAAGAGAAGATGCACTCTGCCACAGGAGGAAATTGCTCAAGCGAGTCTCACCAGATGAGCGGATTATAATGTCGGGATCAGGTGCAACTGCCATATACATATGTTTCTCGACATCTGCCACATCAATAAGAGGCTCCTTGCTGTCGGTTGCATTCCCTCCTAGTTCATCCCATTTTTCTTTACATGTTTCTTCGACAGAATGTGCTATCTCATCTGTTGATGTGTAGGCAATGCATATCGCAAGCACGGCCCTCGAATTATGTGCAGTGGCGTTTATAGCTCTTTCAGCAGCGAGCCTGACGGGTTTGCTCAAAAGTTTAAGGTTTCCAATGAAATGCACTCTCACTCCATACTGGTTGACTATACTCTCTTTCTCAAGCAACGATTCAATCTTTTCCTGTATCAACTGCATAGTGGATTGAACTTCTTCTGGGCGTCGTTTGAAGTTTTCAATGCTGAAAGCATACACTGTAACATACTTCACGTTCAACTCATAGCAATACTTCAACATATTCATGAGAGCTGAAAATCCAACCCTATGCCCAGCTCCTTCTAGTAAACCTTGCTTCATGGCGTATCTTCGATTTCCATCCATGATAAATGCAACATGCCTTGGAAGAGAACCAGCAGAAAGAATTGCACAAATACATCTGCGCAGAAAACTACACAAACCTTCAATTAATTGAGTGGCAAGGTTACTACTCCGTTTCTCCATAAACAATTCAAACAGTAGTGGTAGAAGTTGAAGCTACGTTAACCTGAAAACAACAGTAGAAAGATTCATTTTCATCTGTGCTATTCAGGAAAGAACAAGACTACCATAACCATATGCGGGAAGAAATAGAAGTAAGAGAATAACTTTTTTGTAAGAAAAGCAAGCAGACTTATGTATGTCTCTAAACACATATTACTTTATGCTAGAATAAAACCTCAGATTAACATTCTCATGCTTAAAAATATAGGAAACTGTGGCAGGGATCCCAAAGTTTCCATCAAAGGGTGCATCAAGTGGGATGACTTTGGGAAAAGATTGTTTCTGACTTTAGTTTTTTAAGTGAAACTCTTCAAATCATCACAATCATTACTCTGAAAACAGGAACAGGACAATGAATCTTAACTTCTTACAGATAAATTGTTAAGATATGCTCTTACATTGGCTAATTAAGAATATAAAGGAATGCCATGTATCACTGCAAACGAAAAATTGAAAAGTTTGTCATACAGAAGGGCATAGAACTCTAGTCAAGGGGTTAAATTTAATCGCCGGGGAAGTAAAGAAAGCTGTTGATAACAAATGAATTCTAACCAGTAAGTGGGAGTTTATTTTGGAGGATTAGCTTTGATAGATAAAAATAGTAAGGCTAATCCCTTGTTTACTTTGATGGATTGAAATTTTAGGATATCCCAAGGCCCTTGATTATTTCTATCATTTGAGCTAGCTTTGCTTGATTCATATCCCATCAAAAGGGTGGAATTAAAGAAATCCTACTCTTGAGGATAACAATGCTCAATTATGCATCTTATAAATCATGCAAAGTAAACGCCCACTAAAGGTAAAAGCTGCTGATAATGAAGTATTTCTAACATAACTACAACAGTAAAAGCACAATAATCACTGTGGATCTCTAACTAACTACAGAAGGTAAAAAAAAATCCATCAATGCTAATCTAATAAAAATTGAAACAAAAAACTCCATCTTATCCTTGAGAAACACACTTGAAAATTCAAAGATTCCTTACTGTCACAGAAAGTGTTAGCATCATCACTATCAACACAGTCAACATCAATATCAATGTATTGAAAATCAAGTTATCAACATCAGAACTTCTTTGCCTATTTAAGAGCCTTCGTAGTTCATCACTTTCAACCAACTGCCCAAGAATGGGAAAAAAATGCAAAAAATAAATAAAGAAGAGTAATACAAAATTTATGGATCATCTTCTTTAAATTGTGGTCCTTACCTGTTTGATTTGTCCCCACAAGGACAGAATATTACCCTTTACGAATTGAGATTTAATAATTAAAACAATACAGAAACTACACATAAGTCATAAATTCGTGATAACTTGAAAACAAATCTGAAGTCAAACACAAAAATATTGCTATTGCATCACTCCATATAAGGCATACTAATCTGCAAAAGAGCCCGAAAAGGGATTTGAATTTAACAGACTGCGCAATTTCAGAACTAAGCAATGTACTTCACTCATTAATAATAAAGTATCTTACTTTATAACACATGTGATGATTAAACTTAGAAACAACAAAAAAATGGAGCAAGGATTACCGTATGGTTTTGAATTTGGGGGAAACTGCTTGGGCAGTGGCGGTTCGAGGAGGATGAATCTGCAATTGCAGCTGGGCGAGTGTGCAGCACAGCAGAGGATGGGGCAGGGAGTCGGAGGTGATGTGGAAGGAGGCGGCGCAAGGGCGGCAGGGCGGCGGTAGAGTTGATTGGAGCTGGTTGTGTGAGTGTGAGTGTGACTATGGAGTTTGAAATTGGATGCACTAATTAGATTTGTAGTTGGTTTAAGAATTAAAAATAAAATTATTCAAGTATGGGTTAATTATAGTATATATTCTAAACTCTCAACTCATTTGTAAAAATGTTTGAAAAATATGAGAAAATAATCTGAATTTCGGAACTATTTATAAGAATGGCTCAAATAGTACTCCCTACGTCCCAATTCAATAAACTTCGGCTGTCATTTTCAAAATCATATGGGTTTATTAAGGAAGAAAAGTTCATCTGAAATATGGGCTCATTGAATTTGTGTTGTGTGGAATTTGTGGATCCATAGAAACGGGGTTATTTTCAATAGCTTGTCTGGCAGCAACGAGGACTTGGTCGAGATTATAAAAGTTAGATTCTGGTTTTGAATTTCTAATCTTTCTACTAGTATCGTTATCGTTTAGACGACTGGATTTGCAATCCTTCTGCTTGCCTAAGCATACTAGGATAGTGTGCTTCTTTGTGTTTGTCTTCTTTCCTCGTGTATCGTTGATGGGTTGCACCCCTCGTGCGTGGTTTAATGAATTTTACTTACAAAAAAAGAAATAAACTAGTACAAGATTTGGACACAGATGATAGAGGTTAAGAAACAAATAATTTATAATAAAATAGGAGAGAAAAAATAATTTCTTTTGAATATATATTTATCCAAAGAGGAGAAGATAGAAATAAAGAAGAAATAATTATGTGTGGGACAAAATGATATTTGGTGTAAAAAAATGAGTTATGTGAGAATATTTGTTATATATTGACTTTTTTATTTTGGGAAGTGGCCTATTAAAATGGGACGTCCAAATAAGAAAATATGACCTATTGAATTGGAACGGAGCAAATAAAAAAATATAAAAAGATAAATATTATTTTGTGGTCGATCGTTCGACCGTTTTTTTTTTTTTGAAAATGTCCAAACTCTAATTCTAATTACAAAATATTACTTCTCGTTTCAATTATTTTTTTATTTGTGGCCAGTAAAAATAATATGGTCTAAAAAAATTAACGTGTTCTGATGAGTAGCCATATTGTCAATACATGTATAATAAAAAACAGATTCACATATTTAGAACCGTAAACGAACTGAATCGAGCCTAATACCAACGGACTTGAGTTTAATTTGTTTAAATATTCAGATGTTCGAGCTCCGTTCGTTTAATTATTTAAACCTTCTAGTTTGTAGTCGAGCTCAGAAGAAGAATCTAATATTTAAGTGTCGGATACCAATTCTCTGAACGGGAGAAATATTAATCCTCCTAATTAATCTCTTCGTAGCAATGATGTGGAAACTACAACACATGGAGGAAGTGCACTCGAAAAACTAATTAATCCTCCTTGTATGGTAGAATCATGACATTGAACAACTTTTTGTTAAAGCATCTAAATCTAGAAAAGAAGTTCCACAATGCTTGAAGCAAATAAATTCATTTGGTTTCTTATCTATGTATGCTAAAATTAGTAATTTTCTCTAAGGTAGCCTTCAAATGAGACTTCAAAATAAAGTTTATTGCATTTTTTTTTTTTTTGGTATTCTTCCATCTCTTGATCCCCAAGATTTCTAAGTTTTCCCAGGGCTCTTGACAGATGAGGTTTTGGATTTTGAATGTTTTTTGTTCGTGTTCTTCGCGTTCTCCAAACTCTTCACGTTGTGATTTTTTGTTTCTCCATGTGTTATAAGGAATGTGTTGTTTCTTCTAAAGCTAAGTGCTTTTTTTATTATTCCACGTGTATTGATGTTAGACCCTTGAGAAGCGAGGTCCGAGACACGTCGAGTCCGTGCGACGTGTCTCGGCAGATTGGCGTAAGGTTGTTGAGAAGCGGGGCAACGGGGCCAAGTGTTGATGCGGAGCAACACATCGTGCGGGTGAGTACCAGGCGAGACACGGATGGCCGATGTTGAGTGGCATCGGGTGAAAACTAGCCATGATAAATGCAACATGCCTTGGAAGAGAACCAGCAGAAAGAATTGCACAAATACATCTGCGCAGAAAACTACACAAACCTTCAATTAATTGAGTGGCAAGGTTACTACTCCGGTTCTCCATAAACAATTCAAACAGTAGTGGTAGAAGTTGAAGCTAGGTTAACCTGAAAACAACAGTAGAAAGATTCATTTTCATCTGTGCTATTCAGGAAGGAACAAGACTACCATAACCATATGCAGGAAGATATAGAAGTAAGAGAATTAACTTTTTTGTAAGAAAACCAAGCAGACATATTTATGTCTCTAAACACGTATTACTTTAAGCTAGAATAAAACATCAGATTAACATTCTCATGCTTAAAAATATAGGAAACTGTGGCAGGGATCCCAGAGTTTCCGTCAAAGGGTGCATCAAGTGGGATGAATTTGGGAAAAGATTGTTTCTGACTTTAGTTTTTTAATGAAACTCTTCAAATCATCACAATCATTATTATTCTGAAAACAGGAACAGGACAATGAATCTTAACTTCTTACAGATAAATTGTTAAGATATGCTCTTACATTGGCTAATTAAGAATAACAAAGGAATGCCATGTATCACTGCAAACGAAAAATTGAAAAGTTTGTCATGCAGAAGGGCCTAGAACTCTAGTCGAGGGGTTAAATTTAATCGCCAGGGAAGTAAAGAAAGCTGTTGATAACAAATGAATTCTAACCAGTACGTGGGAGTTTATTTTGGAGGATTAGCTTTGATAGATAAAAATAGTAAGGCTAATCCCTTGTTTACTTTGATGGATTGAAATTTTAGGATATCCGAAGGCCCTTGATTATTTCTATCATTTGAGCTAGCTTTGCTTGATTCATATCCCATCAAAAGGGTGGAATTAAAGAAATCCTACTCTTGAGGATAAAAATGCTCAATTATGCATCTTATAAATCATGCAAAGTAAACGCCCCCTAAAGGTAAAAGCTGCTGATAATGAAGTATTTCTAACATAACTACAACAGTAAAAGCACAATAATCACTGTGGATCTCTAACTAACTACAGAAGGTAAAAAATTTTCCATCAATGCTAATCTAATAAAAATTGAAACAAAAAACTCCATCTTATCCTTGAGAAACACACTTGAAAATAAAAGATTCCTTACTGTCACAGAAAGTGTTAGCATCATCACTATCAACACAGTCAACATCAATATCAATGTATTGAAAATCAAGTTATCAACATCAGAGCTTCTTTGCCTATTTAAGAGCCTTCGTAGTTCATCACTTTCAACCAACTGCCCAAGAATGGGAAAAAAATGCAAAAAATAAACAAAGAAGAGTAATACAAAATTTATGGATCATCTTCTTTAAATTGTGGTCCTTACCTGTTTGATTTGTCCCCACAAGGACAGAATATTACCCTTTACGAATTGAGATTTAATAATTAAAACAATACAGAAACTACACATAAGTCATAAATTCGTGATAACTTGAAAACAAATCTGAAGTCAAACACAAAAATATTGCTATTGCATCACTCCATATAAGGCATACTAATCTGCGAAAGAGGCCGAAAAGGGATTTGAATTTAACAGACTGCGCAATTTCACAACTAAGCAATGTACTTCACTCATTAATAAGAAAGTATCTTGCTTTATAACACATGTGATGATTAAACTAAGAAACAACAAAAAAATGGAGCAAGGATTACCGTATGGTTTTGAATTTGGGGGAAACTGCTTGGGCAGTAGCGGTTCGATGAGGATGAATCTGCAATTGCAGCTGGGCGAGTGTGCAGCACAGCAGAGGATGGGGCAGGGAGTCGGAGGTGATGTGGAAGGAGGCGGCGCAAGGGCGGCAGGGCTGCGGTAGAGTTGATTGGAGCTGGTTGTGTGAGTGTGAGTGTGAGTGTGAGTGTGACTATGGAGTTTGAAATTGAATTGCCTGAAATTGGATACACTAATTAGATTTGTAGTTGGTTTAAAGAATTAAAATGATTGAAGGATGGGTTAATTATAGTTTATATTCTAAACTCTCAACTCATTTGTAAAAATGTTTGAAAAATATGAGAAAATAATCTGAATTTTGGAACTATTTATAAGAATGGCTCAAATAGTACTCCCTACGTCCCAATTCAATAAACTCCGGCTACCATTTTCAAAATCATATGGGTTTATTAAAGAAGAAAAGTTCCGCATTGAATTTGTGTTGTGTGAAATTTGTGGATCCATATAAACGGGGTTATTTTCAAGAGCTTGTCTGACAGCAACGAGGACTTGATCGAGATTATAAAAGTTAGATTTTGGTTTTGGATTTATAATCTTTCTCCTAGTATTGTTATCGTTTAGGCGACTGGATTTGCAATCCTTCTGTTTGTCTAAACGCGCTATGATAGTGTGCTTCTTTGTGTTTTTCTTTCCTCGTGTAACGTTGATGGGTTGCACCCCTCGTGCGTGGTTTAATGAATTTTACTTACAAAAAAATCACAGGATTTGGACACAGATGATGGAGATTAAGAAACGAATAATTTATAATAAAATAGGAGAGAAAAAATAACTTTTTTTGAAGATATATATATCCAAATATGAGAAGATAGAAATAAAGAAGAAATAATTATGTGTGGGACAAAATGATATTTGATGTAAAATAATGAGTTATGTGAGAATATTTGTTATGTAGGAGTATTGACTTTTTTATTTTGGGAAGTGGCCTATTAAAATGGGACGTCCAAATAAGAAAACATGACCTATTGGATTGGGACGAGAGTGAAATCGACACTGGGGGGTGTAGGGATGTGATTCCAATCGGACATTTTTTGCCAAAGGTCAAGAACGAGGCGGCTAGGGTTTGGAAGAATGAAGAACGAACAACGGCAAGAATGGGGGAGAAGAATCGAGGCGGCTAGGGTTTTGATCGGAATGATTTTGATTTTAAGTGTAAGTTTGGTTTAATGATAGGTAGATAGCATTAATATGGCAGGTGGAATTAATTAGTGTAGGATTTAATTGGTAGGTAGGATTTAATTAGTTTAAATAAATTGTTTAATTAAAAGTATGTTTGACTTGTAGTGTATTTAAATATGAATATAAACTTTCCTAAAATAGATAGGACATAAATTGGTGGACGGACCAAAAAGACAAGTAGGCCAACAATTAGTGGACGGAGGGAGTATTATTTTTTGGTCGATCGTTCGACCGTTTTTTCGAAAATGTCCAACTCTAATTCTAATTACAATATTACTTCTCGTTTCAATTATTTTTTTATTTGTGGCCAGTAAAAATAATCTGGTATAAAAAAATTAACGTGTTTTGACGAAGCAGTCATATTGTCAATACACGTACAATAAAAAATAAATTCACATAATTAGAACTGTAAACGAACTGGGTCGAACCTAATACTAATGGACTTGACTTTAATTTGTTTAAATATTTAGATGTTCGAGCTCCGCTCGTTTAATTATTTAAACCTTCTAGTTTGTGGTCGAGCTCAGAAGAAGAATCTAATATTGTAGTGTCGGAGACCAATTCTCTAAACGGGAGAAATATTAATCCTCCTTGTATGGTAGCATCAGTGACATTGAACAATTTTTTGTTAAAGCATCTAAATCTGGAAAAGAAGTTCCACAATGCTTGAAGCAAATAAATTCATTTGGTTTCTTATCTAGGTATGCTTAAATCAGTAATTTTCTCTAAGGTAACCTTCAAATGAGACTACAAAATAGAGTTTATTGCATTTTTTTTTTTTGGTATTCTTCCATCTCTTGATCCCCAAGATTTCTAAGTTTTCCTAGGGTTCTTGACAGATGAGGTTTTGGATTTTGAATGTTTTCTGTTCGTGTTCTTCGCGTTCTCTAAACTCTTCATGTTGTGATTTTTTGTTTCTACATGTGTTATAAGGAATGTGTTGTTTCTTCTGAAGCTAAGTGTGTTTTGTTGTTATGTGAATTTTTTGTTATTATTGCACGTGTATTGACAACATGACTGTTTGCTGGAACACGTCAATTTTCAGCTGTCGGATTATTTTTGCGGGTTATAAATAAGAAAGAAAAGAAAAACGAAACGATAGGTATTGTCTTGTAATTGATTTTAGGGTGAGACATTTTCGAGAAAGCGCTCAAACGATAAGCCAAAAAGTAATACTAATCCAATATAAAAATTTGTACTAAACCTTATAGTCATTTTTAAAAGGGTTAAGGTGCAGATAAGCCCCTGTAGTATAGGCCCCTATAGCGTATTGCTCCCCATACTCACTGTGTGTGCAAATAGGCCCCCAAAGTCCTAAAAATTGAGCAATTAAACCCCTTTGACTAACAGATGTTAGTCAAATGTTAGTCAAATTTTTTTATAACCCCCAATTTCTTTCTTCTTTCAATTTCTACCCCCAATTTCTATCCCTATTTTCAATTAAGCCCTCGCCTACACCTCCATCGGCGCCGCCGGTAGCCTCTTCCTCAATCCGGCGCCGCCATCGCCGCCGCCGCCACCGTGGTGCAAGAAGCATGCCGTCGAGGCTGCTGAGTCGATCACGAGTTCCACAATTATATAGTTCCAAAATTAGCTTAGAAATAGCCCTCGTGAAAAAATGGGCACCAAAATCAAATAGCTTATCACTCCATCATCATCATCAACAACAACAAACCTCTGAATTTCTCTAACCTCAGGCATAACGCCAAATCAACTCTCACCTCCATCCATCTCCACGCATCAGTCCCTTTCTGCAATCGTTGTCTCTCTAATGTCTAGTCACACTTCACTCTCTCTCGAGCTCTGTGGCCAACACACAGTGGCCACACTGTTGACATTTAATGTGGCCCTTCCCTTTTGTTTTTCAGTTTACCTTCAGGTTGGCGCTCTTCACCTATTTCTGCTTTCAAATATTTCAGCTCACAATCTTCTCTTCTTCTTCTTCTTCTTGCCTTTAATTTTTTGGTGGTATTTCGTATTAATTGCGTTAACCTGCAAATGGGTTGGCTTGGGTTAGTCACTCTCTAACTCCTTTTGGTCGAAAATTATTGTTAGGCTCACGTGGTTTGTTTCTTGCGAGATTATTGTTTTTTGGACGTTTTCAAGGTTTTGGAGCTATTATTGTTTATGTCTAGATCTGTTGAACTTCAAATATTTGTTGATGCTGTGTAAAGAATCACTTTCTCTCTCCATCATCAGCACACAAATAGTTGCAGCAATCAATCTTCCATTTCATCTGCTTCGCGGGTTGATTCTCTGTGAACTACGAGATGAGAAATTCAAAGCACATCAGAACTCGTGATCGACTCAGCAGCTTTGGCGGCGTGCTTCTTGCACCACGGTGGTGGCGGTGGCGATGGCGGCGTCGGATTGAGGAAGAGGCTACCGGCGGCGCCGATGGAGGTGTAGGCGAGGGCTTAATTGAAAATAGGGATAGAAATTGGGGGTAGAAATTGAAAGAAGAAAGAAATTGGGGGTTATAAAAAAATTTGACTAACATTTGACTAACATCTGTTAGTCAAAGGGGTTTAATTGCTCAATTTTTAGGACTTTGGGGGCCTATTTGCACACACAGTGAGTATGGGGAGCAATACGCTATAGGGGCCTATACTACAGGGGCTTATCTGCACCTTAACCCTTTTTAAAAGCTAGGATTTAGTATATTAACCTAAACTTTTACATTTTTTTCTTAAAGTGAGTATGTTCCACGTACATGTATCAATGTGGATATTTTACCTTATCAACACTTATAAAGATGGCCCTAGCTGTAGAAAATATGACCTGAATTTTATAGTCATTTATAAAAATAACCAAAATTTCAAAAAATACAAAAAAAATGTAGTCCGTTTTTTTTTTTTTTTTTTTTAAGTTAAGGTAAATATCAAAAGAATCAAATCAATTTTGGGTAAATTGTAATTTATGGCATGAACTTTGAAAAATACAAAAAAAAAAAAAATAGCTTAAACTTTAAAGTTATTTGTAAAAGTAATATTTAAAAATTGATCCAAAACATGCATACCCATTTATAGTAATAATTATCCCACTAAATTTCACAATAAATGTGGGACACTTTCTCCACTCACACTATACTTTATAGAATTTCTTAAACTCGTGTCATCCCATACTATGCAATATGCATATTTTTATGAGACGGAGAGTGTATCTTTTATGAGTTCAGTTTATATACATAAAATATCTCAATTTAATATTGAATAGATAACGTTCTTGACTGATTAGAATTTAAAAACTTGTACTCATTATTATTATTATTATTATTATTATTATTATTATTATTATTATTATTATTATTATTATTATTATTATTATTATTATTATTATTATTATTATTATTATTATATGTAGATTATAAGAAATAAAGTTATTAGTTGAAAAAGAGATTTTATTAAAAGAAAAGAAGAAAAAACTTACAAATTGAAAGTACAGAAATGCAGACTAATGGGTGAGTCTCATCAAAACATTTTTAGCGAAAACTCAACGCAAAAAACATTAGAAAAAGGGGGGAAAAATACTTATCTATTACAAACAACTCTTCTCTCCCCGCATTCTCTCAAAAAAAAAAAATCTCTTCTCTCCCCGAAGGACGAAGACGCATTTTCCAAGAAAAGAAGACGACCTCTCGAAACCCTAGCCTCCTAGGGTAACATAAGATTTTGTTTTTTTTAAATGTAATATTAGGATTTGTAGGAGGTGTTAATAGGCAACAATGTTATATTCCTTAAGTTGTATGTTAAAAATGTCATAGTTCATAAACTTATGTCCAAAATTGTGAAGAGACTCTTTTACCCTTTGATGTTGATGGATTTGTTTGGTTTTCTGTGAAAGTCTTACACATTTGACCGATTTGACAGCTATCAGTCAATGATTTAACAGTTATCAGTCAAGAGTACATATGATCGGCGGATGACTAGATTATCTGACCACTCGAGCGATCAGATCATTTTACCGGCCGGTCACATAATTTTACCAGCCGGTCATATAGTTTTACCGGCCGGATGGGACAGATGGGGTGATTGCTCCAAAAATTAATTTCTAATTAAGTTATTCAAAATTTTATCACAATAGCCATCTTTTTGTTTTGTTTTTCTTGTAAAGATATGTGGTGTATATAGACGGCCACACTAGAGAATATTACAACCAGAAACGCCAAAATATACTATATGCTTAAAATCTGCCTGCAGAATCTAGTAATGTCTACCTTATTATAGATATGCAGGCAGACTGCATGTTAAAAAAAACAGCTCCAAAAGTAGAAATATATCTTACTTTTGATAAGAAAACACACACACACACACACACACACACACTATGAACCATCAAAACAAAACTGAAATCTAAAAATCAAATTCAAATAATTCTTGAGGGGAAACTTCGTATAGATATTGTCATACCAATTATTTGATGATACATGAACAAATATATTGGCACAATTACATTTGGTGGCTTATTTTTCCTTTCTTGTGTATTCTATAGCCCTTATAAGTTAAAGAAAAGTTACAAGTCATTTGATTTCTAGGCATCCAATATGCAGACATATGCATATACAAATATAGAGCAAGAATTCCATACCAATTGGGGCTGAGCTCTCAAGTTAACAAGGGAAACTCCCGGTGAGCCGAATGTGATCGAGAGTGCTCCTCAGCCCGTATCTGAGCACCGCCTTGTTGCCTTCCCTGAAACCGTCTCCATATGCCGCTGAACTGTCGGATTCTATCTGGTGTTTGAAAAACTCGCCAAGTTTTTTCTCGAAGTCAGACCTCTTCCCCTTCTTCGAAGAGCCAGACGAGGATGCTGAGGACGAGGGAGCAGATGATGACGATGAAGCAGAAGCTGCATTACCACCGGAGCCAGCGTAGATTTCAGAATCCAACCACATGTGAGCTAGCACTTGGCAGATGCCTTCTTCGACTTCTGGACTTAGATTCGGGTAACCTGAAACGGCACTTAGTTGAAAAGTTAGTAGACATATACTGCAGCAAGAGAAATCTTCGATGAAAAATGGTGAAATTAGTGAAAAAGTTACCTTTGAGACGGAGCCACGCATGCATCATTTCGTGAGCCAGGATCGACCCAGTCAGTAACCTACGTAGGCCACACGTTAGTTATGGTGAGGATCCAAAGGCAGAAGATGATACCACATACAACATGTAAGTGACTCTACCTCGGCAGACCATACAAAATGAGAATCGCTGTCACTTCACATTTTCGAACGAGCCTGTAAGGCTCAGGGAACATGCCTGTTACCCGAAATCCTCCTATTTTTGGTCGCCTCAGTATCTGGAATTTAAGGGTGGAATGTTAAGAACAAAAATATTCTCATAGTTGATCTTTGATTCACTTTGAAGATTTACTCGTACCGTGTTAACAGTTTGCTCTTCTGACAGGCAAAGGCCTCTAGTCTCCGGCATGTGGTGATGACCCTGGCAACGGAATACATATTACCAAATCAGCCCCTTTGGAGAGGGGAACTTTAGGAAAACTACGGTGCTTACGCAGAATAAAACGTACATTTTTCTCTCCTTCCATGGCTTCATTTAGTGCTTGTCTCTCGACCAAGAGCAATGGCACTTGCTGCTCCACCTTCATGATTAAACCTTCGTAAAATTCTTGTATTTCAAGGTAAAGTGGTTGGCACTCGTGTGTATCCATTATTGATGAGTCTAGACACTCGAGACACAGCTTCCTTCCATCATCAAGAACTAGATATCTGGCATCTACAGGCTGCATTATGCAGAGAGTTTGCATTACCGCACGCCAATTAAATTGGTAAACAATAGTAAGACATATATTTCAGGTTCGTGAAGATCTCCTGTTCGTAGCTCTTTCTTTCAGTGTCGCTTTCAATCTGGAAAAAAAGATTATTTTTACAGCTCACCTCCATTCTTTCACAGCTACAACAGCGGGGTGTTCCATCATGTTCGTGTGCTGGGCAGTACTTCTGATGCCAGAAAGGATGAGCTCTGTACTCAATAAGTCCAGCAGCATTTGTGGGAATCTACGTAGATGGAAAATGCAAATAAACCAAAGTGCTCTCAAGTAATAAGTATGATTCTTGCAGGTCAATCGAGAAATACCATATAACAAATATAACTCAGTTTGGTCAAAAATCATTCAAATAAGATAATCGGGAAATTTATGTACCAAACATAACGTACTGCTAAACTAATGCACGCAATGGAATATGAACACTTACAAAATTCTTGCAAACATCACACTTGGGGTGGTGCAAGTCCTTATAGCAAGATTTATGGAAAGGACGATTATCGGACATGGAAAACTGAAACAGAATCCAAGAAGAAGTCATTTCACGAGATAATTGGTTCAATCAAGTACTGTAAAAAAGTGATATGAAAGAGGCATTTAGAAAGTCAGAAAACGAAACTAGTATTGTCGGAACAGTTCAGCACCTCATAATCAGAAATTGCTTGGTTGCAAGCATGGCAACAGAAACATTCTGGATGCCAGACAGCTCCCATGCAACTCAAGTATCTTCCATGGCCAATTTCACTATTACAACCAGCACAGATTCTGCACAAGAAGAATAAGCCAGGTCCATGAGAATTCTCTACAGCAAGAATCGCCAACTCATAAAATTAATTCCTAGCAAGACATTCGTTTCAAGATTACATAAAAGTACTAACTCTCTTTGAGACAGTAAAACAATCAACCCATAAAAATGTCCGAGGCACAAAATACTTGCCTGGTCTTACTGTTAAATAGTACTTCTGTCCTATTAAAGGATGTTGATATTATCCTACAGAGAGAGAAGGCGTACAACCTCTACAAGTACACATGAAGTTTAGTTTACTGAATATAGCTCCAAAAAACTTTGAATTACTTGGACTAACAACTAAGGACATTGCTAATGTACTTGAGAACCTTCTTAAATTTGCATAAAAATCGTATTAGTTGCATCTGTAGATTAAAAGCATAAAAAAGTCCTATATGTTGCCTTGCCAGTTCCATAACTCAAATTTCTATTTGCAGATCTATTTTGCATAAATAAGCTAGCCAGAACTTTGAAGAATACATTTCACCAATCCATCTGATAGGTTGACAAAATTCTGGAAATTTTGATTGAAACAGAAAGAGAGCTGAAAATGAAAAATTACTGGGAAATTTAATACCTGTATCCTGAAGGATAGTAGAATGGAGAAGGAGCTACGAAACTTCCATAATCAAAATTAGGTGACCGAGTTGGAGGTTGTTGTGGTGGAGGTGACTGAGGTGGAGGTGGAGGTGGTTGAGGTGAAGGTGATCGAGGTGAAGGTGGTTGAGGTGAAGGTGATCGAGGTGAAGGTGCTTGAGGTGAAGGTGATCGAGGTGGAGATGATTGAGGGGTGGATTCCACATTCCAACTTTCTTGCAGAGCCTTAGCAAGCTGTTCGTCTTCGTCCAACTGAGACTCGTCATCTGATACATTCAGGAGTCTGAATAAGTTACCGAGCTTATTCTATAGAAAATAAACTATGCTTCTTTATTGCATTACCTCATAATATAGAAACACCATAGAGCTGATAAAAAAGATATCACAATCATCGCGGACAAATTTCTAATTTGTTCATATTCACATAAAGATATCACAAGAGAAGCCCAAAACCAAGAAACAAGTTGAAAGAATCTACCATTGGGTATGAATCCTCAAGAGAAAATCTTGCAGCCGCTTGACTTACCTACAACTTGTTTCCCTTTCTCTTTCTCATCCACTTCAGCAATGGAGAGTGCAATTGCTCTATCAAGTTCTTCCTTATCGAAATCTGACAATTGATCCTACATTAAGAATCAGCACAGAAAATGATGCAACCAATGATGAAAACATCAGCAATGCAGCAGATGAAGTTGAATCAATGATGATAGAGGACAAGTAAAGGAGAGATTACCACTGAAATCGGAGGCCCTTCCCAAATTGTATCATCTTCATATTTCCCATGATACTGCCCTTTTGAGATTCTGTGGCTGGGGCCTTTAAGGATCTTGGTTAGCCAGCCCATAAATGAATTCCGCTATCTGCTTTCGCCTCGATGCTTATATACAGCAGACTGGCAAGGAATTTTGAAGCTTCTCAGGCAGCAAATTCATTATCTTCAATCATTATACAATGGAAATCACTTCTACTCCAGAAATACAACTTCTATTCTTCAGAAGAAGCCAACAGGATAGGAAGCAAGATCAAACAATCGTTCAACTCAAGATTCACTGTGACATTGATTAACATTGGCACAAATTCTACAATCCATAAATCAAGTTGGAACTTTTCTTAAAGCAAAGCCACCAATTTTATTCCTATGTTCAGCAGAAGGCCCTCCCTCTCAATTGAAACCCAACATAATCCCAATATATCCATCAACAGTCAAGCTTCTAGAACAGTCCAGCAACTCCACTATCTAACTTCAAAACCCATTTCCCAATTAAATCATCAAAATGGAAAAGGTGTATTCTTTCAAGATTGCTCGCCTGTTCAAATCGATTGATGACTGCAGGAAATATGTAAGAGAGAGAGATGGGTTTTACCAGAAACAAATGAAGAATCTGCAGAATTTGGAAGAATCTGATGAGACCCAGATGAGACGAGGCATCAAATTTGGGCGACGAAAGCATAATAACCAAGAAGAGTCACGAGAGCTGATAGAAAGAATACTCCATTTCCACACATCACAATATCACCCAATTTTCCTCAAAAAAAAAAAAAATATCACCCAATCGAATTACTAAGGAGAAGCATAAATGGCGAGTGCTGAATTTGTGCTGGACTATAACCCACTCAAGAACAAAGTGGACACCTAACAACTACTTGAATTCTAAGCAAACATATGCCAAAAACTTGGCTTCTTTTCATCCACCATAATTTTGGAGGTTTCTCATTGGTTTCTGCTAAAGTTTAAATCTTGGCTAAACAGTTACTTCAATATTACTGCTACGTGTGTGGGTACGATGCACGACTAATATTAAAATTAAACGACATTGTAAAGAAATAAGTACAAATTATTTATAGACAAAATAAAAATTCACACCAATTATTTAATAATTTATGAATTTTCAATTTTATATTTTTAATATTTAAAATACCAATTAATTGATAACGAATATAAATATATAAATTCATCAAAAATCAAAAGTAATATAAATAGTGAGGATCATCATATATCATATTCATATAGATATTCTAAAATATACAAAACCATCTATTTGCATATAGTTTAATGAGTATATTCTTTGAATGTATATTCAAATTATATTTAAATCAAATTATATTTATCTGATAATTTTGTTTAAATATAATTTTAAAAATAAAGTTCCTGTGGAACATCCGCATATTTGATTTTGCAAAAAAGATAGGATTTATTTTCATAAAACTAAAATTGATCGATTTATTAAGTTTAATTTTATAATATTGAATAGTAATGTTGCTTTATTTTAGTTGAATTTCAATTTTAACAAAAACTCTTATCTGAACAATGGTGCTATCGATGAGTCATAAGTGTATTCATGCCAACTAACTTGAATAAACTTGACAATATTTATTTTTATATGCATTTAGAGTTTTTTTTTATTATTATTTTACCAATAAATATTTTTTTATCAATGAGTTAGTGGAAAAATAGGTTGAACATAAGACATGTGTAGTTTATTTTTATCAATGATTTCAGTAAATTTAAATAGACGTGCTAATACAAAATTAAATTCTTTTAATTTTCTTTTTTTCTTTTTTCTTTTTAAAGAGGATCAATAATGGTTCTCTAATGAGTCATTTGATGCTAAATATATACGTAATTGTTAATATACATAAATATATGCGCAATACGTAATTGTCAATGTAATATTAAATTTAATTAAGAAATAATAATAAGTGAATATGTTAATATACATAAATATAAAAATTCGTATATAAACATAACTAAAGATTTAATAAATTTAACCGTATTTGAAATTATATGTTTAAGATATATACTTAATTATTTATTTAAAAATTTATATTAAATTTAATATAAATTATACTTTAAACAAAATATTACTAAAGGGTTCTAAAATGAACCAATACAATTTTCCTCTTTTTAGTTGCATTAAAACTATTATTATAAATATAAATTATAAAAAATGATATCTACAAAAATATAGAAAATAAAATTAAAATAATATAGGTGAAAGAATGAAAGAGAAAATAATCGTAACTTCAACACTAAAAGAAAGGAGAAAAGAAAGATGAGAGATTATAAAAAAAATTCTGACTTTAAATGATCAAAACTTATTCGTTTCAAATTTATTTTTTACAATTTTTACACTAATTAAAGATCTTGTCATAATATTTTAGGTTTTTCAAATTTGTGGTGTGTGCTACAATCTGGTTCCGGTCTGGTCTGGATCTTTTAGTAGTCCTTTTTTTTTTAAGTTGGCTGTTTTAGCAGCTGCTCTTTTGTTTTGTCGCTTTTGGATCTTGTTTTCTATTTCTCGTTTGTTTGTAATAGTGTTCGCTATTTTATTTGACACGCCGCAAGTGTACGGGTGCAATTGTATACAGTAGCAAGCAAGGTCGTATTCCACAAAGACTAATTATTATCAATGCCTATCCTATATTATTATTCCTCTATCTGGACAAACGAAATTGAGAGTTTTTGTTTTTAAACTAAATAAATAAACAGCAGGAAAGAAAACAAATCAAGCTGCGAAACAGAGAAACAGATGAGACAAGATTTCCCAAGGCAAAGGTTTCAACAGATTCTCCTAACTAACATGTTCAATTCAATTAATAAGACGATTCCTAAGGCAATCTCAAAATTAGTCTATACCCACTCCCGTGGCATACAAACCGTTGATTACATGCAAGGCTACCGTCCCCGGATCGCACTTCTAACATGCAACTCCTAAAAGCTCATAGGATTAACGCTCTCACAAATATCAATTCCCTTTAGAATTAAATATATGTGTTCTATGTTCTTAGTTCAGGTAATAATTATCATCTCCTGATCTCAAATTAAAACCTATGATTATGCTAAATTGGTGGCCAATCAATAAAGCAAACAATTAAAACAAGAACATAGAAAGGAATAACAATCCAATTAATTGAATCAAACAGTCAGAAATTCAAACCATGTTTACTCCCTAAACCCTGGGAAAAAAAGGGATTCTAGCCACACATAGACATATGAACTAGAATACAATTCTCAATAAAACAAATAAACATCCACAAGAAAAACCGTAGTAGAATTGAGAATCTTCAGTTCTTGCTCTCGCTCCGTTCTCCGTCTCTCTCAGCTCTAGGAAAAGTAAAATATGATAAAAGATGATAAAAGGTGCAGAGAATAAGTTCTTGGGGAGTATTTATATGTCCTTGGTCTTGTAGCTCTCAAAAATATCCAAAATCACTAAAAAAATGAATTTTGGGCGGTAATACGGCGACTCGCGCGGCCACGTCGCGCGGCCACATGGATGGCCCGCGTGACGAAACAGAACTCCTGACAGCTTTGCGCAGCGATTTTGTTTTGGCTCGTTCTCTCTCGTCCGAACTCCGATTTATGATCCGTTTGGGCTCACAAACTCCTCTTGAGACGAACTACAACTTGTATTTCAGCCAATTCTTCCGAATTCTGCTTCATTATTTCTGAAAATTCGTTCAAACACAAGAAAGTAACAAGTTCTTGATCATAAACGAATATAAGCTCAAATAGACCATCAAACACACAAAATCCTCACAACTAAGCATAAAAAATGACACACCAAGAGGTAAAAATGCATGTTTATCAAATAGATGTGTACTCTTTTTTTATTTACATGTGTTTTTTTCACTGAATTTTTGTCGTGTTTTGATAAGGCTCGGCCCTTAGTTAGCGACTGTGCTATCAATTGGTTGCTAGGTTTTTTCTTTTTTGCCTCTTCTTTCGATAAAATTTTAATATCCATATTAAAAAAAATCACAAATCAAAACAACAAAAGAGAAGAGAAGAGAGAGAAATTTGATGGAAAAAAGTAACCGTTTTCATATAATATATAGATTTCATCAATTTCCGATAATCTAGAAAAAAATAATGGAGTGATAATATTATCTATCCTTAAAGTGAAAAGAAGGAATGAAAAATGGTGAATTTTTCTTTTGAAGAAAATGAGGGAAAAGAAAAGGAGGCATTTAAAAAGGTAGAAAATTTTGTTATTCTTCTTTTTCTTATGATAAATTTATCCATCAAATAGAACACACACCCCAAGATTAAATGTCCTGATGAAATTCAGATTTAAACATTTGGTTAAGAATACTAATTCTACTATTAGAATTTTCTCTAAGAGAATAGATGAAGACTGATGAGGAGTAAAATATGTATAAGTCAGATCAGACAACAATGAAGATTCCAGCCCTGGAACCGAAGGAGCGAAGAAGACTCTGAACGATATCCTTTGTGAAAAGTACGCGTAGTGGAAGCCTCAAAGCCAGAACAAAGGAATTTTATCACAGAAGGAGCCAGAGCTGACCCGACCAGAGGAGCACAACATGGAGCGGATGGCAGAGCTTGGACAAACAGAGAAGAGACAACTCGCTTCATCGAACAGGGTTGACGCACCCACGGAGGAAAACCTAGAGCTGAAGAGTGTCTACGCTGGATCAGGGCCGAGGACGTACGAACCACTGACAACTTTTACCGAAGAATCTTCTTAACCAACCTAGGGCTCGTACCAAATATGAATTGACCTATTTACCCTCATTATAAATTTCTATAAATAGGGAACGCACTCTCCATTGTAATACTACGTTATCGGCAATACAACACTTCTCTCACTATTTTCATTACTTTACCGATCCTTCGCACACAACAGGTGAACCATCTTGTTTTAAATCGACTACTGTAATTTACGAACTCATCAAAGACGATTTGTTGTTCACATTTAATTAAGAGCCGCTTGCCACCAAATGCAATATTGGACCATCTTTTCATAATTAATATATGTTGACTAAATTCCTTGCTGTGACACTAACATTACTATAGCTCAAGAAAATATTAATGCAGCAATTAAGGGTTCGTGATAACCAACAATTCGGTTTTTAAGTCGAATAAAGTAGTTGAATCATCTAATCCCAGCTCCATAAGTTTATTTCTGGTATTAAAAAGTAGTGATTTGGAGTATAAATTAAATAAAGTCCAACATGTCCTATAACAAGATTTAATTTAAATGCTGATTGGGCTCAATTTGTAGGCAGATCAAGGCCCAATATTTTAACCTTTGGGTCAATTAGGGCCGTTTCCAAGATAGGGAAATTGTACAGAGCCAGATTATAAATGGCCCATTATTTGCATATTATTGTATGGTGTACAAAATTGTAATTCAAATATGGATAAAAATATAATTTTATTTATTCACCTCCATAAGAACATAAGTTTTTCATCGTCTTGAATATTTTTTTTAGTTTTTTCCCCCCTGCTGATTTCCTTCAAGTTTCTTAAATTGTTTTTCTTCAAACTATTTGTCTTATGTATAATGTCCACAAAAAATTTACCACATTGTGAACGGCACGAATTTTTAATAAAATGTGATTGAAGTTGTTAGTGGAGTAGGAGTTTCACTTTAAATACGAACAGAGTTATGTGAACCATACTATTATAAATAGAAATTTCAAATTTTTCGTGAACGGATCGACAAAAAAAAAGTAATGTGATAATTTTTTCGTGCACGTGAGGAGTACTTAAATTCTTGTTATTCTTTGAACAAAATACAATTTTTTTAAACATTGATTGTAAAATAACAAAAGAGCATCTTAATTAATTAGACTACGGACTTCATTGGGTTCAATAATCTAAGAGAACTCCCTTCCAAAAAGAAAATAAAATCTATTTTTTTTTTTGATCGGTCAAAGTCATGTTAGATGTTAGTAATTAGTTCCCCAACCAAATAATCTAAGAGAACTCCCTTCCAAAAAGAAAATAAAATCTTTTTTTTTTTTTTTTTTTTTTATCGGTCAAAGTCATGTTAGATGTTAGTAATTAGTTCCCCAACCACTCCAAGAACCACCTTATCTCTCCATTCACCAAATCCACCTTATATCTCCAATCTCCAATTCGCTCCCAAGAGGGATCGAACCCGGGACACTTCACTTAAGTGAGGACCCGGTGGCCAGTGGGCTAAGCCCCCTGGTTAAGAAAATAAAATCTATTACATATCAAAATATAATAATGGACATTTTCAAGCCCTAATAAGTTGGTCTATGGGAAATTTTCTCCAGCAAAATAGAATAAATAATTTAATTCTCTCATTCAAACTTTCAAATTTTCACCGGTTTGAGTTTCTTATTTCAAAAAGACAAAGATTGGGCTCAGGTGTTGTGCTAAAAAATAACAAGTTTAACAGAAAATTTTGGGTTTTTTTGTATTGATTTTGCGTGTGCGACATTATGTAACTTGGTGTTTACAATGAATATATGTCCGTATTTATAGCTAAAAACATGGAGAATCCTAGCAAGAGTATATAGGTCTTTGTTTATATTATAACAAAACTAGAACTCTTCAACCCAATATTAATCCTTAAGTTAATCACCAACTTTATCGGACGCTTAAATCCTTCAAGATAACGTCAAATCCCGCAAAATCAGGACTGCCAGGTCAACAGTACCCCACCCAACGGCTGGATTCCGTTGGATTTGCTTCTATTTGCCGCTTATCAGGGGATGCATACTTTTATCCTCGTCAACACCTCAAAGACGTGCAATAACATTTTGGTTTATGAATTGACATTCAATATCTGTCCAATTCAACAAAAACGGAGTGAAGCAAAAGAAGTATAGTAGACACAAAGGTGTGAAGCACATATATTTTTGTTAGCATGCAAAAGAGAAAAAGAGGCAGCAACACCACCACAGCAAGAGAAGCTAAAGAAGAAGAGATCATTAATTAGATCAAAACAAGAATATCATGTCATCATCCCCATCTCCCATGGCATTAACCTAGCTAACACAGTCTGTCATATGATGCATCCTCGAGGCGACACGTGTCGCGGCGTCGGAGGCGGTTGGCCAGCTGGACCACCTCTCCCACGTGGCTGAGGGCAGCCCCTGCCGGCCGCGCCACCACAGGGCGGTGGAGGACCACCATTTGAGGGGAGGGGTCATCACATATATATATATATATATATATATATATATATATATATATGTGTGTGTATATATATCACTACTCCCACTCTTTTCTTCCACAACTGCAATTGCCTTTCAATTCTTTCATGTCTTTGTCCAAATGGGCCCTCTCCTTAAAGTTGTCCAAACCCCATTTTTGCCTTTCATGCATGCTTTTCTCTCTCCTCTTTCTTTTTCCATTCCTCTCCCTCTCTCATTTTCTTGATCAAACTCTATGTACTCTCTTTTTTTCCCCTTTTCTCAACACTCAGTTGCATTAATATGAAATTAAGTTACCCACATGTTGCAGTTTCTTTTTCTGGGCTTCTCACTAGCATATTTATTGGACCATCCTAATTCACCCCCTCCTCCTCCTAATAATAATAATAATAACAAGGGTTATTAGCACCTAATACACAATTTTTAGAGCCATTTTAATTTTCTCCACGAACTTTGAAAGTTGTCAAAAAATACACGAACATTAGCTCATTTTATTTTTGTACACGAACTTTGAGAATTGTCAAGAAATACACGAATTTTGGTTCGTTTTGTTTTTTCCTACGAAAAATATTGTTATAAAAAAATGATCCAAATAATATTTTTATAATTAAAATATTTTTTAGATATTCTTTTATATTGTATAAAAAAAATGATCTAAAAACGAACTTTGTTTATTGTTAATTATAAAAGAATTATTTAGATATTTTTTTTTCTAACAATATATTTTGTGGGAAAGTACAAAATGAGCCAAAGTTTATGTAGTTTTTGACAATTCTCAAAGTTTGTGGGAATAAAATAAAAGGGGTTATAGCCAAAAAATACACAAACTTTGGAAATAGTAGTAGTTTTCACCTAAACTTTCAATTAAGCCAAAAAAAAAGAATTTATATTTTTGTTGCAATTTTCACATGAGTTTGACTTTCGGCGAAATTAGAGCTTAGTTGGCAGTCGGAAGTTCACCTGATATTGGTCTAACTTCTGATGATGAGGAGTATTTAAAAGCACATAGGTCTAATTAAGAAGGCAAAAATTATTATAATTGACTTAATTTCAACTGTCAACTAAGCTCTAATTTCGTCGAAAGTTAAACTTATGTAAAAATTGCAACAAAAATATAAATTCATATATTTTTTTGGCTAAATTGATAGTTCAGGTGAAAATTGCAATTTTTTTCAAAGTTCGTGTATTTTTTGACAGCCTTCAAAGTTCGTGGGAAAAACCAAAATAGACCCAAA
Source organism: Salvia miltiorrhiza (assembly GCF_028751815.1). Lineage (NCBI taxonomy): Eukaryota > Viridiplantae > Streptophyta > Magnoliopsida > Lamiales > Lamiaceae > Salvia > Salvia miltiorrhiza. The sequence continues at coordinate 44,043,106 of NC_080392.1, forward strand.
CGTTTGTGTATAATAATAATAATAATAATAATAATAATAATAATAATAATAATAATAATAATAATAATAATAATAAAGACAATGTTTGATGTAGAGATTTCAAAGGAATTAATAATAAAAATAAAGAATCAATAGTTCTTGACAATATTGTTTGGTATATATAGAATTGAGTATGAGTAATAATTACCCAAGTCCTCAAAACATCTTATATAGAATTAGAAGTAAATAAATAAAAAATAATATGGTTTATGAAAATTAAAACATTGGAAAAACAGTGGAGCCATACCATGAGAATGTTGGTCCTTTACTTAATGTAATCATCAGAGTGGAAAGTGACCCAAATGAGAAGGACATTACAGTTTGGTTCCTGCAAGAACAATCTATGAATTAAAAATTTTGGGGATGGCCCTTATTTAATTATTTTAGTAATGTGGGAAGTTTTGATTACCACAAAGGCAAAGCTCCTCAGATATATATTTTGGGAAGTTATTTAAAGGGTGTGTAACAGTGCAACTTATTTCAATGGGGCCTCTCAACCTATAACTTGTGTGAAAGATGACAAAAAAATTTGTTATGGTTCAATCTTGACTACAAAATAAAGTGCCAATAAAGTAGAACAATTAGAACCCCCACTTTAGTAAATATCAGCTGTCATGACCCAAGTTGTTTTCTAGTGAAAAACATTTAATCTTTTCCTTCATTCAATGAGAGTATGGAGAAAAATAAATTGTGACAATTAAGTGTTTTTCTTTGGTTGACTTGACTACGAATTGTACCCATGCACTAGTATAACGATTCAAGATTTTAGGTATTTTTTCGTTATGCTACGTGTGTTGCAAAATCAATAAAAGTGAGAGGCACTCTCCGGTGCAATCGGTTGCACCGTGCAACTGATTTTTAAATGACATTATTTCAACATACAAATGACACTTGAAGATCATTGAAGTAGTGTCATTCGGAAATGTTCAAGTGTCATTTCCCGAATGAAGTAGTGTCATTCTGGTACATGAGTATTTGTGGAAAAGTAAAATAGAAAAGCTCATACTCATACATCAAAGAGTGATTTGTTACGAAACTTTTCCCGATAATTAAATAATTCTGGATTTCTTGCAAATTCCTCAAAAGATGAGTATTAAAAAATAGGATTAATTGTTCGTAAATACACGAAATTTTGAAAATTTTGAATATTTCTCACGATATTTTTTAATTTTGCTAAGTAATCCACCACCTGAAAATTCATTATTAATGCTCCCGCAGTGATATAAAGTTGCGGCAAATTTGGTGAGTTCTGTTTAGGGAGCCAAATTCATGGCCAATTAAGTTGCAAAATTTGGTTATTTCTTTGACACATACGTTGTAGCCTCGTTAATCACTTTTTATGCGAATTGCGAGAAGGTTGGGGAGCGCTAGCTAGCCCCATCGATTTCCAAAAGCGCGCGTGGCAGTGGCGGCGACGCGGTTTCAAGCGGCGGCCTTCTTCCCCAACCCCGGCCCGCCTCCAAGGATCTCCTCCTTTCCTCCTTTGGCTACGACACCGTCAATTCCTCTCCCCGCCCCAATTTGCAAACCCTAATTTCGATTTCAATAGGAACTTCCTAAATTCTCACCGATTCATCCTTCACTTTGAGCTCAGATTTCTCGAGAAACTCGTCTAATTTCACAGGATCTTCTTGATCTCCTTCTTCTCTGTGTGCCACCGCCACCGTAGTCTTCGACACAGCCTCCAATTTGAAAAGTTTTTTGTTTTTAATAAAACGATGTCGTTGCTCTAGTGTGCCAGTCTCGCTAGGCTGGATATTCCGATGTCCATGTCAGCTTATAATTGGGAGAAATTTGTTGAGGATGAAACATTAAGAATGAATTTTCAAATGGTAGATTACTATGCAAAATAAAAAAGTTATGAAAAGCATTCGAAAATTTTTAAACTTCGTAAATTTGCATATAATTGTTATTATAATATTTTAAGTTATGAATCTCTAGATAAAAATCATTAATGCCTAGTGAACTGAAATATGAGATGCGATTAATGGAAAATAATAACCAAAAAAACACGAGAAAAATGTTGAGGGGTACATTAATCTAACAAGAAAAGTAATACCTAATAAGAGATCTAATTAATTATATATATAGTCCAAACTTGAACAGGAAGCCTTTCCCCAAATCATTTAAAATTCAGCCGAATTTTTCTAAGATATGGCCCCGCATGAATTAAAGAAGTTCCTATTAAGTTATTTAAATAAATGGAATTAAAAACTAGTAATTGTTTTACTTGGTCTAAAATGGGAGTATTAAAGAAACCTAGCTAACAGAAGGCTTCCAAAGGCAATAAATATGTATCCAATCAGGCCCCATTTTGATTGAATTTTCAATCGCTCTATTTAAATCTACAAGTAGCATTTGTTTCTTCTAACATTATTGATATTTTTTAAATTTTATATGACTTAGTATATGACATGAATAGAAAATTTGTATATATTGACATTATTTATTGCTTTTTTCTTCTTCATTATTTTTAATTTTTAAAGTAGCATACTTCTCAACATATCTAAAATTCAACCTTTTAATTTGGACCAATGGAAGAGGAAAAGATTTTTTTTTTTTGAAGGGGGAAGAGGATAATATATTAATAAAGAAATTAATACAAGGTTTGTTGGGGTGGAGTGACAACCTTGAATACTAAGTAAATTAAATATAAGGTTATAGGTTATAAGTCGCTTAAAAGTTATCCATTTCATATATAGTATCTATGGATCCCACTTGAATTTGTTGGTTAATATTTTACATCATTAGGTAAAAGGTACCTTTTTACAAAATGTTTTGTACTTAATTTCATGTGCAAATTAACAAGCAATCATGATTTTATTGGCCTACTAATAGATTTTGAAGCTTTAATTTAGCTAGCCACTTCTTTTTCTTTGATCACATCTTAAGAATCTATAATTACTATTTAAGCTTTGAAAGGTCATTGTTTAACTAAATTATATACATTAATTCATGTTTGTGACAAATGACAATTGACAAGTATATGAGAGAGGATGAGGACAAATGCTACCAACCTTTGTCACTTAAAGTAATCAGCTAGCTACATCTCATCGGCTTATATTAGATTTTATATTATTCACAAATATATATATATATATATATATATATATATATATATATATATATATATAGGATCAAGTTAAACAGAGAATTATTATATATTTCATTTTGAACAAGTCTATACATTTTACGAACGGATCAACATAACTAACAAACAGACGTATTTAGTAAAAAAAGAGAAAAACTCGCCACCAGCAGGATTCGAACCCGGGGCAAATTGCTGTTCATGCGGTACATTGATTTGTTCGTAAAAATTGTAGATCTGTTCGTTTTTATTTCACGAATTCTCTATTATCTAAATATTTAGCATTCTCTGTTTAACTTTTCTCTCTCTCTCTCTCTCTCTCTCTATATATATATATATATATATATATATATATTCCTTCGTTTTAATGAAAAGCTAATTAATTGGACCATTTAATAACTAACTAATGAATAATAACTTGATGATAACAATGTTGATTTGGAGTTAGACAAAGGAGATGGACCCAAAACACATGTTTAATTATCGCACGCACGCGGAATTACTACCCACACAAGGATGGGAAAACTACACCGTACGCATACGAGATTAAACTCAGAACCTCTCATAAAAAAGAGTCTTTGGATGCCTCGTTGACTGATACAAAGAACTTGTTTATACTAACTTATCCTAACTTATCCCAATAAAACACATGCTTATATGCTTATGATGGCACCAATACCAAATATGTTTATTATGACTCATGAAGTGTCTTAAAACCAACTAATCATTTAATAAAATTTGTAAGGGATAATTAAATTAATTTTTTTTAAAATCAAGAATCAAAAAGCTGCGTAGACGACTGAAGATGATTTGATCCCAAGAAGCAAGAATAGCCAAAATCTTCAACACATAGATTTACTCAATCAAAAAGCTATATACCCCCATTATTAAACTTGTGCAAATATATGCATCACCACAAAAAGTGGACTTCAAAGTTTCCTTGTTTGAAGATTACAGTCGTAAGTGGAAGTTCAAAGTTGCCACATAATCTATAAACATAAAAAAACACTTGTATTAATTATATATGTTGTCAATTATGTATGATATAAGCAAAAATGTGATACACTATTGAGTAATGATGAGAGCATGATTAGCATATTATATCAAATATAAAAATGGTGGGTAGCTATGTAGAGTTGCTCCAGATAAACATTTGAGTGACACCTTTCCCCACACAATTATTATTGCCTTTTAATTAATTTTGCTTGATTCTTAATTTTTTTTTTTTTGTGTATCCATTATACACAAGATTCAATGTGTGGACAAAACATTCTTGCTAGTGACATGACACGGATCTCATCGTCCCTCTTTACAATATAAATCACACCATTTCAATCAATAATTGAGCTTTCAAATCCCAAAAAAATAAAATAAAATAAAGAAAAAGAGTGAAAGAAAAAAAAAAAAAGCATCATGACCGGTCACAATGATCTTATAAAAGAATAAATATATTTATTTGAAGTATGGGATTATTATAATAAATAAATTCACTATGATCAATGAAGAAAAGTTGTTTGAATGATTTTGCTTAAGATATAGTCCACTGTATGTGAAGTCAATTCAAAATTACATCTTTAAGAAAATGGCCCCTCGTTATCACAAAAACATGAATATTTGTAAGTGATACGAATTTAAAAAAATAAGTATTAAATAACAACGTATTGTGAGTGAAAACGAGTTCTCATTATATAAAAAATAAAGATAAAAAATAAGAATATTGTGGTGGGATAATGTACAAAAATAGAAATGTGTATATTTTGGTGAGAATGCCCAAAATAACAAATGTGAAGTCAATTCAAAATTACATCTTTAAGAAAATGGCCCCTCGTTATCACAAAAACATGAATATTTGTAAGTGATACGAATTTTAAAAAATAAGTATTAAATAACAACGTATTGTGAGTGAAAACGAGTTCTCATTATATAAAAAATAAAGATAAAAAATAAAAATATTGTGGTGGGATAATGTACAAAAATAGAAATGTGTATATTTTGGTGAGAATGCCCAAAATAACAAAATGTACATATTTTTGTAAGACTGAAAGGAGTAATGTGTAAATATTGGTGTACACCTCATTCTTCTTCTTGGTTCCCTTCTTTTAAGAACATCCCTTTTCCCACATGTAAATATGTTTGAATTGGTGATAGATAGGTTGTTATGTATAAAGCTATTAACACTATTTAAATAATGGATTTTTATTTTATCCAATCTGTTTCTATGGAGAGTTTATTTTACATGATTGATAAAATACATGATTGAGTATTTTTATCCTCAAAAGTAGGATTATTTCAATCTCACTTTTCAATGGGATAAGAATAAAGTAAAATTAGTTTAAATAATAAAAATAATCAAGGGTATTGAGATATACCAAAGTTTCAATCTATCAAAATAAACAAGTGATTAACCTTACTATTTTTATCTAGCAAGGCTAATCCTTCAAAGTAACGTCCCCTATATATATATGATTTATGTATAATTGGAATAATTTTACATCCGGACGAAATTTGAGAAAGAATATACTTCACCAAATGGACGTTCCAAATATAGTGGGATTGTGGTCACGGAGTAAGAATGTGAAATATGTTTTTATGAAAGCTATAAGCAAAAGCAACAGCATTAGGAAAAAAAAAATGGAATAATGTCTTTCATGGTAAAAGGAGAAACGAAAGTAAAGAGCAATCCAATTTGAATTGGAAATGTAATCTAGTAAGTATAACACTAGTTAGAGCATCCGCAGCGGTGGGTGCGATGACCGGATCGAACCCGGCCTATCGCACCCACCACCATTGCCGCACCCGGGTGTGAAGGAGGGGAGGCGATGCTTCGCACTCGTGAATAGTGGGAGCGATGGAGGGGGCGTGTAAAACACGCGCCCCTTTTCGGCCGAAAAAAAAAAAAAATTAAAAATAGCCGTTTTCGATCGTTTTTTTTTTCCGTTGCAGATTTTTTTTATTTTTTTATTTTCTATACCCCCTCTATATATACATATACAACCTCATTCTCTTCTTCATCCTCTATCATTCATCCATTCTCCTCATTCATCCATTCCCCTCATCTTCTAAATTATTTCAACAAATAGCAATGGAAGGCGATTGGAGCAACTATTGGCGTGAACATCCTCAAAATCCATCCCCCGGCGAATCAAATGCTTCCAGGCAAGGATTCTCGCCGTTCACGCAAGAATCGAATGCCTTTCAAGCGGCGGGCACCAATTTGAACCCCCGTTTTGCCGCCGTTGCCGAGCCCGAGCCCGACGTGGAGGAGATTGCTTCTATGCCGGCGGCATCCAAACGTAGCAACTATTATCCGGCAGAAACGGTGCTAATTTGCCGTTTGTATTGCGAGCACACCCACGACTCTGTGGTGGGTGTCGACCAAAAAGGGGCGAAGTTTTGGGGCTCCCTCTGCGCCGAGTACAACGCTAAAAGGCCCGAAGGATCTATTTCACGCGACGTCACGCAAATCAAATCTCACTTTCAACGGGTGTCGAAGGATACGAAGAGGTTTGAGGCCATGCACAAAAAATGCCATGATCAATGGAAATCAGGCATGAGTGATATTCAAATCCTGGAGCAAGCAGAGGCAATATGGCTAGCCGAGTACCGTGTTCCGTTCCGGTATTCGCATGCATGGAAGATCTTGCGCGAGTCGAAGAAATTTTCAAGTCTCGGCGGGGATGTTCACTCCGATGTCCATTCGGACAAACGATCAAAGGGGTCCGACGGTCTTCCCACAACGACTTCTAGTGACGCCTCTATCTCCACCCGGCCCCAAGGCCAAAAGGCGGCCAAGAGAGACAAGCGCAAAGGCAAGAAAAAGGCCGAAGAGACGTCGGAGGATAACCAAAAAACTCTCGGGTACATGGCGAATATGGTGAATGCAATGGAAACGTTCTCCCAAGTTCAACGTGACCTCGCCGATAGCATGTTGATGAGCCGTGACACCTCTCAAATGAATCCCGACGAATTGGCGTTTCACATGTGCAAGGTGGCGGAGATAAAAAAACGACACAACATCCCGTAGATTTTTAGGATTTTTTATTTTATGTTTGTTTTAATTTAAGTAATTTAGGATTTTAATTTCTTGTATTTCTTTTATTTCTAACAATGTAGGATTTGAATTTTAATTCAATGAAATTTTAATTTCTTAATTATTGTAAAATGGAAACTAGAATAAAACTAATTCAAAAATAAAATAAAATCTATTGCACCCATAGTGAGTGCAATACCATTGTGGGAGTGGGTGCAATAGAAGTGGGACCCATTCTATTGCACCCACTATGGGTGCAAGCATTGTGGATGCTCTTAGACATCAAATATATGTACATAATTACTCCCTCCGTCCCATGAAGCATGACTCAGTTCTTTTCGGCACGAGAATTAAGAAATTGGTATTTTGTTTGTTAAGTGTGATAGGTGAAAAAGTGAAAAGGTGAATAAAGGGTAAATTTTTTATCAGTTTTAGAAACAGATCAAGCTTCGTGGAACAAACCAAAAAAGAAATTGGATCATGCTTCATGAGACGAATGGAGTATTTATATGTAATAGATAAATAGATATCTATATATGTTAACATGCATATTGTTTTAGTGTGTGTGTGTGTGTGGGGGGGGGGGGGGGGGGCGTATGGGTTTGGCATATTGACTAGGACTCCAATAATATGTGTTAGTGGCGATAGTTTATGCTTTTGCGATTCATCATTTCCTTTTCCATTCCTCCATTGGGCAAAAAGAGACAGTTATAATAGAAATTGGCGTTGACGCTTCCTCGTACGACTTCTCACTCACTCTCTCTCTCTCTCGCACACACACACTCCAAAAAGAACGCATCTTATGTACCTTCTTTGCTTCTTCTTTTTTCAAGGGATAATTGTAGGGGTGAACTAAAAAATCGAAATCGAAAAACCAAATTATATTTATAATGTGTATATATATATATATGATATAATATTTTAATTATAATTTTATAATATCTAGCTTCTAATATTTTTTTAAAATTCTATAGTTTTTTTTGAAATTTTTGATTTTTTTTCGGATTAATTCGGTTTTTCAGTTCGGTTCGATTTTAATTATAAAAATTTCGATTAATTCGATTCGGTTAATTCGGTTCGATTCGGTTTTTTTTTTTCAAATCGAACAAAAATATGATTTGGTTTAGTTTTAGCAAAAACCGAACTATATAACCGAATGCACACCCCTAGATAATTGTCTCTGAATATATCACAAACTCAAGTGATTTTCTGTAATTGCATATCATTTTATTTTGCAGCACAGGAATACATGGATATAAGACTTTTTTTATGTTTGCACATGAAATTATTATTATTTTTAATTTAAATTTGATGTAGCAAAATCAAAACTAACATGACAATAAAAACGACGTCGTTCTGATTACATAATTAAAAAAAGATTAAGAAGCAAAACAAAATTTCAACTAAGATATCGTCGCACACAAACACATACTCTCTCTCCCTCTCAAACACCACCATCATCCCCGCTTTTAATCTCCAACATTTTTTTTTTATCTTCTATATATGAGTTTCCATTTCCTTTTGTGCTTGAGAAAAAAGAATGAAAGAAATATCTATCTTCTAAGGGGTGCGTGGTGGTAAAATTTTCATTAAAAAAGAATGGATAAGAAAATATGAAGTATATATTTTTCTCATTTTTTTATCATATGTTTACTAGAGATGAAAAGATGAGAAAATGGTGAAAAATATTTTCACACCCCTACCGTAGGATATTATCTATCCAACATTAGAAAGAAAATGAGTGAAAAAAGAGCTACCCGAGAAAATATTCTACCCTACCCAAAGAAAATATATTTTTTCTCTCATTTTTCATCAAAGTAAACGCACCTTCTCTTTTTTTCTTTTTTTTTTTTAAAAAAAATTATTTCAGCCAGAAAAAAGGAAAAGCACACTCACACTCTAGCCTTTTAGGTGATTCGAACCTTCAATTTATTGGTTAGAGAAAAAAACGTCTTACCAATAGACTGCGCTCCATTATTAAACATTTCTCCATTTTCTTTCTCTCACCCACACACATGCAATCCAAATGCATTGTTAGAGCATCAACAACCCTTGCACCCACTCCAACAATGGTATTGCACTCACTTGGGTGCAATGGATTTTATTTTATTTTTGATATAGTTTTATTCTAGTTTTCATTTTAAATTTACAATAATTGATAAATTAAAATTTCATTGAATTCAAATTCAAATCCTACATTGATTGAATTAAAGTTGCAATACAAGAAATTAAAATCCTAAATTACTTAAATTAAAACAAACATAAAATAAAAAATCCTAAAAATCTAGCGGATGTTGTTTCGTTGCTTGATCTCCGCCACCTTGCACATGTGAAACGCCAATTCGTCGGGATTCATTTGAGAGGTGTCCCGGCTCATCAACATGCTATCGGAGAGGTCACGTTGAACTTGGGAGAACGTTTCCATTGCAGTCACCATATTCGCCATGTACCCGAGAGCTTTTTGGTTATCCTCCGACGTCTCTTCGGCCTTTTTCTTGCCTTTCCGTTTGTCTCTCTTGGCCGCCTTTTGCCCTTGGGGCCGGGTGGAGATACTCGCGTCGCTAGAAGTCGTTGTGGGAAGACCGTCGGAGACTTGCAAATTTCTTGGACTCGCGCAAGATCTTCCGTGCATGCGGATACCGGAACGGAACACGGTACTCGGCTAGCCACATTGCCTCTGCTTGCTCCACGATTTGACCATCACTCATGCCTGATTTCCATTGATCATGACATTTTTTGTTCATGGCCTCAAACCTCTTCGAATCCTTCGCCACCCGTTGAAAGTGAGATTTGATTTGCGTGACGTCGCGTGAAATAGATCCTCGGGGCTTTTCAGCGTTGTATTGGGTGCAGAGGGAGCCCCATAACTTCGCCCCTTTTTGGTCGACACCCACCACAGAGTCGTGGGTGTGCTCGAGATACAAACGGCAGATTAGCACCGTTTCTGGCGGATAATAGTTGCTACGTTTGGTGGCCGCCGGCATAGAAGCAATCTCCTCCACGTCGGGCTCGGGGTCGGCAACGGCGGCAAAGCGGGGGTTCAAATTGGTGGCCGCCGCTTGAAAGGCATTCGATTCTGGCGTGAACGGCGAGAATCCTTGCCTGGAAGCATTTGATTCGTCGGGGGATGGATTTTGAGGGTGTTCACGCCAATAGTTGCTCCAATCGCCTTCCATTGCTATTTGTTGAAATAATATAAGTAGAAGATGAAGAAGAAAATGAGGAGAATGATGAATGTTTGAGGTATTTGTTGATATATATATAGGTGCTAAGAATTAAAAAAAAAAAAAAAAAAGCCAACGGATAGAAAAAAACGGCTACTGCCGATTTTTAATTTTTTTTTTCAATTTTCCTTTTTTTTTTTTGGTTTGAAAAGGGGCGCGTGTAAACACGTCTCCTCCTTCGCTCCCACAGGCTGCTGGTGCGTTCCGTCGCCCCACCCCCATTGCACCCGGGTGCAGCAACGCCGGCGGGTGCGATAGGCCGGGTTCGATCCGGCCTTCGCACCCAGCGTTGGTGATGCTCTTAGCACCCAATTAACCTATAATTAATTAATTAATCCTTCTACGATCCCTCAAAGCCCATCGCTGCCCAAATCCTTCTACGTACCCACTACCTTGCATTCGAATTAAAGTTTTAAGAATAACAGTTATACCAAAAAAAAGCCTTGCAAACTGAAATGCTATGAAGTCCATGTGATAGTTATAAATACTCACTCCGTCTTGTATAAATAGTTCTGATTTTTTTTTTAGGGTGTCTACAAAAAATAGTCTTATTCTATTTATGAACACTACTCCATAATAGATTACTCTCTATATATTAATTTATTTACCTATTCTATCACATGATGAACCCTCTCTCCACTCACAATATAATTAATTGGTTCTTTCGTCCATTAATTCTTGATTCATTTTTTATATATATATTTTGATCTGTTCAACAATTTTTGACTCATTCTATTTTTAGTAAGTTTTTCGCTCACAATACCCTCATTTCGTACAACAATTTCTTAAAAATTTGTGTCATTATGAAATGAGTCAAGAAATGGTGGACAGAGAGAGTATAATTATTAACACTATCTTTATGGTGAGACCATTTCTCCTTTCATAACATACTTACTTTTATTAAAACTCGTGTTACCCCTTCCTAAAACTATTTTAACAAGACAGATGGAGTATAAAAAAATCATAAAACGGAAACAAGAGTATGCAACTAATGTTGGCAGTTGGCACGTGAGGACAACGGAACACATATTAGCAAAGGTGGATCCAGGATTTATCTTTAGGAGGGTTTGAATATGTTAAACTATGGCGCCTTGAGTCATTTTTTTAACATTACGTACAAAATTCATTTTCATGCATTTTTTTAATAGTCACTTAATATAATAGATGTTTGTTTGACATTTAATTAATTCAACAATTAGTACATTGAAAACATATAAAGATCTAATTCTATACATTTTTTAAAAAAAAATTATTTAAAAAAATAAATTAATTTTCATTATTAATAGTTCATAATTTTACTTTAACTTGAGGATTAATGACTCAAATTTAAATTAAAAATCACCACAACGCATTCTCAAAAGAAAAATAAAAAATTGAGGTCTAGCTCAAGTAATAAAGTTGAGGCACCCAAAAACTCGGGTTCAATCTCGTCCGCTTGCAGGTAGTTTTTCCACTTTTGTGTGAGTAGTTTTCTCACTCTTGTGTGAGTAGTGGTCTCGTTTGCGTGCGGATAACTTTCTCACTTTTGTGTAGGTAGTTTTCTCACTCTTGTATGTGGATAGTGATCCCGCCTGCGTGCGAATAGTTTTCCCATCTTTGTGCGGTGTAGAGGTTCCGTCTGTACACGGATTATTTATTAGATTATATATTAGATACCTCTTGTAATTCTAAAAAAAAAAAATCACCAGAGCACATTCTCCAAAAAAAATAAAAATGATTGAGTGGTCCATTGAAGTATTTTATGTAATGACACCTAAAATTCATGTAATGATACAAAAATATCTCGAAAAATCGACGTATTTCATTAGAGGCCGACATTTCATGCTAACCTTCAATATTAAACATTACACGTGACATGTATTTTTTCATTTTGGAATATGGTTCTAAATTAATACTAGTAGGTACTTAAACATTATGTATGAAGAATATTAGTAGATTTTAGACATGGAGATAAATACGATATGAGATATTTTATGATTGAGTGGTCCATTGAAGCGTGTGAGAGGAAAGGGGTGAGATTCACGTGACAATTAATCCACACAAAAATATATGGACAGATGGAAGAAACCATGGGTTGGCCTGTCATCCATCAATCTGCTTTGCTGTTGGAAAGTTTCACCATTTCTCTTACTAACTTTCTAAATCACTCCTAATTCCAATATTAATTGATTAGTAGTATAAGTTTAGGAATTGACTCTCAATACCATTTTAATTACAATTAATTATAGTTTATAGTTTGAAGTTTTGATAAATTTTTGTTTATAGTTCCAATTAATTTTTTTTTAATAATTTGAATTTTTTAAAATTATTTAATTATAGCCACGATTACATTAAAACTATGATAATAGCTCTTGTTTATGAAAATTATACATGAAATGATAACCGAATACCACGAAACCAGAGTTTAATGTATTCTACGGTAGAGAATATTTTCAGTGATAGGTAGTGATACGGATTGGAATGGACGAAGGATTCGTTGGATATAATTATCCAAGAACCCACCCCGTGTATAATTAAGAGTATGCAGCAGTCTCCCTAGATCGAGAATCTAATTTGATCGACCCCAAAAGCATAGAAATCTCGACCTGTTAGTTATAGAATCAGTCAAGAACATCGGTATGTTGAACGCCCAAGACCTTGTTCGATCAAGTGTCTTGATAAGTTCTAAAACAAGTGAAAAACTCAACGAAGAGAATTCAACTCAAAAAGCAAATGCCAATTTTTGTTTATATCCTTGCCCATTGGTGTGTCAAATACATGTGTTTACAAGTTTATTGATAGGCCAAAGTTCTTGGGTTCGAGTCCTCTGTGGCGCCGCCTTTTAATTTCTTTATTTAATATTATAAATTTATATAAAAAAAGTTTATTTATAAGCTCAAAAATGACTTTTGAGAGCCTAATAATCATATCACTACTTAAGAGTACTCATAAATCAAATAATAACACACTAAAATGTAATCATAAAATGACTCTTCATTTTTGCTGCACTTTTTGGATGAAAAATTACCATTTTATTCATCATTTGGGCATCCAATATGTGATGTATTATGAGCTCAAACCTCAAGGAGAAACAAGCCCATCAACTTGAATAATATTCACTATTTGACCCAATGTAGATTGGTCTTGGACTTGAGCTTTTATTTCAGCTAGCAAAAGTATCATGGGACTCATTTATTTTCTTAGCTCTAGCCCTTGTAATTAGCTCACGTTGAATAATCAAAGGATCCCCCTTCATGTCCTTGGCCAGCTTGGATGCGTCTCCATTAGGTAGCCCATCATTATCGGACCATGCACTGATGAAGTCAGAATCACGTTTGAAAGTTAGTACAACGATATCAACTTTCAAACATGGTTACAATTCCATCAGTGGTTCGATGATAATGTGCTACATAATGTTGAAAATTCTCTTTCGTATTACATAGGGCTCTGATTTCGTGGAAATCGATCATCGTTTTATGTATAATTTCGATAAAAAAAAGGAGTTATTGTTATAATTTTGATGTAATTATAATTATCATTAAATAATTTTTTAAAGTTCAAGCTATATATAAAAAAAAATTAATATTGAAACTATAAATTAAAATAAGCTGAAAATTAAGACTATAAATTATAATTAACCTCTTCAATACTCAAGTTAATTCATAGGTTTTTAACAGATAATTCAAATTTAATAGACAAATAAATTCACCCGCGTATTTATGTGATTTGATATTGCATTTCAATCTTTGAAATTAATATTGTTGTAACTTGTACGATGTGAAGCCATCTCTGGACTAAAAACTTCCATGTTAATAAAAATTGTAGTGTGATTTGGATGATATGAACTTAATAAAGGTCAATTTACTTTCATGAAAAATGAGAGAGAATATATATATATATATATATATATATATATATATATATAGAATGGATCCATGGAGAATGCATATATTTTTGAGAATAGAGAATTAATATGGTCCCTTGGATATAGCAGATCTAACGGTTTGGATAATTAGTGCTAATTTATATTCAAATTAAATTAAAGGTTATTAGGTAATTTATTTGTGTGTAACCGTCCTAATCTATTTAGGAGTTGACCAAATCTTGTTATTTTCGGTAACCGTCCCTTAGATATAGTAAGTCTTATTTTTGGTTTGTTTTTTATTCCTTTTTTATTCTTGAATTATATCTATACGCATGATAATTTTTTATGATAATTTTAATTTTTTTGTATCACATAATATCAAAAATATGCAACTTCAAGGACTCATTCGAAAAGAAGCATGAATGTTTTTTTGTTATGATTATTCGAAAAGTTATATGTAAAATATTTTGTCCAAAAAAATATTCAAATATTTTATTCAGGTATTCGTAAATTGTTTATGCTTGTTCGAAATATTTTATATCAACAAGAAAGTTCTAATATTTTATTTAGCTATTCGTAATTTTTTACGCTTTGTTCGAAATGTTTTATTCAGATATTCGTAATTTTGTTGTCAAAATATTATTCACATGTATATGAAATAATATGTATTATTCATCATAACCATTTATTTATTCTAATAAATTAAAATAATATTTAATATGTATTCATCAAATTCTTTTAACATATTCCTTGTATTCACCAATTTCATATAATTATTCATTAAATTAACTAAACATACTCTGCTAAAACTATTCGAATATTTATAAATTGCCATATATGTAAATTATTTGAATACATAGTTGGCAGCACGGAATTCGGAGGAAATTGTGGAGTAATAATTAAATTGAATATTTAAACGGTTTCAAGCAAAAAATGGTGGCCGCATGATCATGTTAATCTAACGGTAGTTATTTATTCTCAATTCTCTAATACATATTAATTCTTCATGGAGAACATAATATATGGTGCGGTTATAATAAGAACCACAATTATCGTGAGAACATAAGAACCAATAAAATTACTGCATCTGCTATACAAATTAATGCATCCGCTATTAAATTTAATGCATCCAAAAAAAATAATTTTTTTGCTCCCTTCAGGATTCGAACCCAGCATCTGCATTCATCCACCAAGATGATGCATCCACCGTAGATCTTGATGATCGAATGGCTTAAAATGGTTCTCTGTTCTTATTTTATTAGTGGTTCTTATTTGAACCTCTCCCTATATATATATATATATATATATATATATATATATATATATATATATATTTGTTTTTTTCACATGTTTATTATAATAGAAAATTTTCTTCGAGTATGGTGAAATATTTTTTTTCTCACCAATATTGGATAATACTCCAGGTAGTGGTGTGAAAAACTTTTCAGACATTTTTTAATATTTTCATCTCTAGTAAACATATGATGAAAAGGGAGGAAAAAATAACACATTCTCATCTTTTTTTTATGCATCCTTTTTGAAAATTTTATAATCCGGGTGCGTTTTCTTTGGTTGTAAATTTATCATGGGAAAATGAGAGATAAACAAACTTTCACCCTTTAAATCATTCATTTCTTTTCCCTCATTTCATATAAAATATAATTTGACCCTTACTCATTCCTCATTTTCAGTTTTTCACTACAAAGGAAGAATAATACTATCACACTAAAAAGGGAGGGATAATATTATTCCTCATTTGTAGTGAAAATGAGTAATGAGTAAGGGTCATGTTGAGTATTGGTCATACTCAAATCATATTGATTGTCATTATGTAGACGATGTACCAGCAGTATCTCAGGATGTTCAAATACGATTACAAGCAAAGTACCAATCAGTGTCTGGTACTTTGGCTGATACTTTCATGTGCGGGTTTCCAGCAGCATTGCGATTTTCCAGCAGCATATTCTTGGTTGAGTATATCACTTCTTTTATGGATATATCTCACATTATATCTCCAGTATGCACGAAATATTAAGGAATTACAATTATAGATTGAGTATATCATCTTCATTAAAGTTCTATTCAAGATATAACTCTTTCTAGGGTTTGCCTATTTAAGGAGCTGGAGGTGAACGTTTTTGGCTGCTGTTTTTCATTATTATTCTCATATTTTTGGCAGAATATTTCGTGGGGTGAGAGACCATACAGTGCGTGTAGGTGTAGTCTCTTTTTATCCCTATTTCATATTGTATTCTTGAGCGATCGGTTTGGGTTGTGCAATCTTTTTTTGTTTGTTTTTTTACCAGCCTGTTGGTAAAGGTTCTTTTCGTGGGTTTAGGTGGTGAATGTGTAGTATTCACGCTTAGAGAGTTGGTTGTTGTCCATCTCTCAATTATTCATCGTTGTGAGGGTTTGAGAAGATATAGAGGCTGGAAAGCTTGTGAGTTTGTCGTGTAAGTCCTTTGTATATCTTATCTTTACTAGTGGATAATTTGCACTGGGCGTGGCCCCCCAAACGTAAGTGTTTTAGTTTTACTACCGAATTGGGTGAACAATTCTGGTGTTCAGTGTTCTTACTTTAGGCAGTACTTTCATTGTTACTTTGCTGCTGCGAATACTTATGTTTTGTGTGCGCGAGATTCATGTGTATGGATAGGTGATACTTTCAGGTCAAATTCTATTTTGTAGGAAATGAGGGAAAAGAAATGAAGAATTTAAAGGGTGAAATTTTGTTTATCCTTTCTTTTACCATGATAAATTTACAACCAAAGAGAACCCACCCTCAAAGTACATACACCCTAAATGATTGGAAGATGTGTGTAAAGTGGATAAATGGATCCACCAAAATTAAGTGGAGAAAGAGATCCATCGAAATTGTGTTAAATGGTTATTAGTTTTGTAAATACTGAGTGTGAATGAGAATTAAAATATAAGGGATACTTTCTAAAAAAAGAAAAATTATAATTTTTGTAGACGAATGAAAATAATAATTGGTGAAGCACAAAATCGTCCATACCCCAAAAGAGTTAACAAGTTAGTGAGAAAGAAAAACCTGAAGTGTAAATCGTGCTCTAATTAAGAAGTTTCTTGATGAATAATTTTCCTTCAGATACAATAGGTGTTTTAGTACAAGTACGCAGTGATAGAGTAAACCGAAATTCTTTCTACCATTACAGACTTAGTATTTATAGATGATGAAAATAAAGGGTACAAGTGTCTTTTTCTTCTTCGCACGTACTCAACACGCACAGCATACTCCCGGTGTCACTATCGCGGTTGATTGTCCTTGTTTTAACGGACTTGCAGCTTTTTGCCTTTATCAGAAGGTAGTTGTGATGGTCTGCGCAAGCATCCTCTTGATGGCTGCGCATGTATATTGCATCAAGTGGTAGTGTAGGTATCCTCGGGTAACTTATGTAAGTATATTGGCTGCGCAGATATTCCCGGATAACTGTGCAGGTATATCTTCGAGTAGTTGTGCAGGTTAAGTTCCTAAGCCTGCGCCGTCTTCGAAGTAGGCTTATCTTCACACATTTGGTCTACTCTTTTACGTGCGCTGTTAGTTCCCCAATACGTACAATAATCAATATAGCATATGAATATTATTTAATCATGAGGTGCATATTGAATCCTGCACTGATGAGGATCTTACCCCTCACCAATAATAAAACTACATTTTTTTATTGACGAAGGGGGTTTTAAAATTCCCTTTACCCTATAAGAATACATTTCTCTTTATCATTATACTTCATTCACAAATTCACTCAAAATTGATTCCCTTGCTGATATTTTCAAACAAACATAATCTTCTTTACTGTTGCACGATTCCAAATATTTCTCCAATGATCCTTCATTTTTGCGTTGATTTCAAATATTTCTCTAGACAAATTAAATATTTAATTTGGTGTTGTCGTAGATGATTCTCTAAGAGAAATTAGCAGAATAACATTAAAAAATTTATCTTGTGCCATATTTGCGATTTTTTCTGAAAGGTTGGACCTTTTTTTTTTCATAATTTTAACGGTTGGGAAACTTTGCAACTTCACAAAAAGATAGGGCCAATAATTGTAATTAGGTTAATTGCATATAAATTAAACTTTCAACAAAATTTCATTTTGCACACATGAATTTTAAAATTTTTGTTAATATTACTCAATTATTATTTTTTTTTTCTCATTTTGCACACTGGCGGATCCAGGGCTGAAGCCCCCTCATAATTTTTTGATTTTTAAAATAAATATTTTAAATATATATATATATATATATATATAGTAATAATAAAAATTATAATACATGCATTGCTTTGATAACTATAGTATCCATTGTTAATTACTTAACATTTTACATTGATTTGTTAAATTTATGTTATATATCATGTTTTCTTTTATTAGTTAATTTTTAATGTTGAATTTGAGTCAATTCTCAAGTTAAAGTAAAAATTATGAATGATAGTTTATTTTTTAGATGATGAAACATTTTTTTAAAAAATGTATAGAAGTAGATCTTTAATTTTATGTTTTCAATGTACTTGAATTAATTGAATGTCAAACAATTATATTAAGTGACTATCAAAAAAATGCATGAAAATGAACTGTATGTAATGTTAAAAAAAAAAAAAGCTCGGGAGCGGGAGCCCACGAACCCTGTACAAATATTTTCAAACGCCATACTCATTTGATATGAATATGCTTTTACAACCTCGCTGAAAAATTGGAGCTTTTCTGAATATTTTGAAAATTAGATTATTAAATTTTGCAACTAGACCAAAAATTTGGACCATAAAATGTAATTAGCCCATTAATTAATGACTTTTGTAAGTCATGCACATGTGTTGCAGACTACAGTGCAACTCTGTGGCAATTTGCTGTAGATCTTATTAATTTGTCAGTTTCAAAATACATGAACTCATGTATCAAAATTTAAAATTTCCATAATTAACTTAGATAGATTATTGTACTTGTGAATAGCTAGTTCACAAGTGTGAAGAATTTAATTTTTATTTGAGTTGGTAGTTGACAAACTAATTAATAAGTAGCATCTAAAATAAATCTTCAGGCTCAGCACGAAAACCAACTCATAAATGACAATCATTTTTAAATTCTAGGAAGCCAAATAGAACATCAATAAATGACTAATACTACTGCAAATAATTGCGATTTCAGTAATCAAGTATGATGACTCTTTCTACTATTGGTACACAATTAATGGGGAAAATAATAAGTGCACCAACATATGATATTTTGCTCATTTAACCATTCGATATTTTATTAAATAATTTGACCAAAATGTCCACAAAAATAAACATAAATTAAACACTTCTGATGGAACGTACCGGAACAATGAATACCAATGACCTAAATATGTATCACAATAATGATTAAATAAGCCAACCAAAATATAAATTACCCTGGTCATATGTCTTACCATCAACATTATTACCTTGGAAATTAATATTTATTATAAATATAGAAAATAATTATAATATAATTGACCCTAATAAAAATTGTCGACTAAAAATGAAAATTAAATACTGAAAAAAACTTATAAATCATAATGGGTACAATCTAATAAATTTAACACAAATACTCTTGTGCAACCTATTGTACCGTGCAACTGGTTTCCAAAATGACAGTACTTCATTCGGGAAATGACACTTGAACATTTCCGAATGACACTACTTCAACATACAAATGACACTTCATTCAGAAACCGGTTGCACAGGAGAGTGCCTCTAAATTTAACAGTGCAACATTTGATGGACATAATTGTGATGAAACAAAAAGTGGACTAAAGAATCTTTCCTACTATCGATAGATAAATACCATTAGGGAGCGTTTATTTTAAAAGATATTAGATAAAAAAATAGGAAGAGTACTAAATCCTAATTCACTTAGATGGATGAAATTTTGGATATTTTAAGACCCTTGATTATTTCTATCATTTAAGTTAATTTTATTTGATTCTTATCCCATTAAAATGATGAAATTGAAGAAATCATATTTTTGAAGATAAAAATACTCAATCTTGTGTTTTATCCATCATATACAAAGTAAACGACTCCTTAAAAGTTAAAACCTACGCAAATTCAAATTCATTGCGAAAAATGTAGAGCTTTTCCGGACCACTGGCATAATCATTGTGAAAAGAATATACGTCAAGTTATGACAAAAAAAATGTTTTCAAAAAATTTATATACTTAGTTTAATGGATACTAAATATTGGGACAAACGGAGTATTTCATTTCCTATATACTACTCCCTCCGTCCGCCAAAATTATGTAAAATTGCTTGGGCACGGGATTTAATAAAATTGGTGATGATTTTGATGTAGTGGAGAAAGGGTCCCACCACTTTATGAGATGTGTGGTTGAGATTGAGTTTTGAGTGGGTTTTTTGTAAATAAAGAGTGTTAGTAAGGATAAAATATTAAAGAAGATGGTGGGACCATTGCCATAAAAGGAAAGTGACATAATCTTGGCGGACTCCAAATATAGTAATTTTTACATAATCTTGGCGGACGGAGGGAGTAGTATTTTGGAGTAATTTTGTGAACTAATTACCTAGCTAATTAATTATACCACAACCAATGATTGAATGTGACACTTACAAAAATATATACTCAATAAGCTTATCGATAAAACTAAAAAAAAAATCTCCAATATACATGTGATGTATTGAAAAAAAAAAATCATAGAGAAACCATTATTCAGTCAATAATTGATAATTTCTTTACTCATCGAATAGTCCCTTTTATAGACGAAACAATTTAAAGTGCTAATCATGATCATTTACAAAACATTTTTTTTTTTGAATGTATAAAACTTTAAAATTTTAATTGGACTGTCTCCTGAGTTTCACCATTTTAAAACTGAAATTAATGTAAATGTCCCCAACTTTGGGAAACATATTTATTGCCACGCTTCAATTCCACCATTTTTCAGCTGTAAGAGACAATAGAAAATGAGTCAAGTGGCTTTACTTATTTAAAAGTAGGACCAAAAGATGACTAAAATAGGCAGCTGTGTGCAGTAATATTATTGGCAATCATATTATTTTCTCCCAGTGAAAAGTCCAAATAATAGTATTCATTAAATTATTATTATTTGGTTTCAGTAAGACAAAAATGTTTTTTCATTGTCATTTTCAGTATTGATGTGCTGACAGAATGATATGATATGGGAGTTATGTTATGCAGATTTATTATGGGAAACTTCTTTTTCCAGCCCACTTTAATTCATTGTATATGACTTTCCAATCAATGCACAATTTAATCTACTACATCTAAATTGTTCATTATTTGCTCAAACTTTTAGTAAAATTTATTTTACTAACATCCATATTGGTTAGGGGCCGCCCTATATATGTATTGGTACGAATCACGAGTGCGTAGATTGGTAGATATAAATGAGAATACCAATCTCCAATCATATAATCATATAGTATTTAATTTCAACTCTATCTCTATTTCTTTTTTCTTTTTTTTGTTGGTGAGGGAACTCTCTTTATCTCTATTTCTTATAACTTGTGGAAAATAATAAATTATGTGAAATAACTAGTTTGCTTTGGCTTGTTTTCTTTCTGATTTCGTTTCATTTATCTTGTGGATGTAGTCATTTATGAATTACGTTTCTCTATATCGGGCAAATTACGTTTCTCTATATCGGGCAAAGTCATGTTAGATGCTAGTAAATTAGTTCCCCCATCCACTCCAAGAACCACCTTATCTCTCCATTCACCAAAATCCACCTTATATCTCCAATCTCCAATTCGCTCCCAGGAGGGATCGAACCCGGGTCACTTCACTTAAGTGAGGACCCGGTGGCCAGTGGGCTAAGCCCCCTGGTTCCCTATGTTCTTGTTTGATCTATTTTTTGTTTATCCTTGTTGTCACTTTTGGGTAGCGTCTTGTATGACACACTGATTGATGATTTATCTATAGGTTGGGGGTCTGCCTGGCTAACCCCTCACCCCGTTGGATGTTGTTTAAAAAAATGGAGTTATTAATTACAAAAACAATCAAAAGAAATTAAGTTCGATTTAGTATTTGATATGCATATGAATCCAATATAATTCAAGCACTGTCTCAAGTTAAGAAGTATAAACACTTCTTAACATATAAAATACGAACTAGCTAAAATATACGAATTCTATGTTGAACACGTCTGAATTCTCTGTGTAAACATATGAATTGCGAAAAATAAAATTTGCTCTACCTATGGAATTCGAACTTGGTACCATGAATTCATCCAAATGAATCAACTATAAATATTGATGATCTAAGGGATGAAAATGATTCCTATTTTATATTTTAAGATGTGTTTTTATTTTAGCCTTCTTTTAAATTTTAAAAAAAATGAATATTAATTTTTTGGTTTAAGTAATGCATGTAGTGCACACACCCCCACACTTTTGCTTCGAGCTCGGCCCTAACCATCGGGCCTGGCTTCGAGCTCCCAACCGCATCATAGGGGTGGGGCTCGTCAAGGGCTGACTCGAACATCCCGGTCGAGCCCTGTTCGAGGGCTCTTAATCGAAATCCAACTTTAACTTGTTCAAGAATAGTGGTATTCAATTTCTCGATTCTTTGATTTAGGATTAGCTAGTGCTAATTATAATTTTATAAATGAAGGTACAAAGGGCCCTTTACTTGACCAACTAATATAAGGCTATTTGAAGAAACAATATATATATTTAATGGCAGTTTACAATGCGATCAAAATTAAAAGAAAATAAATAAATAACTAAATAAATAAGCACAGCTCGAATAATATGTGATCTGAGTGTTATATATATTACGTTTGGATTTGGATAGTTAAATATTTTCAAAGAAATACTTTATTTGTAAGACAAGTCGATGAAGTTGCAAATTTAAAGATGAAGCATAAAAAGTGGCAGTTGAAATGAAGAGTTTTGAGAAAGTTTTTTAATATCAATGTGTTAAATTCGGCATTGGTTAAACGGTAAATCAGTTACATGTTTCTCTCACCATGCGAAGCCCAACTTTCCTCCACGTGCCACTATCCAATCACTGATTGCTGCATTTATTATTTATCTACTTTTTCTAAGTATTTTTCTATAAAAATTCCTGTTTTACTTATCTGCTAGTGGGAATAAATGTTTATTCACTTTAATATGTCTCACATTATTATCAGCATTGTTCATACTATTATTTTGATTATTGTTGTTATTTATTTTATTATATTTAATATTTAATAATTTCTAATCACTCATTTACTTAAATATATATAATTTATAAATCACTCATGAAATTAACATTTAATAATTTCTAATCACGCATGTACTTAAATATATGGAGTATTTATGTATATAAAGATGAGATTAATTAGAAACTTTCCTCTCGTAATAACCTAGAGATTATGCATTTTTTTTTTAAATAATATCGTAGAAACTTACGATTGTTAATTATATTGGAAAATTAGGTGCGCAAATATGGTGGGAATCCGCAATCTTTATTTTGAGCAAACCACACAAAAGAGATAAATTATGAAGTACTTAAAATTTCAGATACAACAAACTCAAACCTAGCTATCGAAGTATTAATGGAATTTAAATCATGCTTTCTTTTTTAATAATAATATTCTCTTCTTTGTACAACATAGATTTTACAAAATTCAATAATCAAAATTGATTCTATTATTTAACCTTGAGTTAATCATAGTTTATGTCCCAAACTTTGAGTATTTTCTAAAAAAATGTCTCCAACTCATGTTTCCATTTTTAAAATCCTTAATTTGATTTTATCTATTTATACCTTGTATTATAGAATCCGACTCCTTATCTTATAAAATGTTATAGAATCCGCAATCTTTAGGGCATGTTTGTTTTCAGATATAAGAAATGGATAGGCTTCATTTATCACTTTATATCTCGTTTACTTTGACGTAATAAAAAATTCAAATAGATCGTATAAAATTTCGATCAACACATTTTTCTCTTGAGCAAGACGTAGTTTTATACCTAAAAAAGTGTGTTATAATTTCATTCAACCTTATAAAGAGTAGGATAAATATATCATCATTCAAAATAAATAAAATATAAAAAATATGATTCCCATTTTAAATAAGAGTACTGCTAAACACACATAATATGTGCGCACATAATGCCCTTGAAAATTTATTACCTAATTTAAATTATTATCATTACTAAATTACCCTTAATTTATATTGGAAAGTTTCTATAGATTTTATTTTCTTTTTTTACTTCAACAAGTTTGATATGAAACGAATTATGATCTATTAATCATGTACAAATCTTTCCACTAATCATGATCTAATAATTTGAAAATAAATTTTTGACATGGCCACTAATCACAATACTATCTACAAATATATGGCCACTTTGTTTTAAAATGATACGAAACGATTTTTATTGCTATGAAATTGTTATACTAATTTCTATAACAATTTTTATGAAAATTGTTATAATTTTTTCATTAGTTTATACTTTTATGAAATAATCAAAGAATGTAACTAATGTAATATATTATTCTAATCATTTTAGCTATTCAGTTCCTGCATCTTTTATATTTTTTTATTTAGTTGCTCGTAATTTTTGACTTATTAACTTTATAAACATTTTAATATTTATTAATTTAAACAAACGATTAATCGATTCAACAAAAATGGATCCATATATTATTGTCTTAAAAACAATCTTTGAAAATATTATCTTGTAATGTGACAATTTTGTAATTTTTTTTGACATAAATCATAATATATGATATTATCTTCTTATAATAGTGGCATTGTCTCCTCGTAAAAAAATCAATGTAAATTTGTTTTTTGAGTTTACACATTTATTGTAATATACTATTTTTATTGAGATATCCATCAATGTGCACAACATATAACATTATCCCCATAATTATTGCCAATCGTTTATATTTTCTTATTTTTAGCTAATTTTTGTAATTTGTTATGATTTTTTATTAACCTATACTTTTATGAAATAATTAAAGAATGTGGCTAGCATATGATACTATTCTAGCCGCTATAATAATTCCTTCCCTTTTTTCCCCCCAAGATATCTAATTTATTATAATATAATATTTCATAGCATAATTTCATTGAGTAGTTGATCAATATGTTCAACGTATGAAACTATTCAAAACAATTATAGTCATTCATTTATATTTTCTAGTATTTTTTTTATTTTAAATTCATTAGTTTGTTATGGTTTTTATGAAATAATGAAATAACATAGCTAGCATATGATATTATTCTAATGATTATAGCAATTCCTTCAAAAAAACAATTCTTTCAAGTTCACTAATTTATTACTACTATAATATAATATTCTACAACGTATGCCATTATTTTAACAATTATGGTCATTTATTTTTAATTTTATATTTTTTTTTCGAGTTCACTAATTTATTACTATAATATATTTTTTATAGTATATTTTTATTTAGTTTTCGATCGATGTTCCAAACTGTGACATTATTCAAAAAATTATAGTTATTCGGTTATATTTTCTAAATTTTATTACAATTCATATTAGGAGTGACTTTTTATTTTTTATTAAAATTGGTATCAGAATCTCATACAGTAAAATTTAAAACTAACTTCTTATTCATATTAGAAGTTCATATAATAACCATGGTAATTATATAAATCGGACAGTAACAATGAAATGAATCCATATACTTTATCATATTTTAGTTTAAAATTGACTTTCTAAGTGTGGTTAATGACGTGGGGTTATACTTACTTAAGATCAAAGTTCATAGAAGGGAATAAGATATGAATTATTAT
The DNA here is from genome assembly GCF_028751815.1 of Salvia miltiorrhiza. Lineage (NCBI taxonomy): Eukaryota > Viridiplantae > Streptophyta > Magnoliopsida > Lamiales > Lamiaceae > Salvia > Salvia miltiorrhiza. The sequence continues at coordinate 44,069,107 of NC_080392.1, forward strand.
GGAAAGATTATGGGTAATCATTTCCTTAATAATTTCTATGGCTTTTATGTAAATTGTAATTTCAAATAAAATTAAATTAATTTCTTATTTTATGAGAATGTGTAAAATGACAAAAAAGTCCAATTATGTGCGCACATATTATGTGTATATAGCATTATTCTTTAAATAAAAATAATAGCTCATTATATTATCCACATCTATTGAAAGTGATTAAAAGCAAACACACAATCCTTATTTTAGGATGTGGAAACTATCCACCAATTTCAATTATGCATACTACATAGTATATAATTGTACTCTTGTATATGTAAAGACAAGGAAATAAATCAGGGACAGGAAATAAGAGAAATACCATAAATGAGGTTCAGGGGGAATAATGTATTGACCAATGATGATAATAAATTTTTTTTTTTTGAGAAGAATGGTTATAATAATGTTGGTATCATGTTACGGGAGCAAAAAGGGCAAAAATGTCAATTTAGTGACCAAATCTTATACATGGATATCATAATATCTAAGTATATTATCTTAATAATACAATTGACTTTGTGAGCAAGTCATTGTTCTTTTATATTGCTTATAGTTTACAACATTTATTAGGGGGGAAATGACCTTTTTGATTGATTGATTACCAAATAGAGCGCATTAGAAAATGACCCTTTTGCCATTTGAACATCACAATTCTTAATTACAAATTTCAATTCCACAAATCCCAACTAAAAAAAGACCGATGACTTCTAAACTAATTTTTTATTTTCTTGAAAACTTCGTTACTAATATTTATTTATGGCCATGTTAAAAAAATACTATATATTTATTTTATGGTCTTTTGAAATGTATATTCTTATATTTTAATGAGTTTGAAAATAACATATGTTCGAGAGCTAAGAGCAAACGGGACTTCGAAACACTGGTAGAGCCAACGTAGAATAATGGAGGTACAATCGTATCTTCTCTTTCAAAAACTGAAAAAAAAAAAATTATTTATTCTTCCATTCACAAAATATTTTATCAACTTTTTTTTATGTTAAATTTAACTGAAAAATAAGATTCTTTATGTTTATATACTCCCTCCGTCCCTGAAATAAGTTTCTCTTTTTCCTTTTTGAGACGTCCCCCAAATAAGTTCTTCTTTCTTTCTTTCTATTTTTGGACAACTACCTCACCACTAATAATACTTTATTTATTCTTACTTTCACTTTTTCACCACTCCCAATACTAATTATAATACTTTTCACCTTTTCATCACTTCCAATATTAATTACTCCATAACATATTTTTCTCCACTATCAATACACTTTATCATTTTTCCTTAAAACACGTGTCGTCCCCAAAGAGGAACTTATTTTGGGGACGGAGGGAGTATAATATTACCAGGTTACTTTCTATTGTCCTATATGAATTATTTACAATTGCATATGATAGTCCAATTGTCTCGTTATATAAGTAGATCATATAATTAGGTTAAATTTTATGAAATAATAAAATATTAAATCACAGTTGAGATAATTGATCATAGATTATCGATTTAGGCTGCAGCATAATAAGTAAATGACTTGTCTTGGTTATTTGTTTATGATGTTACGTTGCCACGTATTGAGGACCACTGTGAGATGGGTTCTTCTTAACTGACCCAAGAAGAAGAACTATGTATCTCGATGACTTTCGGTAACCTTATTCCCGATAAAGTTACATGGGTGTATGTCACTTTGACTTATTATGTGTGAAAGTTTGTCCAAACTCAATATTATCTGTATTTTAGGTGGAAGCAGTATATATACAACACTTGGTATTTGTATCAGGATACTGTATCCATTTAGGGTAACGATATCCCCTTTAAGAGCTCATAAGGTTTATTGTTTTAAACCATGCAGGTTGATTAAGTTCGGGCATAGTACTAAAACTGAGTAGTACTACTCAAGAAATTAAATAAAATATCATTAATTAATATAAGCTAGTCGGTAGCTTTAATTAATTAATAAATATCTTTAATCATAAATACCGAGTTAAGATTAGTCTGATACAAGCCCGACTCAAATCAAAGATTAAGGGTTAGGTCATAATTGATTATCTAGTGGAATGAATTAATATTTATTGATTAATTTGTATTCTCACTCCAGTATAAAAAATAATCAATATAAAGGCCAGTCTTTATCACTTGTATTTAATCCTTGGACTTGTCCACTAAAGCCAAAGCCCAATGAAATATCCTCCTTATTGTGTGGGAATATATTTTCTTAACTATTTTATGGAATAAATAATTCTCTTTTGAACTTATAATTAATTATTATTGTTGGGGTGTATACTACTCCCTCTGTCCCCCAAGAATGTGCGTCACTTTTGGTGGCACGAATTTTAATAAATTGTTAGATGAGTATATTGAGAGTTGAAAAAGTACTATAAAATAAGAGTAACAGATAAGGAGTTAGTGGTGGGGTAGTGTCCAAAAATGACAAATGCAAACTCTTGTGGGACGTTCCAAAATAGAAATATGGGCACACTCGATCTTGTAGGACAGGGGAGTATAAAACAAGAACTTTTATGGTGTATAATATGGAACCAAGGCCACTATCATTTCTCCTATCTTAATTGTTTCCAATTGCATATGAGTATCCCTTTATCTTATTATATAAATAAGTAGATCATATAATGATACCCGAATCACAGATAAACCATATGATTGGATTAACCTTCATGAGATATAAACTACTAAATCACAACTGAGATAATTCAGGACAAATTATGTGTTTAGGCTGCAACGTAATAAGTAAATGACTTGTCTTGATCATTTAATTGTGGTGATATGTTATTACATATTGAGGACCACGATGAGATGAGTTTCTCTTAACTAACCTATGAAAAAGAACGAGAGATCTCAGTGACTGTTGGTAACCTTATTCTTGATAAGACTGCAAGTGTGTATACGTACTATGTGTGATTTTGATTTATTATGGGTGAGAGTCAGTCAAAACTCAATATTCTTCGTATCTTAGGTGGCAGCAATGCCTGTATGATTCTTGGTATTCTGTATCTTGATACCGTATATCCCCTTAATGAGCTCATAAAGAATATTGTGCTAAATCCTACTAGTCGATTAAGTTGAGGCACAAGTGATAAGAATGGGTGATACTACTTGAGGAATTAATAAAAGTTTAATTAATATAAGCTAGTCAGTCGCTTTAATTACTGAATAGATATCTTGTATCTTAAATACGAGGTTAATACGTGTCTAATAGAAGTCTGACTCAAATCGGAGATAAATTTTAAGATATGCTCTACATAAAATTCAAATAATTTCACTAATTTGTATTTAATATTTTAACATAGGTTCAATTCAATGGAAAATCCTCTATCGATAAAATTCAAATAATTTCACTAATTTGTATTTAATATTTTAACATAGGTTCAATTCAATGGAAAATCCTCTATCGATAGAGATTAAAGAATAAATCTACGCCTTCTTCTCTTTGTTAAAGATGGAAAAGCCTTTTAGAAGATAAATTTTCAATGAATGCATAAATCACGATTTAAATTATAAAATTCATTACAAAAATTCTAAATTTATTCGAATAATTACTGGAGGGTAAAAACGTAAGCTTCAAAGGGGTGAAAACCTCAAGCCCCTAAAATATTATCAATTGCTTTCGACAAATGGAAACTTATTGAAAAATATTTCAGACATCTATATAATTTTTTGTATTTTAGTATGCATGACATCTATATAATTTTTTGTATTTTAGTATGCATGACTTTAGAAAACTTAACAATGTTGCAGAATGTACTCATTTGAATATTAAATATTTCTTTACGTTTATTTTACATGTTTATTTCTCCCATCCCAAATTTTAAAAATCTTGCCGGCTCCACCATAATTTGGAAATATAATTATAATAACTAGTTAAATAAAAGCTTTAAATTATCGGAAGTGTGACGTGCAAAAAGAAAAATAATTAAGGGGGAAAATTAACAAAATATGAGAACTCCATAACAAAAATATTAAGTGATAAATAATTTGCAGGATTGACAAAGTTAGTAGTACATGACCTACTTCAAAATAATAGTTTATTTTATAAGATAATTCGCTTCAAAATATTGTAGGTAAGAATTAGTGAATAGTCTAATATGATTTTCCCAAATCAGCAAAAAGTAATCGAACAAATTAACGTAGCCTAGAGGGATTATTGATTAATTTATTTTAGTGATTAAGTGCAATCATTTTTTAGTTTTAAATTAAATGATATTTTTATTTGCATATATATATATATATAAATTCTATATTATGTAGTTTATGTATAAGGATAGGTTAAAATAAAAATTCTTTTTAAAATATAAAATAGGAACCATTTTCAATCATTAGTTCATCAAAAATTTACAGTTGCTTTATCGCTTTGTTGAATGAACTCAAAGTCACGGTTCAAATTTCATATGAAGCGAAAAATTTAATTTTCAAAATTCAGAACCCGTTGGAGCATGAGATCCATGGATTCCCATAGATTCAATGCGGATCTCTCAGTCGTCGAAGCGCCCCACTATCCGCCTCGCGGATGGTGGCGGCGCCATCCCTCGGCTCTCCCTCTCAGTCATCCATTCATCACCCAAATTCTCGACTACGTCACGGGCATCGACCATCTCTCCCCGACCACCTTACACCCTGCCGTTGCAGGAGCTTCTCGCGCTCTCCCCCTCGCCTCTGAAGAAATCAAAGACCACCACTGCTGCAGCCAACAATGCGGCATCTCGGCGCAGAGCAGCATCTAGCTAGAAAGGAAAAAATGATTTCTTCTCAAAGAGTTCCCTCAAATACTATGTTGATACTTGATTTGATCATCACCGTAATTAACATCTCTCATTTTGTATGGTTAATTAATCAAATTCGCAATATTGTTTCTTCTCATAATTGATTTGGTTTCTGCACATTATGTTTCTTGTCTTCTTGTTTCACAAAGGGCGGCACTCTCTTCAATTATAAAATACTGGTTACTGCGAAGAAGAAGCAGAGCATATACAGAATATTCAATATTTTGTGTTTTGTTCATTAAAATATTGTGATTATTCGTTATATGTTGTTATATTGTTCAAATATTTGGATATGCTATTTGGAAATTTAATATTTAATGTTTTGTTTATTAAAAAATAATGATTATTCTTTATGTGTTGTTCTGTTAATCGTATGTCTTTTAAATAATAATACGGATTTTCTTGTCAATATTTTTTTGAAATCGTATCGATAGTGGCCCATCGTCGTCTCTTAGGAAGGAACAAAACAAATTAGCAAGATCATTGGGTGCAACAACTAATAAAAGCATATGAACTTTAAAAAATGTACTCCCTCTGTTCACGATAAGTGTGGTTTTTTTTGTGAACGGAGGAAGTATTATAATAAGCAAAATTTTAGTTCATTTACATTAGTTTTTATTAATGTTCGAAATATTGTATGTTTGTCAAAAAAGTGAGTAGTACAATAGCCTTTGAATATTATTATTGTCGATGCATTTGACATGTGTTATTGTCCTTTTTTTTTGCAAATAATATTTCTTGTTCATTAAGTAAAATATTATATTCATGAATAACACTATTTTATTCAGTAAAATATTTTCGTTATTCGTAATTTTGGACATGTGGCGCATCAAGATTGTGACACGTAGCAAGGATCTTCTAAAGCCTTCCAAGGCAAAATCCGCGCAGGGGTAAAATTAGAATATAATTTTTGGATATTAAAAAAATATTTTTTTTTATTTGTTGATTTTTAGAAACATACATGTTTTCCATGCATAAAATTTCACATAAAAATAAATAACTTTACATATCAAAATGCATTAAATTGTACAAAAAATGCATTCCATTTTTCGACAAATTTGATTTTTTTGCTGCTGACCCACCCCACCGGCCCACCCCCACCTCTTGATCATTTTAAAATTTTTTTTTTTCATAACTTTGCACATAAAAATGCATTAAATTGTACAAAAATGCATTGCATTTTTCGACCGATCAGATTTTTCTGGCGTTGACCCACCCCCCGTCAATTTTATATATATATATATATATATATATATATATATATATATATTGTTGATTTTTTTAGATATTTTGAAAATGACATATTTTTCAATGCATAAAGTTTCACACAATAATGCATTAAATTGTACAAAAAATGCATTGCCCCTTCCCCCTCTCTCCCTCTCGCTGTCAATTTTTTTTTATATAGATTTTTTCAAACAGTCATGTTTTCCATGCATAATGTTTCACACAAAAATATATAACCTTACACACACAAAAATTGTGTCACACTAATGCATGTATTGACTCATAAGTGGTCCCGGAGTATGGATGATTCAGTAGCTGACTCAACCAATGTGAATGCTCCATTTTTGTGTTTATACATATGCATTTTTGTGTGCAAAGTTATGTAAAAATTAAAAAATTAAAAATAAATGGCCCCGGGGGGGAGGGCGTGGGGGAGGCAAGAATTACCAAATCTGTCGAAAAATGTAATGCATTTTTTTCCACAATTTAATGCATTTTGTGTGTAGGGTTATTATTATTTTTGTGTGAAACTTTTGCATGATAAACATGTTTGCTATGTGGATTTTGCCTTGAGAGGCTTCTGCCACGTGTTACAATTTTGGTGTGCGACATAAACAAAATGTGTAATTTAAATTAGGTGCTACATATTACTTGAGGTTTGGATATTACATAATCCCACTCTTATATATATATGTATATACATAAGTGGTGTGGTATATACGAACAGAAGAATTGCATGCAACACTAAATTGCAAACCTCAAATTTGCGGTGGATTAGGCTTTAATCAAATTGCGCAGTCGTGAGTAGAAGAAAAAGAGGTTTGTCTTATATTGTTAATTAAGCTTTTATACATGAGGTATTAAGGTTCTTACTACTTTTATTACCAAAGACAAATAGCTGCAAAGTTTAGGACTTATTCTATTGTTGAGATATTCACATTTTAAAAGACTGGTGGATTACGTTTTGATTCAAGGTCCAATCCTTAATCACGACAAAATTTCAAATCATCTAATAAAAGGAAAAATTGGACGAGGACTAATAATAATAATTATTATAAATAGCTGCAAAGTTTACTTATTCTTTTGTTGAGATATTCACATTTTAAAAGACTGGTGGATTACGTTTTGATTCAAGGTCCAATCCTTAATCACGACAAAATTTCAAATCATCCAATAAAAGGAAAAATTGGACGAGGACTAATAATAATTATAATAATATTATTATTAGTATTATTATTATACAATTTATTTTCTCATGCATTCATGGATATGTCATCTCAAATTGTTATTGAGTTGAAAACTTGAAATGGACATTCTTAAATGGACTAACGTAACGTTTCAGCAATTATATTACATAAACACTTTTTAGATAATTAAATTAAATTCAAGAAATTGGCACATAAATTAGTTTAATAATAATGGTAGTTAAGGGAATCCAAAACCTAAAAACGAGAAAGACAATAAATAATAAAAATAAAAATAAAATAAAATGACTACGAAACACCTATTAATGAAATCATATATGGGCCTTATCCTCTTTTCCTTTTCTTGATTTCTCCAATTAAACGATTCCTCAATATATTAATTAGTATATTTTCCCCCCTATATTGGTGGAACTAAATACATAAATTTACATAATTTTTTCTTCATATCATTCTACATAACAAATCAATAATTGTAGTAATAGAATTGCTTAAAGATTGGATATACTACAGTCTACAGTAGATTGAATTTAATCAATTTATCTGTTGACAACTCTCACGACAGAAAGGGGCGATCTCGTCATTTCAAAATCCTGATTAATATATCAGGTCTGTATCTTTGTCCTCAGCTGGATCAAGAAACTCTTTTTAACTTTCTTTGTCAAGTTGGAGAATAATTTTTTAATAATAAAAAAAAAAAAAACCAAAAAATATAGTTGAATTATAAAAAAATAAAGGAGGCATAGTAGAAATAGCAATTTGGTGTGCGTTTGCTGAGAGAGAGAGAAAGTTAGAGAGAGAGAGAGAGAGACGATGTTGAGACATAAATATTCATAATTCATACAAGAAGACATCTTTTTAATTAAAAAAAAAATACTTGTTTTTAGTTCTCTCTTTCGAGAAGGCGATTGCAGAGAACAACAGCACTCTCCCACTACAAATTAAGAGCAACAAAGAGATAGACAAGGAGAGAAAGAGAAAGATAGAGAGAGAAACGACAGCCTCAGAAACAGCAGACAGAGAGAGAAAGAAAAACAATTCAAGATTCAAGAGTGTGTTTTTTTTTTTTTTTTCCTTTTAATTTTTTTTTATCTTTTCTTTCTAGAATCCCACAGAAGAAGAAAACGATGTCTGAGGGCTTCCCACCCTTTTACAGCCTGCAACTATAAGAGGTATGTACATGTTTACCATGAATTACTAAAGTTGATTTCTTTTTCATATGTTAAGGACAATCAAATTCAATTTTTTTTTTTTTATATATAAAAAGGAGAAAAGAAATAATAATAATTGGATGCTTTCGCTTTTACTCCTGAGCTCCCTTTTTGTTCTTCTCCTTTTTTTCATTTTCTCTGTAATGAAATTAGAGCCTCCGATGACATGATCTTGAATTTTTGTGTATGGATCCATTTGAAAATCTAGAGAGAGGTGCGAGAAGGAGGAGATAGATGATGATGAAGAAGATAGAGATAGTGATATGGGAATAGCCACACCAGCAGTCCCTCCGGTTACCTCTCACTCCAAAGGCTACAATTCTCTACAGTTCGTGGGCAAGCAACACCTCTCAATTTCTATGTCCCAAGATTATCATCAAGGAATCTTCAGCTTCTCGAATGGATTCGAGAGATCACAGCAGGAGCAGCAGCAGCACCATATAGCCCAGCAGATCCGCCGCGACAAGCTCCGCGTCCAGGGCTTCGAGCCGCCGCTGGTCGGTATGGACGAGGAGGAATCCACCGGCCTCCCCGTCTACGAGACCGCCGGTATTCTATCGGAGATGTTCAGCTTCCCCTCCGCCGGCGGCGCCACCGCCACCGAATTGCTCGAGAGCCAGATTCTGCAGAGCTACCGGAATCCGCGGGGCGGGGAGTGGTTCCCGCCGCGGCAAGGGATGGTCGTGGGCGGGGATTTAGGCGAATTGAAGAACCAAAATCATCAGCATCATCAACCTCAGCCGCAACCGCAACCGCAGCAGCATCAGATTCCGAGCATTAATGCCGACGCGGCCATGCAGCTTTTCCTGATGAACCCTCAGCAGCAGCGGCAGCAGCGGTCGCCGTCGCCGTCGCCTTCTCATCCGCCGCCGCCCTCGCAATCCACCTCCTCCACTCTCCACATGCTGCTGCCGCACCACTCCTCGTCGTCGTCCTCGGCCGCCCTCCACCACGGCGGCGGATTCGGGCAATTCACGTGGCTCCCCAACAGCGGCAACGAGAGCAACCCTAGCGACATCCCCGGGGGAGTCGTGGAGGGGCAAGGGCTCTCGTTGTCGCTGTCGTCGTCGCTCCAGCACCTCGAGGCGGCGAAAGCCGACGAGCTGAGGATGGGGGAAGGGAACATGCTCTTCTTCGGGCAAGGCTCGGCTCCGGCGCAGTACCACATGAAGAGCCTCGGCGCCGGCGGGGGAGGAGCGATGCCCTCCTCCTCCTACGGCGCCGTGAATATGCTCCGCAACTCCAAATACGCGAAGGCGGCGCAGGAGTTGCTGGAGGAGTTCTGCAGCGTCGGGAGGGGCCACTTCAAGAAAAACAAGCTCCGGAGGCAGAATAACAACGACGGAAACCCTAATTCCAACCCCAACGGCGGCGGCGGCGGCGGAAACTCCTCCTCCTCGTCTAAAGATAATCCGCCCTTATCCGCGGCGGACAGGCTCGAGCATCAGAGGAGAAAGGTCAAACTATTATCCATGCTTGACGAGGCATGTCTTCTCACCTCTTTCTCTCTCTAAATTAAACTATCTCGCCATTACCCAATCGTGTTTGCTTAATTTACTCCAAAATCCACCGCGCGGAAAACTCCGGCAACCTTCCGCCATTATTTTATTGCCGGCTGGCGGATTTATTTAATTAAATTCAATTTTTTAAAAAATATTTCCACTTACCTACCTCAATATATTTCGATTATTAGTGGCGTGTGATTAGGGCAAACAGGATTTTCATTTCATTTAGTGAGAGAACACGAGTGGCTAACCACTCTCTCTCTCTCTTAAAATTGATCCAACACCAAAAAAACTGGTCTTCCATCTCTCTGGGAAGGTGATAGTGAACCATCACACCAAATTTAATGTATACATCTTCCAATTTTATTTTATTTTCTTCAACCATCTATCGTATATATGTATAGTTGACTTGACAACTGATTTCATTTCATTTTTTTTTTTCATATAAAAATATATATAATCCTCAGAGGAGCAGTATTGAAATATATATATATGTCCTTGGGAAAAGAGTATATAGTAATATTCTTCCTCCTTCACATCAGCAATCATTTTACCCGGACAAAAAGCTGTGATGATTTTCACACATTTATATGCAAAAAATGTTCGTTGGCGCAGGTGGACCGAAGGTACAACCACTACTGCGAGCAGATGCAGATGGTGGTGAACTCATTCGACATGGTGATGGGGTTCGGCGCGGCGGTGCCGTACACCTCCCTCGCGCAGAAGGCGATGTCCCGCCACTTCCGCTGCCTCAAGGACGCCATCGCCGCCCAGCTCAAGCTCAGCTGCGACCTCCTCGGGGAGAAGGACGCCGGCACCTCCGGCGTCACTAAAGGCGAAACGCCCCGGCTCCGGATGCTCGATCAGAGCCTCCGTCAGCAGCGGGCGTTTCACCAGATGGGAATCATGGAGCAGGAAGCATGGCGGCCGCAAAGGGGCCTCCCCGAGCGATCGGTCAACATTTTGAGGGCTTGGCTTTTCGAGCATTTTCTCCACCCGTACGCTCTCTCTCTCTCTCTCATCTCTCTCTCTCCCTCTCTCTCTCTCCACTTTATTATGGGATCAAGAGAAGTGGCTAGCTAGGTTAATAATCAATCACAAAAGAAATGATTATTGCAGAATTCTATGATAAGACAATATTACTACTGTTCCAACTTTTCCTTTTCTTTGTTCTCTTTTTCCCTCTCCTTGTGATCGTCGTTTAAAGAGACTGTGATTTTGCAGAGGGGCTTGATGTTGTCCCTTCACCTACAAAAAGCTGATAAAGCCTTCACTCTCCCTTCCCTTTCACCACCATTTCCTTATCTCCAAACATTAACCATAATAATCTCATCAATCCCTCAACACATCTCCAACTACTTATTAACAAAAGTAGTAGTACGTTTTCCCCCTCATGCAAGCTTCTCTCTCTAGAAAAGGATCGGTCAGTGAGAATTCCATTTCTCGCGTCAAACTTTACACTAAAATACAAGCATCACTAGATTCACACCTGCGCGTTACAGAGCTAGCTAGGCATATGGTACAATAAAAGTGATTAAAATTTGATTTTACATTAATCATTAAACGTATTGTAAATGTGTTATTTAGTGTGAGACAAAATACTATAGGTACATGTACAGTGCAAAAAGGAAATGCAGCAGTCCGCTTTACTCATCTGCTCCTTCTGCACCATTGCTGCATCTCTCTCTTAGATTGCCACGCCCATGCAGAATTATTATTTCAGAAAACAAATAGTAATTTTTTTAAAAAAAATATTGAATTTGAATATATCGACGAACACAATGCATAAAGCTTGGGCGTCGCTTTATCTGATTTAGGTAAGAAGTTGGAATCTAATGTCCTTTTCTTTTTTGGTCTCTATCTCAGGTACCCAAGCGATGCAGATAAGCATCTGTTGGCCCGACAGACTGGTCTATCGAGAAACCAGGTATTTTCATCCTCTCTAATTTCTCTAATCATTATTCTTTACAAAAAAAAATTAGGATTTTTAAAAAAAAAATTATTTTGAAAAAAAAAAAATGAAGTGGGCAGGAGGTAGTAAATGGAGATTTTGTTGCATAGGTTATTTATTCTGCTTTACGTTGAAGAAAAGCCAAGGTTATTTTTTTGGCACCTTTTATTGTTTCTTTGGATGCTTTTCCCCAAAGACATAAATTCTGAAACAGAGAAAAAACCGCTGCCAATAGTAAGTGCAGTGTCAAGTACAGAAGAGTGAGACATGAAAGTTTGCAGCTTTCAATCTCTCTCTCTCACTAGATTTCTCTCTCTATCTCTCTCTTACGTCCAAAACATTTAATGTGCTTCACCTTTCATGCTGATCGAAACTGTACTGGGCTTTGGATTTAAGGCAAGATGTTATCTAGCTTTTCTCTTCTTCCACTTATTCACAAACATAAAAATGCAAAACAATAAAACCGGATCATCAATGTTGTATGGAAAGAGATACAAAACCGAATCTCGTAGGGGAATTATTCAAAATATGTATTTGCATCGCCTTTAAGTAGTCTCCATAAACCCTAAAGTTGGTTGGGTGTTGGGATGATTAATATATAGATTATAGTATGTCTTGTTTTGTTTATGATCATTTCCTATCATGAAATGATAGTTATGTTTTATAGTAATATTGATTGTTGACCAGCATTATTTATGTATAGGTCGTGTGGTATTAATGCATATTTCTGCATTAACAACACGAGTTGCAAATATTTTGAATCATAGGTCGTGAAATTAATTGCTAGTGTTATTTAATAAGTATAGTTTGCATTTGTCTTTTGCTGAGGTGATTAAGATGTAGCTAGGTGTGTAATAGTAACACCACTGAATTCATAGCCGGGGATGCATTATTAAAATATCTATCTATCTAGCTAGATTCTTTGTGTGTACTATGATTCATCATAAATTATGCATTTTGAAGTTATAAAATAGTGTGAATATACTCCCTCCTCTCCCATATATACGGCTGATTAGAATTTACACAAATAATAAGAAAAATCATTGGAAAATTTAAATATATAAGTAAATTTTTTTAATATGCTCATATTTATTATTCCATCAGTCCCACTCTAATAGATGTGTTTTTCTCTTTGGGATGTCCTATTAGAATAGGCACGTTTTCCATTTTCAATAGAAAAAATATACTTAATTAGTGTAGATCACACCGTTGTTCTCCTAAAAACTACGTCATCCGTCCCATTCTAATAGGCTCAATTCTTTTGGATACTGAGATTAAGAAACTTACTTTTTAGGAGAAAAATGGTGTGCTTCACACCAAATAAGTACATTTTTTTTACTCAAAAAGGAAAACGAGCTTATTCTAGTGGGACGTCCCAAAAAAGGAAAACGAGGTTATTAGAGTGGGACGGAGGAAGTAAAATTCTTAATCTCTTTGCCAAAAGAAGTGATCGAGTCTATTAGAGTGGGATGAAAAGAGTATTTAATGATGAACTAAAGTTGGAGTAACTTAAATAGGGATATGATAGTAACTGAGTAAAAATAATATTATTTTTTTTATAAAAATAAGTCAGTATAAATGAGACATCCGAAAAATGAAAATAAGTCTTCATATATATACATGGGAGGGAGGGAGGGAATATAAAGTAAAGATTGAATAATGTAATGTGCATTATTGGTTGGAATTTCACACATGTGGTGATGCATTGATATATATATATATATATGAATTAATTATGATGGGTTTTAATGATGGTTGGGCACCTGCGTTGCAGGTCTCGAACTGGTTCATTAATGCGAGGGTCCGGTTGTGGAAACCCATGGTGGAGGAGATGTACCAGCAAGAAGCCAAAGACGAGTCTGGCAACGAGCAAGAGCGGGACCAAAGCAGCGGCAGCGCACAGACTCCAACGCCTCACACCGCCACCACTTCCGCTACCACCGCAATTACTCCTCCGCCACCAAACCGATCCGACTCTGCGCACGACAACGACCCTTCATTCGTCGCAATTAATACGCACTGCTTCACGGATAACCACGCCACCAACGCCGCCGCCGACGACATGCCGCCGCCCGCCGCGGATGCGCTCGTAAGGTTCGGCGCCAATGCCGGCGACGTCTCGCTCACGCTCGGCCTGCGTCACGCCGGAAACTTGCCGGAGAAGAGTCCCTTCTCTGTTAGAGATTTTGGGGGCTGTTGATTAATTATTATTTTTTTTTTTAAGAAAAAATACCGGTGCTTTTAATAAGAAATTAAACCCTTGTTGCTTTTTTTTTGTTTTTTTTTTTTTTTTTTTGTCTCATGTTAGTGTTTTTTTTTTTTTCTCTCACTTTTTCTCTACCTAGAGAAACATATAATGAGAATGGTAGAAACTCATGATAGCAAGGTTTACGAGGTTTATTATAATTGTATAGTTGAAAGTTTTGCACACCTTTGTTTTTCCTCTTCTGGTATTTGAACGTTACCTGCAAACCTTGTATTTCTATTTTAATGAAAATTATATGGTATTACTATGTCAGGATGGGTTGCTACAGATCTTTTTATTTGTTGTGAACTCATTTCAAGAAAATCTCTGCGCAAATCTATTATTGAGTCTTAATTATTTTGAATCATAACCATTATTTTGTCTCTATTTTACCATGTAAAAAATTGCAAGAAATTAACATTCCAGTACTACTTTTTAGAGAATGGAGAATGCATGAAAAAATAATGAACAAAGTCTATATATCGTATGATCAGGCATTTTAGTCGGGGTTCGAATCTTATGGGGGCAAAATTTTTACTATATTTACTAAGTACGTCTGTTCATTAGTTATGTTGATTTGTTCGTAAAATTTATAGATTTGTTCGTTATTCTCCATTCTCTCGAAAAATATGATTCTCTCGAAAATTTCACTATATGATTTGTTCATTAGGGAGGTTGCCCATGGTTAAGTAAAAAGCTATTTTTTCAACAAAATTATTAAATTTGCATTAATTTAATGTATAAAGTAATTGTAATTTTGTGGTTCTATAATTGCATTCCTTTTGAGATTCGAACACAGAACCACGAAAATGCATATATTTTATAGATTAAGTACGAATAATTTGTAGTTTTTACATTAATTAAGATTTTTATTTGATTCATAATTTATATATATATATATATATATATATATAGGGTCTGGTTCTAGAGAGAACTACATTATTTGTGAGAACAGGAGAACCATCAAATCTAATGCATTCACTGTAAAAATTAATGCATTCGCTGTTAAAATTAATGCATTAAAAAAATTATAAAAAAATGCTCCCTTCAGGATTTGAACCCAGGTTCTATATTCATCCAACAAGATGATGCATCTACCGTAGATCTTGATGATCGAATGGCTGAAAATGGTTCTCCGTTCTTTTTTTATTTATGGTTCTTTCTTGAACTTCTCCATATATATATATATATATAGAGAGAGAGAGAGAGAGAGAAGTGATTCAGTGATAATGGCCAAATGTGATGATAAATGAAATTGAATTTGGAACGTCAATTAATATTCAAATCATATGGCTCATATTTATTCAAATTAATCGTGTGAAATGATAATAACGAATGATCCAATATAAATCTACGAATAAATTGCTTGTAATATACGAATAACCATTTAAACCTGGGCTCGAATCCTGGAGTGGGTGAAGATTTGACCAGATTAACTGAATTCGCTATTTGTGCATTATAAAGAACATATTAATTCCACAATTTATATTGGCTTATTCGTTATTCTCATTTTTCATCAAAATAGTCATTATCACTATAACATAACTCTATATATATATGGAGAGGTTCAAATAAAAAATTTTATTTAAAATGAGAATGTAGAACCATTCTAAGCCTTACATATATATATAGGGAATAGTTAGTATGCAAATAAATTTTATTGCATAAAATAAGTTCACTCTGAATTTGCTATGCAACATTATAAATTCGAATCGTTGAGAAAAGTGATGAATTCAAATTAACAAATGAAATATTTGCCACCTCTAAAATGTGATTCTTTAAAAATTAGTTCATCTTACAATGTAATGAATTCAAAACCATATGTACATGGAAAAAATAAATACTAAAGTGCTGAGGCTTTTTATAGCCTGACAGAATAATCAACGAGTGTTGACATGCAGTCTTACTATCAAAGTATAGTACAATTAAGAGAAATGCAAATTAATTAATTAATTAAGGAGATACGTTATTAATTTGCACTACTTTTTTGAGAACCATATCATGTTGCTGCAGCGATGAAATACTAGCTACAGACTCTATTTCATCACTGCACAGATCAATTTATTATTTTGTATCACATATTATATATATATATATATGTACCATAATTTCCCTTTCGCAATAAATGAACTTTTTTTGTGCAGTGTTAGGTTCACAGTTGGCTTGAGGCTTGAGCCATTACATTTTCTAAGTGTTCGCATCCATAATTGATTCTATAATTAATACTAGCATAGTATTAATTTTTAGAGTAATGCTAAACAGCCACATTGTGGCTGCCCACAATTTACTTAAATAGAAAATAATTTAATTTATTTAACATATTTTTTTAAATAAAAATAAGATTTAGTCATTTTATCATATTCTCTACATTATAGTAATTTTTTTGCAATTTTTTGGTAACTTTTTTATTTTTATTAAAAAATAAATTAAAAATAAAAAATGCAAAAAAATTAAAAAAAAATAAATACAATATAGAGAATATAATAAAATAACTAAATCATATTTTTATTTAAAAAATAAATTAAATAAATCAAAATTATCCTTATTATATTAGTGTGTGGGCGGCCACAATGTGGCTGCATAGATTTATTGTAATTTTTAACTTTTTTGTCACAGTATATATCGCTGAGCATATGAATCAACACATTCTAGTATTTAACAACAAAATTTAAAGTGATAATTTGCGTCACCACTTAAAAAAAG
This sequence comes from Salvia miltiorrhiza, assembly GCF_028751815.1. NCBI lineage: Eukaryota > Viridiplantae > Streptophyta > Magnoliopsida > Lamiales > Lamiaceae > Salvia > Salvia miltiorrhiza. Next base: position 44,085,948 of record NC_080392.1, read on the forward strand.
TTGTCTTTTTTCTAAAGTTTAATGCACCTTTTTTTAACCCACGAAATCCACTGTAGTGCTAACAGAACTACAGATGCCATCAACAGTTTTATATACTTCCTCCGTCCCAACTTTTTGTATCCACTTTTAGTTGTAAATACAACTAAAAGTGGATACAAAAAACTGGGACGGCAACTAAAAGTGGATACAAAAAACTGGGACGGAGGGAGTATTATATAATGAAATAAAAAATAATATCGACATTACTCAAGCTCAATGAAAATACATATACTGGGCGAATATTGGAATTTGTAAACGAAGGAAAAAAATAAGCATATTATTATTATTATTATTATTATTATTATTATTATTATTATTATTATTATTATTATTATTATTATTATTATTATTATTATCTCACTACAAGATCCAATCCTTGTACTACGACCATAAACAACGACTGAAAAAAAGTGTTGTTAGAAAAGCGGCGTTAACGACTGTTCTACGACCGAAAAACTATTGTTAGATATATTTTTTATTTTTTTTGTATTAATGACCATAAAAACAATCGTTATTATTAATTTATTTTTTAATATACTTAATTACTAACGACCGTATGTAAACGGTCATTCCATTCAATTTTTTTTAATTTAATTAGCTTTCGATTTTTTTAGTGTAACGACCGTCAATATACTGATCGTTAATAATTCGTGCATTTTTATTTAAAATTTTTAAGTTTATTTACTATCGAAGAAACGGTCGTTAATATGATTATTATTTTCAAATACTTATTAATTATTAACGACCGTTTGGAAACATATATATAAGGAAAATAGAAGAACGAAGATCGGTTCGGATATTTGATAGTTGCTGCTTTGCCTGGGTGATTTCCGTATATTCACTCTTTGTGTTTGTGAGTTCTGCATCTTTGCTTTTTCGTGTCGGCTTGAGCAAGATGCATGCGTTTATTGGTTGTGGTTTTTTACTTACTGTTCCGTGAAGTATTGAGTTGTAAAGGGATTAGGTGGTGTTCACGTCTAGAAGATTAGTCGTTGTCTAGCTTTCAATATTTTACTGTTGTCGAGGTTTTGAGAAGTTATAAAGGCGTAGAGAGACGGAGTCTTTTTGTAAGCCTTGCTGCAACTTAATCTCACATAGTGAAATATTTTCTCTAAGCGAGACTCTTCAGACGTATGTGTTTTATCACCGAATTGAGTTACCAGTCTCGGTGTTTTTCGTCTGTTACATCTGATGATACAGTACTACGCTACGTACTAATGCAGTCTGTTGCGAGTTTTTATGTTCATTTGTACACGTAGCACTTAATTTCACTTGCGCCATATATTAACTATTTCTACTGATATATATGCCAACAGATTTTTAAATTTTTGTCAACAATATATGTGGTGGTGCTTATTAAATGTTGTGGTGCAACTCATTATTTTTTGCAAATAATAAATTCTAGAATGCATAAGAGCAGAATTACTGCGTTTGTGACCGCGTTGAATTAAATGAATCACAGTCGACCGATTGATGTAAAATGTGAAAGATAGGTAAAATAGTTATTGCTTATTTTACTATTACACCCCTTCGTGGGGAAAGTGACACGTTTATTTTGTCACCATTAAGAAATGGAAAGCATCCACACATATCTCGATCATGAATAATACTACTATCAGATTCTATTCTATTATTTGAAAAAAGAAAAAAAAAAAAACAAAAAGAAACTGCATGTCTTGGACATGATGACCTACAGCAGCCGTTCGGAAATAAATTCTGGCAGAAACATTATAATTAATTACACCAAATTTTCTTGGCAGAAATGTCATTGTTTAGAGGGTTTCTACGTTACACACCAACAAATAATTAATTTGGTAAAATGTAATTGTTGCTTTGCATATATGTTCTCCAAGGTGTAAGGAATTAATGTTTATCTGTTTGTTGGAGAAACATAGATTTCAATAAATTTGTTTGCAAAATTTAGATATACCCCCATGAATACATAAATGATATATATAAGGTTCTATGATTGGTGTATTTTCTAAAGCGAAACTGCTTCGTATACATATAAAGAGAGAGAGAAATGATATTGTGAAAATGTTATTTGTCGTGAGAATGAGAATTGATATAAATAAGTCAATAAAAATTATGAACTTATTCTGAGTCAAGGAATTTTTAGGACAATAACTTAGGTTGATTTGGAAATTAGGACAATAACTTTTGAAGTTATTGAATTTGTAAAAATAGGACATTAATTTTTTTTTAGAGTAAAATAGGACACTAATTAATAAGTGTCGTAAAAATAGAACATTTCTCGGCCGATAATTGGCCGAAAAATGTCCTGCGGATGCAACACTTATTAATTAGTGTCTTATTTTACTCTAAAAAAAATTAGTGTCCTATTTTTACAAGTCTGAAAGTTATTGTCCTAATTTCCAAATCAATCTAAGTTACTGTCCTAAAAAACCCTTGAACTCAGCTTATTCTTGTAATGCACGAATGAAAATTTCACCAATAAATATAGCTGAATTACTCCTATTCTTGCGGTACAATCAGCTTATTTATGGATTTATACTGACTCATTTATTATTCTCATTTCTGCGGCACAATCAGCTTATTTATGAATTTATACTGACTCGTTCATTATTCTCATTTCTCACAAAAATAGCATTTTTCACACATCCAATATTATAGATATTTTGATTCTTTTTTTTTTGTACATTTTTATCCATTAATATCCAAACTATAAGAAACTACGCAAATCCATCACCGCCCAACATTTTCGGTGCTTGATAACTGAGTGAGTAGAAATAAAAATAAATAAAAAACTAATGCTATGTGAGCTCAAATTTTTAAATAATAATAATAATAATTTATGTATCATTTGTGATCCAAGTAAATTTTTGATAAATATAGATATTGAGCGCCCAAAAAGATAGGTTAAATATTAAATTTTTTGCTGTGACTTATGCATGGAGTGTAGGTAGTGTGACACCTGAGACCTTTGTGGTGAGACATAAGTGGGGAGAGAGGAAATGAATGTAATCACAATTCTGATAAAAATGAGAGAGTGAAATGTTTGTAATAAATGTGTGAGAAATAAAGGTAAAATGTTTAGTAATTTGTTTGGTGGGCCGCTTTTGGTCTGAAGATGGACCAGCTGCTTAACCCTATCTAGGGATTCCCACATTTGATCCTGTCCGGCTATTATTATTATTCATTTAATATAATTAAATTATGCCTAAAAGAATGTCCCAAAAATACATATATAAATATAATTTCATAAATCAGCCATTAATAATAAGAACTCAACCAACTGGAAATGCTGTTTTCCGGGAAGCTGTGGACCACTGGCGCTGCTGAAATAGTATATGGTCTACTAACAAGTATTCTATTTTGAGGTTATTTCTATTATATAGTCATATTATTAATTATAACAAGTACTACTATTCATTGTCATTTGCAAACTACGACACGTGTGATCTTCGACATTAACATAATTTGTTAAAATTTACTTTCTCGGTTTCGTACTTCTGTCCCATTTATTTTCGGTGCAGAACTTAAGAAGAATGTGTAAATTAAGTTAAAAGTGATAGAATTCACACCTTTTAAATGGATAATTATTTCCTTTTATGAAAATGGAACAAAAAGAACAAGATACTGAGAATATATACTTTTTTTTATATAATTATTATGAAATGTGTGGTCTTCTGGAAGTAATTCGTATCGTTATTGTAAGTATTGAGCTTCGTGGGGATGATGTGATATATTTTTCAGTAATCTTTCTTTTGTGTTAGGAAATGGTAGTTGTGCTAGATTTTGGGAGGATCCGTGGTTTAATTAATGACGATGTTTGTCTCAAAAATAAATTTTCTTCTTTCTATCATTTATTTTCACGAAAATCTTGATTAGTTAAAGATGTGGGAGTTGTTATTAATCATTCTTGGTCTCGGTCCTTTAGTTGGAGACGAATTTTTAATGCTAACGAACTGCTTGAGTTTCTGGATCTTTGGAACTGTATTTGCAGGTTTAAAGTTTCGACTAATAAGACTGATTCCTTGAGGTGGAAATGCTCTACGGATGGGTTGTTCTCAATCCATTCAATGTACGACTCTCTCACCTCTTCTGACTCGTTTGCTGCTTCAACTTCACTTTTGCCAAAAGTGTAGTGCCAAAAATATTCCACTTAAGAATCTGGGGATGCGACTTATCATTATATCGTGGAATTTTGTATAATATAATACTTTTTGAAAAACACAAAATTAAGAATTTTTCAATAGAAAATAAAAATTTAGAAAATTTTGTAAAAAACGCTTAAAGTTTGAGACACAATTAAAAACATAATTAATCTTTAGGATTATGCATCTGTATGTGTTAAATTTATATATGCAAATGCAATGATCAATGATTTAAATTGGTTCGTAATTCTAGAAGAGATTTTGAAAAAAATTATCTATCTATTTATCTATATATATAATATAATATTACGAAAATTTCATGAATTATAGAAAAGAGATGTAAGAAAGAAAGGAAAAAAGGAATATTTGTTTGAAAATTTGTAAGCATTAGAGTTGTTGGTGGGCCCTTGATGAATTAGATAAAGGCCGTAAATGTGGGCCCTTATGTTGGGCTAGTACAGATGACAACTGATGTTCATTGGGCCTCAAGCCCTTGTTTGTTCATGCCTTCATCTATAAAGTTCTCAGCTCACTTACTTTCTTCGGTTTGCTTTATTTTATTTTATTTTTTCTTTTTTTGTCAAAATATCAAACACTTCAAGTCTTCAACACTGAGTTAAGGCCTTTAATTTGTGAGGATATAATCAAGTTCCAGTCTTTATCGTGAAATATTATTTTATTTTAGTATTCTACTAAATTACTAATCCATTTCGTCATGAACCCTAAGGGTGCGTTTGTTTTTGTGATAAAATTTTTATTGAAAAATGATGGATAAGAAAAGATGAGAAAATATTATTATTATTATTATTATTTTTATCATATGTTTACTAGAGATGAGAAAATGTTGGAAAATATTTTCACATTCCTATCCTAGGATAATATTAACTAATATTGGAGAGGAAAGTGAGTGAAAATGAGCTACTCGAGAAAATATTCCATCATGTTCGGAGAAAACATGTGAAAGTGATGAAAAATGAATGAGGATATACTTTTTCTCTTTTTTCCATCGAAGTAAACGCACTCTAATAAAAAAACACGAAGTAGTCAAAAATTTCATTATGATATAGTCAAATGAGAATTACTATAAGTTTTATATTAAAAACTAAATAACCTCCAAAACAACTTATATATTATTTTAAAAAGCTTATAACTTAACCAAACACACAATACTACGCAAGCTAGACTCATTTATTTAACTGATTGATAGATAAATCCTTTACGAAATGAACATGCATTATTCGTCAGATTTTATTGATTTTAAATTAAATCGAACTTGAGGTTCGGTACCAAAAAAAAAAGACAGATTGCAACATAATTTAAAAACTCAAAATAAACTGATCAGTACAAGCAAAAATTAAATAAGTTATCAAGCTATTTAATGTTGAGTTCCACCTAACTTTAAAGACAAGTTTAAAATCCCATATTAAAAAAAATAAAAATAAATAAATAAATAAATAAAATCTCCATATCTCGAAAAAGAAAATGATGCAATTCCCTGGCAGTGGAGGCAAAGGAGGACCACATTACCATTATCCATGCAATGAAATTAAAAGCTGTGAAGATTGGATTTCAGTTATTTCATTTTTATTTTCATTTTTATTATTATATTTTTATTTATATTCTTTTTCAACACAAAACTCAAGGACCATATTCTGACAGATCTTTCTTTCAACAATATCAAAGAACATTAAAGATGTTATCATCAATTCTAGAGAAGTAATTCAGCTAGCCAGTCTATATGTGACATTAATGAATTAGTAGATTCACTTAGTTGACCTTCCATCATTTTATTGTTTTCTCCACTTAAAACTAATGCTAACATCAAAATATATAAATCAATTCAAATCCGAATCATCAATTGAAAAAGACGGAATGCACAAATAAATGACACACGACGCTAACACTAAAAGATTCAATTCTTGAAAAAAAAACACGAAAGAGCATAACAATCATTTTTTTCGTTTCTTGCAAAAACCATTCACATGACAAACCAGAGCACTGCATATTGTACAATAAAATAATGTATATTATAAAACATAACCATGCACAATAAATTGTAAGAAAATATTTAAATTGAACCACGCATTCATGTTGTGTCAATGAACCCAACATATTGTGTTAGTGAATCATGCATGCATGGTTCACACTAACATAATATGAAGAGTTTATTGACACAATATGCATGATTCAGTTTTATAATATGCATTGTTCTGTTGTGCAATATTTTTATCCAATGTTATGCATATTTGTATTTACCTTTATACATATTTGTGTTCAATTGTATGCATAACTATGGCCACTGGCGGAGCTAGGGGTGGAATTTTAAAAAATACTAGGATATTTTCGTAATTTTATATTAAAAATAAAAAAATATATAATTTTATCAACATCATTATCTCGTTGAGCTATTTTATAATGTAATTGATATGTAAGCTTTCGAGTTAAGACATTTAGAATAAGTAAACATATAATTAATTTATACATATCATGTTTGGATTGGATTCTAGAGATTTATTTTTTGAATTTTATATTGAAAGTTACTTTGCCTTACAAAGTTTCATGGGATTTTGGAAAATAAAATCACGGACTATTTTGAATTTATAATTTTAATGTCTTTTTAGTTTGGCGAATTAAATCATTATTTTTTCAAGTTTTGCAATTTCGTCCCCCAATTTTTTTTCGATCACTAGAGCGTCGAATTGGAGCTTACATGGATTAGTAAAGAAGATGACATTTTTGTGAGGCCTAAACGACATCGTTTCGTACCATTTAAATTAAAAATTTCTCCAAATTAGAAAGAGATTGTATCCTGTATTTGCACTCTATATAATATTCAATATTTAGTAATTTTATTGCAAAATACATCGTAAAATGAATATGAGCTTGAAAATCTGTTAAAATGTGTTTTTTGTAATTTAAATAATATTATAATTGTGTTATTGATTCATTTATTTTTAATTTAATTTAATTTAATTTAATTTAATTTTTATTTTTTAATTTAATTATTAATTTTCTTTTAAAAAAATTTTTGGACCCCCCTGAATCGAAAGTCTGGCTCCGCCCCTGACTATGGCGGCGGCGAATAGCAGCGAGAGGCATCAGAGGGGTTGCATAATGATCCTTTCTCGTGTATATTTCTATCCAACGTTATCCATATTTGTGTTTGGTGAAGACAGTATGAACACTTAAGATAAAATACATTAGAACTTGAAGGAATTAAACCTGAGTCGGAGAAATTGATTGTTTAAGAATAAGAACACCAGAAAACTCGAAGAACACTCGAAAAACACTAGAGAGAAATTTTGAGGATTGTTGCATTCAGATAGCGGAAACCTTACAAATATAGAGAACTAGCTATTTATAAGAGAGATACAAGAAGGTTAAAATGGTAAAACAAGCATCTCATGTACGCTGCATGTCCTTCATCGCGTTCCTTTCAACATTAGCATTAACAATAACTAACTAGCAACTTTTGTCGGATACTATGTCAGATATTTACTCGGCGCTGACTCTTCATACTTTGGTCGACGCTGCCTTTAGTTCCTTTTGTGGAGAGCGCTGGTCATTTTTATCAATTCCTCAGACCTGTCATGTTTCAATCATCACCATCATCCTTGTGAACTCTCCGTACAACTGCTATTTGTGTTCACCATACGTTATGTTATTTCTTCAATGACTATGCCGGCTATGCAGATAATATATTTTATTTTCAGTATATAATAAATGCATTTCTTTTGACCATTATTCCATTAAATATGTAACCAGCACCGATGTTATATTTAGTCATCCTCAATGTTTATGTTTATGCATATTTGTATTTAATTATATGCATAATTTTGACGGTGACCGTACATAAAAGAAATGAATTTTGGACAAAAATAATACTAATTTTTTCCTAAAATTTTATTCTTATTTTACCCCTGTGTATATTTTGCCTTCGAAGCCATTGAAAGACATCTGCCACGTGTCACGTTCCTAGTGCCCCATATACACACATTGTGTAACTTAGATTTGGATCTATATATATATATATATTAATAAACCTTAACTATAGATTTATGAACCTTAATTAGATTTAATTATGATGCATGAATAAGGCAAAATTAGAGGAAATAAAAGCATCTGCATTATGCAAAAACCAAAGAGAAATAATAATACACTGAATTCATCTACGTTAGATTCCTCTGCTTAAGGCTCCAGTCCATGACTGAAACCACTTTCACCCTCTCAACACCTTAGTAAAGCCTTCCCCTGCAATTTGAAGCCCCACATTCGCAACGGCATCCTTCTCCGGGTAACAGCTTATATCGGAAATCATACGTCAATTCCTCACCCAAAGCTATCTGCTCTCAAAAGACAAACAAAAATCAATGGTGCATCAAATAGAGAGGATGATGAGCGAATCGGAGTGCTTACATCACGGCTTGCATAGAGACCGATATGTGCTAGCTTACTGTCCATGCTTTCTATTAGAACTTGATGATTCATGAGATTGGGAGAACAGCTGACACAGTACACAACAATCATCAAATTAGCAAGCAAGCCACCTGTGGAACTAAACATCATCTAATTTGCAAATACTTTTTAACATTTCAATGCAAAGTAATTGTATTAGTGCTTTCGACTACAGTCGTTCAAAGACAAAATCTATAAACTGGGTTGCAGGTTAACATTTTATTTATGCATATAAGCCAATAATGGAAAAACAGATCAAGGAATAGAACAATTCTGAGAATTCTAAGGTCTTTCCAGAAATTGCAATTAGAGGAACCAAACAAGAAAAGGTAGAAAACTTTAGAATAATATATATATAAACAAACCAAAGATTTTGTATAGCATTAATCTCATTATCAGCTTTCCATGGTGAAAACCACATAAGTGACTAAAGTTGATAGATCACTTCGACAAAATTGCAAGATTCAGCATTTAGCCTTCTCTTCTAGACATCGTAGTTCAACATTTCATGCATTCCTCATTCAGAAATCAAGCAGTTGAAATCACAGAAAGTTTCCATGTAAGAGAAATCACAATTGAGTATAAAAATTATAAAGCACAAGTCAGAATTCTTGGCCTCACCTATGGTTAATGTAACGAGAAACATTTCCATAATTTGTGGCGTCAATCACATAAGAGACCTGCCCTTCCATTAGTCTGTTCATGTCATTGATGGCAGCATCAATCTCATAAAAATACCTGCAACCTTCTGTACTATACCTGATTTTCCAATCACAAGGAAAGTGGAATGTTTATCAATTATAAACAAGAAAATATAAAACGAAAGTACATGTCAATTAGTACCGGAAAGATCAACTGAACAGAAATTCACACCTGCTGCGTCTCTCATTTGCTTCCTTTTCATCTATGACCTCACCAATGTACTCGCACACAAAGGAACCACAAGGAATTCCTTGCCTAGCCCTTACTGCCCAACCCTGCAGTGCAAAAGGCAATTTATGTTAGTTTTACCTCCTGATATAGGGACTGTGAAAGATTGTTTGACCGAATCAATTAATATAGATATAAGATTTGAAATCAGGAAAGGGAAAGAAAGATCATTTCTAATAACTTTCAAGATGAGGTTGAAATTATCTGTTAGGACATTGTGTTCATATCTATTCGGAATGTGCATTACACTACACATTACAGAAAATAAAAACCATTTCATGATAGTTACCTTTCTCTCCGTTTTAAATATTTCCAACTTCACTTGCACTCCGTTTTGCAAAACCCTGTTCTGGCAAGCTCTGCTGCAAGAGCACCTCTGATTGCACTCGTATACAAGATAACCCTCCTGATGATTGTGGAAAAAAACAAAGAAGAAAAAACAATGACATGGTATCAGAAGTGTCAGTTATGCTAACAGTTCCATTAGCAGGCAGATAGATACTCAATTCGTCGAAGTACAACTGGATGGCATTGATGTCAAAATGATGCAATGACATGTTGAGCCATGAAGATTTGATACTTATTTTTGAAAGAACAACTGGATGCCATTAGGATTAGAAGGAAAAAAATAACATAGTAAAAACCTTTAAAGAAATGTTGGCGCCACAATGATTGTTTCATTATGTAACTATTATAATATTACACACAATAACTTGAAGAAATAGCAGTGTTTTCAAAACAATTAGCCTACCACAAGCATGAAGGAAAATGCCAGAGTATCTAAGATCGAGTTGTGCATGGAAGTTAACGAGTTATGGGAAGAAAATGCTCTGTACCTCCAATATAATGCGACCTCTCTCGTCATAAGGAAACCTTCCGTGCATAGGCTTTCCATAAATATCTCTTGCATCTTCATAATCATTGTCAAAAAGATACACATGATCACATGTTTCAGAAGAACATGTTGAATGAGCACAAGCACACCCCAATTGTGAACTCTGTGCATCAAAAGACATGACCATTATCAAGTTCTTTGATTGGTTTCAATTAAGCCAGAATACAGCTTACATTGGCTATGGAAAATGACTTACAGCATAGAACAATCAAAATAAAGGATGAAATACTACATTGGCTATGGAAAATGACTTACAGCATAGAACAATCAAAATAAAGGATGAAATACTCCAATCTAGACAGGTCCTCATGTGAAGTATAATCAGAAACCAAGTAACAAGTAGGGTAAGAATATTGAAATTTGAATGTTTGATTATCTCTAGCAGCTGTTATTAAGAATATATTTCCCACAATCAAATTTTTGTAAGTAGCAACACATCCCCCTCTTTAGGTCCAAAAATACGTGTGACCAATGTTTATAGAAAGTGGCAACAATGAATCCATATCCTAAATAGGAGTAGAAGATAATTCCAGGTGACTAAGTACTCAATTAAATACTAATAAATTGCAAGAATATTTTCTGTTGTGTCTTTTAGAGGATGGCGACCATCTGTAACTTTAGCAAGAAAAGTTATCCTTTTCTTGGAAGACAGGAAATAATATGTTAGCAAAGTCATACAACACCAAGGTCGAATTTAGCAAGAACAATAAACAGGAATATAAGTAAGATACCTCTGATTCAAGAACAAGGTTATCATCAAGCATTGGCTTTCTAACATAAGTAAAGCTTTCCCAAGGAAAAGAATACTCTGTAATTTGCCCATCAGGCCCCTCGGCATTCAAAATATTTTCATCCACCACACAAGCTATCGGCACAGGTTCTTGTCCAAAACTTATATCATCACATAAAATAACATTTTTCTCAGAGAGATCCAAGGAAAAATGCCGGGAATCAATAACACAATGACATTCATCCAATGTCCATTCTGAACTCAAAAGGTTAGGTATGGGAGAACATCTAGCCTTGAAAGTAATGTTTGATGATGGAACCAGCGGAGAAAAAAACTGAGACCTAACACTTTGCGAACACCCTTTAGGACAAATAAAATCCTCTTGGTGCCATTCAACTATAATATTATGCTCGCTGCATAGTTTAGCAGCTTTTAGGTACAACCTTTCAGGCAGGACTCCATACTTTTCCTCTAATGAAGCTTGCAGACTAACCTTACAGCAAGCTGAGCTGGCAATTGACAGAATTTCTGAATTATTGGGACGCAGTTTTGTTTTTTTAATTTCAGAAATCATTATCTTAGCTACAGCTGAGCATTGAGAATCTGCCAATCTACCAAGAGTAGCAGCATCTGGTACAGAAGTTTGCACCATGATTTCCATTGGGACAATAGAACTCGAAGCCTGGATACGCTTCTTTAAATTTTGCACACTTCTATTCCTAATCTTATATGATGCTGAAGTCAAAGCCTTTTTAAACCCAGGACGAGTCAGTCTACCCGATTTCAGTTTCTGAGCATAAAATTGAATACCCTTCTTTTTCAGGCGGGGACCACTGGAAGTCTGCTCTCCCATATGAGCAGCTTGATGATGGCGACCAAGATCAGGTAACAAATCAAATTTCAAGCCACAAAACCTGCAAATGAATCTCCGGTTAACTGACTGATTATCAAACTTCGCATGTTCAACAGAACCTAACTTGTTTGTCTCTATTTTGTGCCATGAACTGGTATCTTGCTGTTGAGCGGCATTTGACAAACTCAAATTGGAGGAATGAACTGAGAGTACATGCAACCATAACTCATCTGGATTCCCAAAATGACTGCCACATGGAATACATTGCAAAAGCATGCACTGCTCGACAAACTGCACATGATGCCTCTCTTGCACATGAGCTTCCAAAATCTTTCTATTGGTAAAAGAATCCAGGCAAATTGCACATACATAGCCCCTAAATAGCCATTGAGCTTCTTTCTTGTGGCTATCCATCCAGTGCTTTCCAAGTGCTTGGTCATCAGTAAGTGTCTCTGAGCATATTTTACACTTGATCACAGTTTCTTCAACACTATCTTTAAGCATCTGCACCTGAACCGGTACCAAATCTTCAATGGTCGATAGAGCTTGCAAGCTTTGACCATCTCCAAAATCCCATAGCTTCTTTAACCTCTCCTTTTCATTGAAGACCAATTTCATCAAAATTTCCCCTACTCTGGTGTCTTTGGAAGCTTCAGCAATGGCCCATTGAAATTGTACTTCCTTAGGTACTGGATTTCTTAAAGATAATATGCTTTTTAAAAGCCTGTAGAAAAGTTCACATGCTTGGTGTAATTGCAATTTTTGCTCCCTTGACTGGCAATTTTTCAGAAGTTCCATGAACACTTCCTTGGAAACTATCCGACTCTTGCCATTTCTTGCCCGTTTAAGCCAGCTTGGTATATGTTGATCACAGTATAGTGAATGCCTTTTGGGACTATCTAGACAGGGTTCGCCAACCTGGGGCCATGAACCTATGCATTGCACCATTTCATTGCTGGGAGGGGTTTGTTGAGGCTGCTCGGTCTTCTCGCTGACACTGCTTTCTTGAAGGTGACCTTTTCCCCTATCCAACAACAGTCGGTCTAGATAGGCAGGAATTTCGTCTTCTCTCGAAAGAACCAATGTAGTAGGACTTGTGCCCTCTGGATACATATGATTTTCTTCACTTTTTCTTTTAAGTTTATTAACAGGAGATGCAATGTTTTTGCCATCATGCGGCTTATGTTTCTTGCAGAATGAAGAACCAATTAGAGCTCTGTGCTTGCATTTAGTTCCGAGCACTGTGGTACCTCCACACATTGGTGAGTCAGTGGGAGGTGTTACTTCAGCTTTAGCAGAACTGCCAATGAAACGAGAGGACAGATGCACACAACAGTATGCATCTCCCTCACTGGCATACCTCACACATTGTCTTCCTTTAGCTTCAATGAAAGCCATGCATTGTCGATTATGATTTCCTGATTCTGCAAACTTCTGAGTAACAACGCTGGAAGGAGTCAGGTCCACATCTCTAGTCTTAGTAACCGCCACATTTTCAGCCTCAATTACTATATTATTCCAACTATTAGCTGCACAACTTGTAGATCCTGCAAGGGCAGCATCCTCAATGTGACTGTTTCTTTTCAGAGTTTCAGCATCCAATAATGCCGAGTTTACATACCCATTGAAAAAGGAGGCATCAGTCTCAACAGGTACAGATTGATGTGGACCAGACACATGTGTATCAGCACGACGGACCTCAAGCTTAGGCCTCTTCTTGGGCGTCTGAAGTTCCATGGTCAATGGGCTATCACTAACAGGTTGGTCCAAGGCCACGGCTGTAGATATAGGATGTGAAACTGAAAACCATTTCATAACCTCAGACTTCCAGCTCTTCCAGTCAGATCCCTCGTCCAACTGTGCGGCTTCACTTGATTGTAAATTTACCTCCTTCCATAAGATGGAGTCGGCCAATTCCTGAACCATAACGAGATCAAAACAATTGAACTTGCAGAAAAGGGTTACATTTTAGAACACTGGAAAATAAATCCATATGACATTCAGATGAGTTATCTCATCTTCAAAGTAATCCTAATATTAGGTAGCAAACCATGACTGTTATTCTCCAAGTGCAACATCTTAAGACAAATTTAAGGCCAACACTTCAAAAATATGTTCAGCGCATGAGGTCTCAAGAAGCCAATTCTATTATACCTAAACTTCTAGATCTTAAGCCTAAGAGTAAGAAAGGTCTAAACATGAGAAAGTTCAGCACACCATCATCACAAGTCTGGAAAGTATCAATCTTGAGTAAAATATGGAGATTAGACAAGATCGAGTGGGAAACAATGCGAGCAAGCAGCTGTCTTGATGGGAAGTATACCTCATGACAGAAAGGAAACAACCCAGATCAAGTAGGAAAATAGAACCTCAAAGTTCGGGAATAAGGGGTTTGTTTCAACAACCAATACCATGGATAAATTGTTTTTCCATATCAAACAAGCATACTTCACAGTCCATACTGACTCAAAATCAAAGGTTTATTAAAGCTTCATAAGCACCTCTTTTAGAATTTCTACGCATTCTGCACTATTTGCATCATGACATCGTTGCTTCCAGGACTCCGAAGACTTGAGTAGCCAATCTGAAGTTATGCAGCGCATTAGTATCATCTGGAAATTTAAAAAAAATAGTGTTAATTATTGACTAAAAGCACCAGGTAAACATGGAATAACATTTACTGAAAGAGAGCAGCATCTCCAGATCAAGCTTGGTTCATATGACTACTAAATCTAACTATGGTTAACACGAAAGCAGTAGTATAGATAACATAAAAGAGTGACTACTGTGTAAGAACTAATGAAAGGAAGGGATAAGAGAGAGAGAGAGAGACCCCAATGACAATAGCAGCAACAACAACCACCAACACCCTCCTCAAGTTAGGTTTGTAATAGAAAAGTGAAGTTTTCATAGATGTTTAAGAGCATCACAGTTCAAATCAAATGATCCGGAAACAGAAAAACAAAAGATAAACTAGCTCCTCAGATCGATATGGATTTTGTAGGTAGATAGCATTGATAGATCAATTTAGGTGGAAAAGTCAATTCCCACCAACACGCTAGAAAATCTTAGGCCTGAACTTAGATCATAATCAATAGAAGATAAATATCTAGGTCAAGATGCAGGAAGGTATAATGATAATAATAACAGATTAGTATGTTGTATTTGTTTACCCACCAAACAAATAATAATAATAATAATAATAATAATAATAATAATAATAATAATAATAATAATAATAATAATAATAACAATAATAATAATAATAATCGATAATGTGATGGTTACTTAACACAAGATCCGTATACTGAAAAATCAAAATGGAGGGAAATTTTACATTCTGAAGTTTCAAAAGCATCTTTCCAAGGTCAAAATAATCTTTACAGCGGGAGGCCTCCATGGCAAAATCCTTCAAGACCATCACATCACGAGCGCTCTCTATCAAAGCCTATATTGCCATGAGAACATATTAGTACAACATAAACAAAAGTCAACAGCATTAGAATTGACATCACTAAATAGTTATAAGATATGCCTGTATCTAAATGGCAATGTATATCATGAATCATATAAAGACCACAATAGTGTATTGGCTCAAAACTCAAAAGCAAACCTCACGGTTCAATTGGTCAAGAATATTTAGCATCCCCACAGCCAACTTCTGCATGATAAAACGATGAGCAAGAGTCAAATCTTCAACCATCTTTATACCAACTTGGTGCGTCTTATATGCAATGGGATTGGGAAATTCGTTGATTGGACGAACTAGTTGCACATCTGCCCAAGAATAATTTCGGGTGCGAGGAAAGAATATCACAAGATATTGTTTCCTGTCATGAGTTGGCTTTGCTTTTAAAGTTGATAATGGCCAGTCAGTCCTTGCACATCTAATCCCTGACTGCCACTGTCCTCTCCACTACAAGAGGATATAAATAGAATAAATCAGTATTCATATCTTGGAGTTGAAAAGGTAATCTCTCTAGCCTGCCCCCACTCATTATAAGTTATTTTCATCAGTCAAAATTTACAAACTGTTGGCAGCAAATGGAATAGGTGAGGTCAAAAAAACACAAAAAAAAAATAATACTCCACCTGGGGTTCATCTAGGACTTTGAAAAATAATAATAAAAAAAATAGCAAGAATTTGAAAATAATCAAATAAAGAAAGAAAGAAGCATTTACCTTTACCCAAACCGCTTGGGGTTCATCTAGGCCTTTGATTTCAAAATGAGGTGAACCCTCCTGGTGGTCATTTGACACTCCACCTTCTATTGTATTTGAGATTAGGTGAGAGTTTTCTAATGTAAGGCAAGGTTCAGCAAAATGATCTATTTTCTCAAAGTTGTCATCTTCAGAATCATGGGAGTAACATGAGAGAGTTTGACCATCAATTTCATAATCAAAGTATGTATCCTCATTAGAGCCGCCATCTAAAGTAGGGAAACCCTCTAGTGTAAACCGACCTCCATCTTCTCTTACTTCATGAGATTCTCCAACAGTAAGAGTTAAGTCATCAAATTTGAGATCCGTTCTAACATAATCTGCACCATCATCCTTAAAAGCTGCTTCTTGTTCTGGTTTAGGGCAATCAGACTCTCCAACATGATGAGCACCAGAACATGGAAGCACTTCCATAATTGAACACTAAAATAATGTACTGCCAGCTTTTGTGCATAACATAATCTGCAAAAATGAGCCTGCCGCTCCACAGCCCAAAGGAAAATTGAAAGTGGCAGTAGGGAGAAGGTTAGATACACATACGATACAGCACCTGAGAAAATGAAATATGTTATCAGCTAAAATCCTTACAGCACTTCAAGTGAAATGGAGTTTAACTTTTTACAGCACTCGTATACATTTAACCTATAGAGAAGACCCCATGATGAAAGTTATAACCTAGCAACAAATATGATGGCTGAAGTTCAGTCTCAGAAGAGGGAACAGGACATTAACAACTCCTGCTGGCTTTCAAAACTCGGTGCATTCTTATAGCATTAATTATTTATCATTCAGAAGTTCTAATTTCTAAGAGCAAACCTTAAACTACTCATTTTTATTCAGTCCAGAAAGGAAATGTAATGGCGCAAGCTCATCTTAAATTTTATAATAAGTGCAATCAATAAGTTTTTGCTTAGCTTTTTTCAGAACTTTGTGCTTAGCTTGTTATGAAGGTTGAGTTGGTAATCCAGGACAGCCTGCCCACACAGAAGGGAAATTCTAGGATTAACAGAAATTTTAAAATGATATTAGAAGTTCATATCTAATTTAAATGTTAATCGCGAAGAGGGATTAGCACAAAAAATATGTTCTTTCATATTCATATTTGGCAAGACAGCTATTAATCACATTTTACTAGAAAGAGATGAGGAGAGATCAAACAGAATTAAGTATCATTGTCTGCAAAGTAACCATAGCTCAATGCACAATTATGCTCCATAAATCATATACAAAATAAAAACTATCAACCAATCATGAATCATCTGACTCAATAATAACGAAGAGAATTGTGGAAATATAATATTTATCATAAAACAAAGTACAAGTTCCTCGTGTTTCAATGTACCTGCACAACCAGGATGAACTAAAAAGTCATAAATAAGAAATATGAAAGAATTAACCCACCAAGCATCAACTTCAGCACAATGAATACACACAAATGAAAGGTCAGCAGCCCCAATAAGTCCATTATCCATTTGTTTGAAAAAAATATTTAGGAAAAATTTCAAGTTGTCATTTTTACTTGATCAAATCACCAACCACTAACTTTCAGTTTTCTGGAAGGTACAGTGCATATAGAAGTGAGAAGTATGAGAGAATTCCTACTTCATTTTTTCCTTATCGCATCATTAACTCCAACACTCTATCCTCAACATATTTATAACAAAACCTCAGGACAATTTCTCGAAACTCTTCTTCCTCGAACTAGATGCACAAATAGATAGAATAGCAGCAAACAGCATCTTTTTAGCCTGCCTTGTTCTATGAGTAATTTCAAGCTCTTTAAGGGTGAAAACACAAATTTCCTAAGAAGTGAGAACAAAATAAAATAAACTAAAGTTTTTAAAAATTCAAAATGTTATAATCCAGATCCATGATCAACAATTTTTTTATAGTTATAAAATACATAAACTGCTACCCTCATAAGGAAATAATAAAGCAAATATCATAATTAGAAAAATCTTCAATCAGTGAGAAAACTTGTGTAGCAACTAACAACACTTACTATCAATATTTCTAGATAAATTGATACCAGAACTAACGCCATCCAGAAATTGCTTCAAAATAGATTATAAGTGAATGTGGAGTCACACTTGCCAAAGATGTCACTAAGCCATTAGTAATGCTACTCCTTATCCAGCTCATTACAATTAATTAAACATATTGCATAAATAACACACATCCAGATATTTACACAAGCATACAGCTCGACTGTTTCTGGTGCACCCATTAAACAAACAGAGACGCGGAAAGTAATTATGACACAGAAAGACAAAGAACGAAAAAGAAAGACGAAGAATAACTAACTATGCCACCTGAATCTTTAAAAAAGTGACAAAAAGATCCTCATTATGTTGCCTGCTAGAATTCAAATAATCTTTCTTTTTTCAGCTCAATTTGGAGAAATGCATGCAAACTGTAGCCCGTACTGCTATAACTGACGGCAATCTCTCGTAAAAGAAAATACTAAATAATCAATTCATACCACATTAAGGTACCCCCCCAGTTCCCCAAAACTGGAAACCAGCCCACCAAATTAAAACCCTACATCACTCAGAAGTCAGAACAATGGTGAAACTCTCAAAACTGTCCAAATTCAAAAATCCCAGAATGCAATTGTAAAACTATAGTCCAAAGTGGCCAAGAAGCAAACTTTAAAAGGTAAATGAAAAAAAAAAAAAAATTAAAGGAGAAAGAGACCATCGACAGACAACCCCAAAATACGAGACACTGAATTTACAATCTACAAGAAAACAATTCAAACCAGAAACTAACATAATTAAGCAAGAAACGAATTTTAATTAACCAAGCAACAAGAGTGATTCAACTGATATTTTTCCTAATATGGGTAATTAAAAAGACAACAGTATAGCTAGGTCACGGCTGGTGCTATATGCCAATTTTGCCATGAAACATGTTGTTACACATAATAGATAGATAGATACACATCTATGTATGTTTACAAATTACAGAGGGCAGCAGGAAAAAGAATTGTAGGCAATGTACCTCTAAGAACTGTGGATCACCAAATAAAATCGAATTTGGGGGTAAAAAAATTTCAATTGTGTGTGTCAATTAATTGACGACTAGGAATTGTATTAATAAAAACTGGTAAAGATGTGGATGGCATGAGTGACCAGATTTTTTATTTATTTTTTGGCTGGGGAATATGGAACGAGGTGTATGTATATGTATCGATATGTGTGTAACAGGTCCAATTGAGAAAAGAAAAATTATTAAAGATTGAAGCCAGTGAGGGGTGAAGATTAGAGAAGAGAAATTTGGTTTGGTAGGGCAAAATCGAAATTAAATGCGCAGAAAGGGGGAGAGATGAGACGTAATGTTTTTTTTTTTTTTTTTTTTTGTAGGGAAAAGAATTGAAGGAGGCACACTGGGACTTGCAACGTGGTGTGGGGGTATTTTTGGAATTTCGGTATTCTTGTCGGGGCATTTCGGTAATTTTCGAGTTGTGCATGTCGCGAGTTATCGACAACTGGTCTGGTGCCGCCACAAGTATTTAAATTTACATTAAAAAAATGATTTAATTATAATTTCTTTATTTTAATTTTAGTTATGGTTTATTAATTCATTGTTAAGTAGGGTTAGCTATATCTACAATTATTGACCAAATTAGTGAGTAATTGTTGACTTAATTAAAGTAATTTTGGCATTTTAGAAAGTGGCCTACAATTGTTGACCAAATTAGTGAGTAATTGTTGACTTAATTAAAGTAAACTTTTGTCATTTTTAGAAAGCAGCCACTTATAGTGGGACAGACGAAAAAGAAAATGTGGCCACTTATTATGGGACGGAGGGAGTAATATTTTCATTATGATTTATTAATTTCCAATTAAGGTTTTAGATTTACAGTTACAATTTAGTAATCTCTGATTAGAATTAGTTAATTTTTTATTTAAAATATGGTTAATAATATTTTATGTCACGAACTTTCAGCGTTTTCTATAAATTGTCTCGAACTTTCATTTACTCCTAAAAAACCTCGAACTTTCGATTTTTTCGATAAAATGTCTTGCTATACAAAATTTGATGACAAAAAGATGACTTATTTCGCCGAATGAAATATTTTTTAGGACCATTGTTGTTGGAAAACCATATTAAAAACAATCATTGTTGAAAAATACTGAACGTTCGAGGCTTTTTATCATCTTTCGGTTATCGAATTTTATATAGCGAGACATTTTATGGAAAAAAAAAATGAGAGTTTGGAATTTTTTAAAAGAAAATGAAAGTTCGGGACATTTTATGAGAAATGCTAAAAGTTCGGGGACATAGAACATTTTTGTTACAATTAACCCTTTAAAATTAATCGCAATTTAAAATTGGTTTAGACGGATACACCTGCTTTCAAAGTAAAATAATTAATTTTTTAAAAAAAATCTTAATATATAAATTCAAATTTAAAAAATTCATTTGAGCTCCATTGAGCTCGGATAAATTGGTGAGGCTCTCAACAAATTCCGGCTGCCCCCTCCTCCGATTGGCGGCGGACACCATCGACGGCGTCTCCCTCGGCTCACAACAACAGCCGCTCGTCTCCTCTCCATCTCTGAAAGTCGAGCCTTCGTCCCAATTTTGATGAGAACGGGTAATTCCATCTATTGATGTTTAACCCGACTCTACACAATTGATTTTCAGTTAATCAAAACCATCGGTAACTCTCTCACTCTTCTTCTCTCGATCGCCTGAACCCTCCATTGCCGCCGCCCCTTCAATCTCCGGCGGTTAATTCGCCGG
Source organism: Salvia miltiorrhiza (assembly GCF_028751815.1). Classification (NCBI taxonomy): domain Eukaryota; kingdom Viridiplantae; phylum Streptophyta; class Magnoliopsida; order Lamiales; family Lamiaceae; genus Salvia; species Salvia miltiorrhiza. The sequence continues at coordinate 44,106,941 of NC_080392.1, forward strand.
ACACCGCCGCGTCCAACCATCGCGTGTCTTACAGTCACACACTCCATCTCATCTCCCTCGCATTCCTCTCGATTCCGCAGAGCCCTAAATCGCCAATTTTGAAAATCACGGAACCCTTCTCCATTTGCCAAGATTTCCGATCGGAAATTACAGCAATCGAAGCCGCCGTTGCCGCCGTCCACCTCCCTTCTTGCGGAAGAGCAGCGAACCATTGTCGTCAGCCCGCCTCCTTTCCTTCCTCTCGGTCGAACGCCGACAGTTAGCAGGCCGCCGACGTCGCCATCCTCTTCTTATTGAAGGCTGAAAGGCCAGCAGCTGTGTAACCGCCGCAGTCAACTCTCTCTAAGCTCTTGCCTTGGCCGGACAGTAACAATTTAAACTGCCGCCGTCGATCACTCTGATCCTAATCAAAACCCAACTCAACATTATTACTTCTGCCAAAACGCAACATACAGCAACAGATCTCCCAAGGTCTGTTCTGCTTTTCTTTTATTTCTGTTTTATTTTTATGTGTTGAAACCACTTCAGTCACTCTTTACATGCAATACAGATTATGCAGTTAACATATACTGTAAAAAGATTTCTTTATTTCTCTTTGCTCGTATTAACAGGTTATGAAATATTCTATACAGATCATCCTCTTTTCCCTTTGTTCTCTGTTCTTGTTCTATTTTCACGAATCTGTAGGATGTGATTTTTATTTGTTATTCTTGTTTTGGTGTCGTATGCAAGATAAAAATCTGTATCTATATCTGTTGGTCATATGCAAGAAATAATCTGTGTGTGCTGTTGAAGATGAAAGAATTTGTAAGTGTAAGTTGTAGAAAAAGCTTTGATTTTTGATAGAGAAACCTACATAATTACTAGGTCTCAAATCCAAATGGTTTGGAACATACGGCTATCAAGTCAAACCTTAAATGAAGAAGATCTTACTTGTTGTTCTACTGAAATAATCTGGTTTACTTTCGTTTCCTTTCTTCTTTCTTTTTTTCTTATTTGCTAGCTGTGGTTTTGGTGAAGACTGAGGGTGATTTTTTTTTTTTGATTTTTTTTTCCCGGTTGTTTACGTCGTGTGTGAAGAGTTCCAAATAAGTACAAGGGAGATGAATATTTCATTTGGGACGATTCTAAACTCGTGCATTCATTTGGTGACTTACTTTACCAAGCAGGTGGTGCATAATATTTGATGGTTTAATTCCTATGTAGATAGCATTGAGGACCCCTTTTAGCCATTCTTATGTTTTACAGTGTAAAAAAGCAATCTTTATTTTGAAGCAGAATATGTGTGTCACAATGTCTCTTTTGGATTTTCTTGGTCTTCCATTTTTGCATGTGTTATGGTTACATGTTACTTGTTGGGACCTAATAATGTTAGGTATGTTTGATTTTTGCAGAGATGGGTGTTGAAGGATTTAGCAGTAGTAAATGGCCTGGGCTGGTTAGACAACAGAATTCCAAGAGGTAATCTGTTTATTTAGTGCTATAATTTTGTTTGACTGCAGTTCTTACTTCTCTGTCCTTTTTAGCTGATACACCTTTGAAACAGAAATATTTTTTGTACAGATTTGTTAGGTATGAATGGAGAACTTTAAAGCTATGCTTTAATGTCCTTACTCCAGTAGATGGTAGTAGATAACAATGATTCATAATGACTAATATCAATATGAGCCATATGCCTTGTTTGATTCTAATTTATTGCATATGCATATGAAAGAAGTTGAGGATCAAAGACACGATCTGTGTGAAATTTTGGATAAAGATCCAATTGTTTACTATCCCATGTTCACAGCTGTAACAAAGTGTTGGTGTCCTTGGAAAATTTAGATTTTCTGGTTCTACTGTGATATTGCTCTTTTGAGTTTTACAAGATAAATGTTGGTTAGGTTTCTTTTACAAAGCAAAAATGTACCAAGCAAGCGATTTTGCCATTTCAAATTTTGAGCTCTCTTTCTTACCATTTACACAGAGCCAGCTTCCCAGATAGCAAAAGATATGAGGAAGCAAAGCTGGTTCAATCTGCAGAAGCAGCTTCTGGAAGAAAGTTGGTAAGACACCTCATTGTAGCCATCTACTCTTGTGGTTGATGTAGCAGCTCTTTTGTTCAGTCTGGTCAGATCAGGGATGTAGTTGGTGCTTGTTCTTTGAGTATATATTTCCACTTGTTGAGGATTTAGTTAGGAAAGAGGCGAAACCCAAATTAAATTTTGAAGATAGTAGCCAAAGCCCAAAGGTGATGTTATGTAGAGTTACTTACGCACTAAACTATGAGGATTCTTTGTATCACATTCTCTTTGACTTTATAAGCATCTACTGCATATACACTTCTTTCATTTATTCTTATCAAATCTTCACAAAATAAAGAGCATCTTTATTTGATTGGGTGTTTGTAGGTGACTTAGATTCCACGCAGTCTCAGTCTCGATATTTTTTAACTGCTCACTCATCTTATCATGTGATTCTCTCACAGATATTATTGCAAGATTGGTGGCTGGTCAAAGCAGGTCCAGATTCTCATGGCAAACGATTAGGCATTGGAGGCTTCACTTCGAAAGGGTAAAGTTCAGTTTCTTGCTAATTCTTTGTACACAATTTGCATGATAAAGAAGTCTGACAATATTTAGAAATATAAAGAGGTGAATAAACATTGCAAGTTTCGCCGGGCAGGCCTAACTGTGAATATGATATTGTGGTGTGTGAAACTGTGAATGTTGATTGTATTTTTGGTTCACAATTGTTCTTTAACTTCTGCGAAACTAATATTGTCTATTATTGCTTTGGGCTGTAGCATGGGTCATAATATTCTAAAATTTAATCAAGTTTCTAATTTTACAGTAAGTTTTGTTTCCATTGAGAATTTGAATCTGTGGAATGTATTTGAGTTTAGATTTTCAAGTTATTGTAGGTGGATCCAAAATCCAGCCAGAGGTAGGTAAATAGCTCGAATATGAAAGTACAGTATTGGAAATTTAAACAATCATATAGATAATACCCAAAATTAGTTTAATGCAATTGATACACTGACCAGATGAGGCTATGACTTTAATCATAGAATGATGGAGCTGGAAAATGTTGTATAGGTAGTACAAAGGCTCTGAAAAGCTATTTACCAATTTGTGTAATGATGTGAAGCCATTTCGATAGGATTGCAAAACATCCAAGTTATTTGTTAAACGTTCAATATGAATGCCTTGTCTAAGATTGTCAATTTGGAGGATTTGTTATTCATGGAGTACTTATTAAGAAAAATGCAGATATGTAATCTGGATCTGGTGCATTATTCGATACAGCTATGAAAAAAATCCAGAACTTGCATAACTATGTTAAATTCATTTCTTATTTAGAAATTAGACCATGTACGAATTTCGTGCCCATCATATACCTTGAACCTTCCTCCTTGCCTCTTCAGACAAGGAATACGATGTTTCTCCTCTGCACCTATATTGAAGAGACATGATGCTGTTACTCTTCAGACGGTTGATGGCATAACCCTCATGGTCCATGGATATCTCAATAGGTCTCGCACACTTGAAAATGGTTTCTCTCGTGAGGTATTTGATTCTGGTTCTACAATTTCATTTGTTTCCCAGGCTATGGCATCCTCACGCGCCTCTCCAATAAATTGTCGTATTTTCTCTGTCTTCCTACCCTTTTTTCCTTTTCATTTCAGGTTTGTGATGATTTTCTGATTGGGTTTCCTTATTACTGGGAAGATTTTGCTGCCATATCCGATAGCGAAGAGGCCGTCTATTCAAAAGGGGCTTCACCCTCCGATGCATTCAAGACTCCGGCCCAAGAAGACCTTGGAAGGAATTTGATGCGTGAAGAATCAAGAGCGAAGAAGAAAAAAACTTGTGTGCCGATACAGAGCATGGATTCTGCTGGTGGTCCTTTGACAAGAAGTCGAGCTCGACTACTGGTAACTAGGAGATGAATGCAATCTGCAAAGTAAGTGTGGTTATTATATGACTGAAGCATGTGCTTGCTAAGTCTTCTAAAGGGCATCTCACCTTCACCATCTGTAACCATTTCCATATTTTCTTAGCCTTGAGATCAATGGGGTTTCTTATGAGGACTTCAATTGTGGGAAGAGAGATCATCCATTTTTTGGGAGTGTTGTTCCTCTCTCGTCGATGAAGCCCTTCAAAACTGTTGTACAACTGAAATCCTTTTAGTTTCCCTGCTGATGATGGTCGTTGCTGTAATGTATTGCCAAAATATTATTGTTATTGTTATTATTAGGTTTTTTGTTGAAGTCATCTTTTCTGTTTCACATCAACTTGGTAATGATCATGTCTATAAATAAGTTTGAATTATCCCCTCCCCTTATGAGGCCCTTCCAAGGGAATCATAGATCCAATTCTAATAGTTTCATAGTTTGTAGGGGTGTACGCGATTTGGTTTGGTGCGGTTTGGCGCCAAAATCAAATCAAACCATAAAATACGATTTGATAATTTTTAAAATCAAGTCTTTGCAGTTTATTCAATTATATTTTTTTTTTCCTGTTTTAGAGTAATAAAAAAATCAACCCTCTAAGGTCTTTAATAATAATAATAATAATAATAATAATAATAAAGTAGAAACACGCTAAAACTATTTTAAGACACAAATGAAATGACTTCACGTGTCTTTTAAGAATAAAATAGAACCCTTTGGAAAAATTGAAGAAGTTGTGTAAACTTAACATCGTCAACTTATGTGATATAGAACCAACAATTCAACCTGAATGTTGCATGAAAACAAAAAATGACAATAATTAGTAGTTTTAAGAAAAAGTGTATTTTTATTAGTTGAGTGGAGAAAGGGACCCACAATTAATGTATTGTTTATTAGTTGGGTGGAGAAAAAGTGTATTGTTTTGGGACCCACCAATTAAATATAATAAAAACTTACTAAAAATGGATAGGCCTTGAATTGGTGGACGTCCCAAAAAGGAAAGAAGGCCTTGAATTAGTGGACGGAGGGAGTAGTATATAATGAGTAATATTTAGTTATCTACACCATTTCTTGCATCTTTCTTTGTTAACATAGAGAAACATAACTACATAATAATAATAATAATAATAATAATAATAATAATATAATAATAATAATAATAATAATAATAATAATAATACTCAGATAATCGACTGAATCGATTTTGCGTGGGGTGGGAGAAAGAGATGCCTTTATGCATCTTCCTCATATGATTGTCAAAACGCCTTTGGAAACTTGCACTTTTTCTTGTCTTGTTTTTGGGAATACTAAGCCTTTTCCATTCCCATCACTTTTCTTCACTCTTTTAACGTCTTCCCCTCTTCAGATTCCTACATTAATATATACATATTATTCATTTAGAAGGTGTTTAGTTTGAGCGATAAACATTATCGATAAAACAATTCAACTTAATCGAACGTTTTTATATGATTGGACTCGTGATGGATAATTCTATCTGCACAAACTAAACACCCCTTATAGGATCAACAGAAAATAAAAACACATGCAACTGTTGTATATTTGTATGGCCTATATTTCACTTGGTTTCTCATTTCATTTCATAAGATTTTAAAATAAAGCATGCGCCCTTCTGCAAAGCTGATAACACATCACAATCGTTTTCTCCTTTACCAACAAATCACAAAAAAACACACACACACACACACACACACAAACTAACACATCATCTTAAAGGAAACTGGAAAAAATAAGCACAAATCAATGAGCTTGCTTCTGTGTTGTCATAAAAAAAAAGCAGCAACACATTGAGATTTGCGTTTTCGTTTCTTCATACTATCTACTGCTAAATGCAGCTTATTATCTCTTGATGCATTGATTTTGTTTATCGAATATGATATTATTGTGCAGTTTTGAATTAAACTATAGGGAGATGCTTGTCTTTTCTTGTGATCTACAACTCAAGAATATTTGTTTATTATAATTACAGCTCGATTATTGATGACACTGTAAAGCATGTCTGTCAGTTTAATGAGAAAAATGTCTTCACTTACTCCCAAATCACATATTTTATGGGGAAAACCCTATATTTAACTCATGTTATTTATATATGTTTGACATTGTAAAGAAAAACAATAATATTGTATTAGGAGAGCAATTTGTGAAAAGTTTCATGAAAAGATAAAACAGAAGTTTCTTGGTAACGTGTGACAGGTTTCTGTTTTTTGTTTTACTTTTTAGTGAAATTGAAATTTAAGCTGTCACTATAGTCCAAAACGGCCATTCTATTTTGTACCTCAGTATTGTATACTCCCTCGTCCCATGAAGCATGACACACTTCTTTTCGGCACAGAAATTAAGATATTGATATTTTGTGTGTTAAGTGTGGTAGGTGAAAAAGTGAAAATGTGAATAAAGGGTAAATTTTTTGCCATTTTTAGAAACGTGTCGTGCTTCGTGGGACAGACCAAAAAGGAAACTGTGTCATGCTTCGTGGGACGGAGGGAGTAATTCGCACTAAACCTATTCTGAGTAATATCGTTAAACATTTCGCATATAATATGGATTTCTAATATGAACTTAATGCTCTCTTCTTTTTCATAATATGGATTTCAAATATGAATATTGCGGGCGCGGAGACTTAGAATAAGAAAAGTCCACTAATAAAATAATATTTATTATAATTATTTATATGGTTTTTGAGCATGAAAAGGGTTAGAGTGTAAATACACCCCTAGAGCGTATACCTCACATAATCACATTCTCGACATTGGATCAAATAGACACTCGAAGTCCCAAAATTCAAGCAATTAAATCCACTGTACAAACAGCGTTACACGTCTGTTAATTTTTTATTTTTTTTTATTTCAAACCCTCTCTAAGCATCTCCGGCATCCATGACCATGGAGGAGATCTTCCACGGCACCAAGCAGGAGGTCTTCGACAAGGTCCACATATTTTATATATATATCAAACAAAATATTAAAGTACATATATTGTACGATATAATATGATCGCTCGTGTTAAATGAGCACTATAAAAGATTATACTAGCTATCATATAAAAATTAAGGGCAAAATGTAAATAACCTTATATTGTTCTTTTGAGGATGCAAACCAATTCATGTAATAAATAATACATAAACCCTATAACATATTATAGTATTTCCTTCATCCATAAAATATTTGTTATATCATAGACGATACATATTTTAATAAAATATGAGTGAATTTGTTATTGGAGTAAGGGTGTTAACTATAATCTTGGAAAGGTTGAAAAATAAAATGAACAAAATTTTGCAAGTCGAACTATCCAGCAAATATTTACGATCGAATCGTTGGAGATGAGCTTCGATGATTAATTAAATTAATTTAAAGTTCAAAGATTAATTGAACGGTATCAAACAAAAATTTTGATAGAAAAATGATTTTACAGTTATAAAAAATTAAAAAGGTTGTGAATTATTACTTCTTGAAAAGTGATGTGAAGAACATGGCAAGTTCAGGACAATTTACTTAATTTTTTTTTTGAATAAACTACATCAAATAGACAAATACTACTAAATATTTGCCGGATGATTCCACGTGCAAAATTTTGTTCATTTATTTTTGGGTAAATATCACAAAAATCCCTGAAGTATACTCCCTCCGTCCCGCAAGTCTTGACACGTTTGGGTTCGGCACGGGAATTAAGAAGTCGTAGATTAGTGTTTTAAGTGTGTAATTAATAAAGTATAAATTTGATAAAATAGGAGAGAGAAGGTAATAAAAGTGATAAAGTAGGAGAGAGAATATAATAAATTTGATAAAGTAGGAGAGAGAAGGTAATAATTATTACCAAAAAAGGAAACGTGTCAAGATTCGTGGGACGGCCCAAAAAGGAAAACGTGTCAAGATTCGTGGGACGGAGGGAGTACTCACTTTATCAAAAATACCCTGAAACTTTCAAAATGTTCTCTAAACCCTCAAACTATCAGATTTTTATCAAATATATCCCGCATTTATTTTTCGATCACCAAAAATGTGACGTGGCTCGCCGGATGCCACAATGTAATTTATATTCTGTTTTTTTAAATGCAATGACAAAAACGACGTCATTTCGTACCATATTATTTAAAAAAAATTCACTCTGAAATTTAAAATTGACTCCTATCGTGTTTGAAATTCATACTAATAACCTAGAATTAGGGATAAATACGGTAGAATATGGTACGAAACGAAGTCGTTTTTTCCATGTCATTTAAAAAAATAGAATATAAATTACATTGTGGCATCCGGCGAGCCACGTCACGTTTTTGGTAACTGAAAAATAAATGCGGGATATATTTGATAAAAACCTGATAGTTTGAGGGTTTAGAGAATATTTCGAAAGTTTCGGGATATTTTTGATAAAATGAGTATAGTTCAGGGGTTTTCATGATATTTACCCTTTATTTTTCAACCTTTTCAAGATTATAATTAAAGATATTACGACCATATATATTCTCTGAAGCACAATAACCAAATATTTCCAAACATATGAGCACGATTGAATAATGTTTAAACATATTAATCTCCATTAATTAGCATTAGCAGACTCCATTAAGCAGCTGTAGAAAGTGCAGCTTTTTAAATAAGGAGTTCTACATGACGACAAAAAGAGATGCCTCTAATCATCTTTTTCTTTTGTTTACATCTTGGAAAAGGTCAAGACCTTACCCCCCCCCCCACCCACCCCCGCCCCCCCCCCTACCCTATTGCCCTTTTCATTAATTTTTTAATTTATTTAATGTTATTCTACGACAAACGTTACTCTCTGAGATGCTCCAGGACAATGTGGGTATCTACCGTTTTTTCACTTTCCTTAATGTTTTTTTTTCTTTCCACAAAATTAAGATTAGACAAAACATAACCCCACAAAATTTCATTTGCTTTCAAGCATCCAATGTTACCTTTTTTAGCCCCAACTTTCATCCCTTTTTAGGACAACTTATTATCTCCAACCCCTTTCAATTTGTTTTTATCTCCTTCTACATATATATGCATATATTATAGTATTAATTATTATGTGTATTATGTAATTTATTAATTTTTTGCACACACACGCACACACAAAATTTCGATTTGCGTTTCGTAATTTGGTTTCTTGGATTGTATGAACGCATTTGGAGTGCTTTCACAGGCGTCTGCAAACAGACAAAGTAAAAAATAATCTTTTTTGCTCTTAAACATCGATTTTCATGTATGTTCAAATATGCAGCAGCCCATTTAAATTCCAAAGTATTTTAATCACCTATTGAAGTCTTCCATGAGAAATAAGCGTTTCAAAAATGTTGATAAAAAAATATATATGTTGAGTCAATAGCATTTGCTGGCCTTTTCAAAATCACTAGTGAAGTGTGGACAAAACTAGTTACAATGTTAAACCAAAAACTGCATAATACTATTGAGGGTTATTAGCCTGTAAATACACGAACTTTTTGTATTTTCTGAAATTTAACATGACTTTTTTTTTTAGCCCAGAAATACATGAACTTAGCACCTTTTCTGATTTTTGACACCGATAAAGAATCCGACGACTTACTACTGTGACGTGTAATTTATTGCTTACATGGCTCATTATTTTGCTGATGTGGCAAAATTAGCTGGCAATTTAAAAAAAATCATGAACATTCTTTATTACTATTATTAATTTGTTGCCTTCAATTCCCAAAAAACGAGGTTATACCCATTAGTTTATCTAATTCCATTTATTCCCAAACAAAATCAGATTTGTTTTCTTCCCAAACACAAATTGCGCAAACTCAATCCCCAACAAATGACGACTAATCAACCCAAACCCATTTGTTTAGTTTAATTGAAAGCTTAGTAAAGCATTAGCAATCAAATTCATCCTTCTTAAATTTATCCTTCTTCTGTTTCTTGACATCCATTGAGATGAGTAGCAACCTCATAGAGAGACAACCATTCAGATCGAGGCCGTTCCAGTGAGAGTCGCCGGAATCTCCATCACCTGCCTGGGGAAGCAGCGCTCTCGTTAGAGAAGGTTTCTAGAATAAGGGAGGTGGCGCAGCAGAATTCGACGGAGGTGATGAGGGCCGCAGAGGAGTGCTACGACAAGGGACGTCATTCTCATCGAGGTTTTTGGGAGATTGTCTAAGTCTGCTTTTATCAGGATTTGATGGAGAAGAAAATCGGAAATGAGATAGATGGAGAGGAAAGTGGTGTCTGCGAGCCCTAATCTTGTGTTTTGGGAAGAAAACAAATACAGTAGGATTTTGTTTGGAAATAAATGTAATTAGATTTTGAAGACAACAAATTAATAATAATAAACAATGTTCAGGATTTTTTTTTTAAATTGCCAGCAAATTTTGCCACATCAGCAAAATAATGAGCCATGTAAGCAGTAAATTACACGTCACAGTAGTAAGTCGCCGGATTTTTTATCGGTGTCAAAAATAAGAAAAGGTGTTAAGTTCATGTATTTGTGGGCTGAAAAAAAAAGTCATGTTAAATTTCAGAAAATACAAAAAGTTTATGTATTTACAGGCTAATAACCCTACTATTGAACATAAAGCTACATTTATGAATTTAAAATTATCTACATGCATTAACATTAATACATATATACATGTGTAGAAACAAGTTAAAAAAATATTACTATAAAATATAAATTAAAAACTATTTTTGTGTGCATGTGTTGGCCTAGTGGTAGAAGGTTAATGCTCAATGTTTGAGATTCTGGATTCGAATCTTTTGTTGTGCGGTCATTAAATTTCTTTATTTACTTCCGTAGTTTATAAAAAAAAAATAGAAACTATTTTTAGCCTTGGATCATGAAAATCTATGATGAATTCATTATGTTTTTGGATGACATGAGTTCAAATTTTAGATGGAGTGAAAATTTTAATTTTTGAGTTGACATATTTTTACAACAAATTCATCGATATTTTACATAGAATTCATGAGAATTAATGGTTTGTATGAAATGCATGTGTTCTAAATTCATTAATAATTTATTTGTTGATTACTTCTCTGTTACAACTCCAACCTTTAGATAAAGTAGAAAGTTATTAAAAATAAAAAAATAAACCCAAAATGTTGCCTTAGTGACTGATGATAACTTTTAAATAAGTAGTAAGTCATAGAAAATTTAAAAAATATGGCTATATTTTTGGGTCAATTTGTAAGTTCAATTAACATATAGATACAGTAATTTTTTTATTTTCTTTGAGGAAAGTTAATATATACAGTATTAGTAATGAGTAGATGCCATTATCTAATCTTGAAAGCCTCGAATTACCCAAACCTTTTGCCTTCACCTTTTCTCTTTCACTTTTTTGTTGACCTCAAATTCCAAAACCTCTTTCCACTAGAATACTGTTACTGCATATTCATGTGTATTATTTAGAATATTTTTTGCCTAATCCACCCTGTTGTTGTCTTGATCCATCAATATTATCATAATCAAAGTGTTTTTCTCTCTCTCTCCAAGAAATGGTAAAAAAATACTTGCTCTAATTCCCATTCATTATTTCTGAAAATCTAATTTTATAACTTATGTTTTCCTGTAGTTGTTGCTGTCAGCCTGCATATTGATATAATTAAAAACCCCTATGAATAGTTTAAGATTTATAGGGAGATAAAAAAAATGTTTTAATTCACAATAAATAGAAGTATATATTTGTCTGTCATTGACAATGTGACGAAGGGCTGGTCACCAACTCCCACTCACAACACAACGATTCAAAGGAATGTGGATTTGGAGCTTACTTCTAATTTCTTGTCACTAAAATCTTTTTTTTTTTTCTTCTTTCTGCTTGATAATAGTAACAAAAATTTAATCTTTTTATTTGGGGTTCAACACCATTACTATTTCAGCTCTTGAATTTCTTCTACTTGCTGCTACTATAGCAAAGTGCCACCTTTTTTGCAGAGAGCATCTACTTTTGTACGCTTTGACATACTAGTATGAGACTTTCTTCCCTGAATTCAACAAAGGAGAATCCCACACACACGAAATCTCTGTTTTGCTACCACTTTTACTTCTTTTAACACCAAAAGCCACTCATTGCCCAAAAGCCATTGTTGCAGCAGCAGATTTTAGGGAGTTTTTTCTTTAGCAAAGAAGAAGCCCTTGTAGTCAAAAGTGCCATTTTTTTGCTTGTGCACATGTCCATCTTTTGTGTTCCGACTACAACTTAGCTCAAATATGCAAGAAAAATTTGGGCTTTTTGACTGGAGCTGAGGTTTTTGAGTACCCCTTTTACACTCTAAAGAAACCTCAATCTTGATTTGGAACGGAGCTTGTGAGTGGTAATGGCTTCTTCTCTATTTTCCTTTTTTTTCAGTTTTCTACACATTTTACATGCTTGTTGAGAGCAAGTTCCATTTTTGCAGAGATGGGTTTTGAAGGGTTTAGCAGTAGTAAATGGCCTGGGCTGGTTAGACATCAGCGTTCCAACAGGTAGTCTTTTTTTTATTTTTTTCTTTTTTAACTTTCTTTGCTAGTAGTTTTTAGTTATCTGTCCTTTTTTGGCTAATATTACCTTTGAAACATAAAGATTTTTGTTTGAGGGTTTGTAGAATAGGAGGATGGAGGGCTTTAGAGCTATGCTTTAGTGTCCTCCTTCAGTGGATAGTAAATAACACTGACTTGTATCAATGTGAGCCGTATTTCTTGTCTGATAGTACTACTTTCTTGCATATGCACTTTAAAGGAGTTGAGAAAGAAATCAGAGTGTGTGATGTGTGAAATCTTGAAATTTTAGATTCCAAGCAGAGAATGTGATCTTTGAGATTTTGGGTTGAGATTTAAAGTTTTTAAGATTCGGTGGTATCTGCTTATTTCCCAAGTTCAGAGCTTATCTGCAAAATTGAAATTTTTTCTGGTTATACTCTTGTCTTTCTCTTTTAAGTTTTAGAAGATAAATGTTGCTTAGTTTTCTCTTACATGAGTGGAAATATATTGAGCTAGCACATTTATCACGTAGAATTTTGAGCCCTCTTTCGTATCATTTGCTACAATGGCAGCTTCCCAGATAGCAAAAGATCCGAGGAAGGTAGGCTGGTTCAATCTACTGAAGCAGTCGCTGAAGAAAAGCTGGTAAGATACCTCATTGTGGCCATCTCTGCTCTTGTGATTGATGTATCCGTTGGTTTATAAGGACTCGTGCTTTAGAGAGCTGATCGACATTCTGTATTGTTTCATGTTCCATCTAATATTGTAGTTTTTACAATTATTTTAAAAAAAATTCCATCTAAATGAGTTATATTCGTGTTGATTTCTCTCCTTCCAGGATATGGGTCCCTTAAATGGTTGTACCAACGGCAACAAGACATTTTCATCGAATGTCGAGATCCAACAATCTTTGAGGAAAGAGGTATTGGAGAATGTTGATTTCACAAGCTTCATCTGAAGTTCTGCTCTATACCAGCTTCATATTAATCAGATGTTATGTTTTTGTACAGTTAGTGTGGTTACATATTCACTTTTGTTGCTGTGCAGATATTGACGCTCGAAAAGAGATTACAAGACCAAGTTTCTGTTCGTTGTGCTCTCGAGAGGGCGCTTGGTTATCGAGCTTCTTCACATGATATTACTAGTGAAGCCACAATTCCTAAGGTTGCTGGCCTCTCTTTTACCAAATTGTTCTACTCTTTTCTATTCTTTTATCGTTTGCTCGATCTCCTGAATATTTTAGGAAACTGAACTTTTCTCGTAGATCTTCTTACTAATAAGTTTATTTGCTTTCCAGCCTGCAACAGAACTCATTAGAGAAATTTCAGTTTTGGAGCTAGAAGTAGGGCATCTCGAACAATATCTTCTTTCACTCTACAGGAAAGCATTTGATCCGCAAGTCTCTATTGTATCTCCGTTAAAGAAAGATGAAGGATTCAAATCGCCCTTAACAACGCCAAGGAGAAGGCGCTTAGATTTTTCAACATCAGATATTACACCAGCCACGGAATCTACACCAGTTGTTGAAAATCCGACATCCTCCAATATGAGGAAAGAAGCTAATGGTCTATCTGAAGAGAAACTTGTTGATTCTGGTGTTCACCGCTCTCATTCTTCTCTATCTCAACGCTCAGCTCTTGCAAACAGAACATCTGGCTCTCCGTCATCGGAGGTCTTGGGCAAAGCTGTTCGTGCATGTCATTCTCAACCATTATCCATGATGGAGGTATCGCCTTTTCCCCTGATCCAAAAAACTATCATGTGATGATTGTCCGAGATTACATTTTTCACTATATAAACAGTCTGAGATAACATTCTTTCTTGTTCCATCTGAATTGCCCAACGATTGTCGTTTTATCTCTGTATAAAAGAGTAATCTCATTCTTAGATAGATTATCATAGAAATTTCTAATGGCACATTCAAATTTAAATATATTTTCTAATTTCTAGTTTGAACATTTCAATGATATACCAAAGCTTTTCTGTTCTTACAGTACGCGCAGAACTCTTCTTCGCAAGTAATCAGCTTGGCCGAGCATCTTGGGACCCGTATTTCTGATCATATTCCAGAAACTCCTAACAGACTTTCTGAAGATATGGTCAAGTGCATGTCCAGCATCTATTGCAAGCTTGCAGATCCTCCAGCTGCAAATCATGGCCTTTCGTCTCCAGCTTCGTCTTTGTCAACCACAAGTGCATTTTCTCCTAAAGATCAATGTGACCTGTGGAGTCCGGGGTTCAGAAACGATTCTTCTTTTGATGTCCGGCTGGATAATCCGTTCCACATTGAAGGACTGAAAGATTTTAGTGGACCTTACAGCTCGATGGTTGAAGTAAACTGTATATACAGAGATAGTCAGAAATTGGGTGATATCGAGTTCTTGTTACAGAACTTCAGGTGAGATTATTCGAATGATTCAAATATGTTTGGCTTCTATAATTCCACTATAAATATCGGTAGCTGGTATTCACCTACGTCATAACTTTGTAGGTTGCTTATTTCTCGATTGGAAGAGATAGACCCTAAAAAGATGACACACGAGGAAAAGCTAGCGTTCTGGATTAATGTGCACAATGCTCTGGTGATGCATGTAAGCATATTATATATAATGTTGAATTTGAATAAAGTTTTTTTATCAATCATTTATTGATATCATGATCTGTTTTGTGAATAGGCATTTTTGGCATATGGTGTACCGCAAAACAATATGAAGCGAATGTTTCTACTCTTGAAGGTGAAAAAGTTAATTAACTTCCCCCGTTGAGGGTGGGCCGAAAAATACATGATTTAACTCCTCACTTTAACAGGCTGCCTACAACGTCGGAGGTCAAATAGTAAGCGCTGATGTCATACAAAGTTCGATCCTGGGATGCCGACTGTCTCGTCCTGGACAGGTGCTCGATATTCTCTTCACTCTTAACTATGTTATTATCTCAGGATCTCAAAGTTCTTAGCTGATGTTCTAAAATGTTTTTGTTTGGTCACTTTTCTTGTTTTTCTTTATCTAGTGGCTTAGGTTGCTGCTTTCTTCGAAAACGAAATTTAAAGCCGGTGATGAACGACAAGCATATGGTATAGAACGTCCCGAGCCCCTTCTGTACTTTGCACTCTCATCTGGCAGCCATTCTGACCCCGCGGTAATCATCCATCCGCCTCTTCATAAAGATCACATTAGCTGGAACGACTCTCTCGTATTTGTTTCGTTTATTGCTAAATGTTGCTGTTCAGGTTCGCGTTTTCACGCCCAAAAGGGTGTTTCAAGAGCTAGAAGCAGCGAAAGAGGACTACATTCGAGCAACATTTGGGGTCCGCAAGGATCACAAGATCCTTCTGCCGAAGCTTGTGGAGTCATTCGCAAAGGATTCGGGTCTACGCCATGGTGATGTACTGGAAATGATCCAACATTCGTTGCCCGACTCTCTGAGGAGGAGCATCAAGAAATGCCAGCAGCAGGCGAAAACACGAAAGAATGTCGTCGAATGGGTTGCGCATAACTTCTCTTTCAGGTATCTCATTCTCAAAGACCTCACCAAGTAAATATGGGATCACTGAAGATTTCAAGTAGCTAACCTCATTTGTCTTGTTTGAGAGAGAGAGAGAGAGAGAGTAGTTTGTGTTTAGTTGAAGGGATGGAATCTGAAGTGGGAATGTTTGGTGGTAGTGAGATATGGTCTCCATT
The DNA here is from genome assembly GCF_028751815.1 of Salvia miltiorrhiza. Lineage (NCBI taxonomy): Eukaryota > Viridiplantae > Streptophyta > Magnoliopsida > Lamiales > Lamiaceae > Salvia > Salvia miltiorrhiza. The sequence continues at coordinate 44,122,991 of NC_080392.1, forward strand.
GCTGAGATTCAGCTGATTTTGTATATATTTGTGCTGCACATTTTGTATGAGAAGAAAATATGAGAGCTTTTATTTATTTATTTATTTTTATTTTTTTAATGTTTGAAAGGTAAAAGTGAATTTATTGCAAAAGTAAGTATAAGGGGTACTCAAATTCAAACAAAAAACACAACACTGCAAGAAAAAACAGAATCATAAATACAAGGGAGTAGGCGAGTTTAGTCGGAAAACATCTAATGGCATCGACGGCCCACTTATGGGACGTGTAGTAGAACTCAATGAGACTCATTGCCTTAACTCAGTTCCATGTGCAAAAAACAATATCATCAATTGTTCTAGCAAGGATTTCATCTTTGAAGATTCTCTCATTTTTAGCTTTCAATATCTTCCAACAAACATTGTCAAATAATATTGAAAAGTATCTTTCCAACCTTGGTCTCTCCCGTCTCAACAAACTCAAAAAAGTGATTCAAAATCGATGACGTAAAATGAATGAGATCTTCAACCAGCTGTAAACCTTATTCCAGATCAAAACAGAAAAAGAGCAACGTAACAAGATATGATCAGAGGTTTCCATTTAAGAAGAATAGATTGGGCAATTGTGATTTTTGTGTTTCATTAAGCTTAAGCTTTTTGGGAGACGAAAATAAAATGAAAGAAACTAATTGCCAGCTGGCAGCTAACTGACAACCAACCAACTTAACAGAAGAGCACTACTAAACATGGACAACTAATACATATATGATGCTATGGAGTCTTAATCTTCGTTGGTATTAATCAGCATGTTTTATTTTAATTGCGTTTAAGAATTGTGATTCTAAAAATTGTATATTTGGGACAAAATACGATTCTGCAGAGTTAAAATAAGAGTTGATTAATACTTATGGTCTCATCTTTGATTCCTTTGATATTTTATAGTCTTATCTTTGAAAATAAACAGCTTGGTGTAATCTACTTTGTTATTATACATATAGGCGTTTGATTCTGAGGATAACTTTGATAAATAAAAATAATAAAGTTAATCCTTATTTACTTAGATGAATTGAAACTTTGGAATATCATAATATTCTTAATGATTTCTATCAATTTAAGTTAATTTATTTGATTCATATCTATACTATATAAAAAAGGCAGTTTTCAATTTGAAATCAATTTCATAATTGAGTGACAATTTTGTAGTTATAATAAAATTGAAAGTTTATGTTTAAACTATATTTTTCTTTTTATTTTCCATTTCTTTAACTTCTTATTTGTTGTTTTATCTATTTTCAAAATTATGAAATTTGATTAATTGTAAAATATTTAATATGCATATCAAATTAAAGATCACGCTAAGAGCTTTAATTTGATATATTTTATACAAATATTTTATTTAAAATGTACGGATTAATCTTTTTTAAATATTAAAATTTTATAAATTTCTCTCTCCTCTCTCATCTTTTTTTTAAATGTATTTTTAATTCTTTTTTATTAGTTTGTTTTTAACTTTTTTTTTCTTTTCATAATATCAAATTTTATAATTGTAAATTCTTTTTTATATTTTAATATATAATTCAAATATATTTAGTTAAAATTAATTTTTATTATATTTATGAGTAAGATAATTGAATTAGTATTGATTTTTATATAAATATAAAAAAATAAAAAATATTTTTCCGTGTATTGCACGAGATGCAAATGCTAGTTCAATTTAAAATGTGAGAATGAAGAAATTTTACTTTTGAGAATAAATGTCTTCAAATCATAGTACAATTTGTTAATCATGTAAAATAAATAATAGTTTTAATTCTGAATTTTAACTTTAAAATTTAAACACACAACCAACACTTGCTATTCAGTTGTAACTTTAGACTAACTTCTTAGAATTGGAGGCGGCGGTGTTACTGCGACTCATAATCAAGGCGACGATGCAACAATGAGTCAGAAGCTGGACGGCGGTGCACTGATGTGAATCTAGGCGGCAATAAATCTAGAAATCAAAGTGAGATTTACATGGTGCGATTTACAATAGGAGGACCGTGGCTTCGATTTCCAAACGAAAGAAGCGGCGCGGCCGGCCGCAACTCATAATCGGAGACGGCGGCGTGACAGAGAGTCAAAACCTGGCGTAAGTGTGGTGGTGTGTGAATATATGGGTAAGATTTATGACGAATATATGGATAATTTTCATATTTTTTTTTATGTACATTGTAAGTGTAATTAATTTTTAAAATTTTTATATTAATAAATATTTTTCAATTTTACTAAAAATTTAAAGTATATTCATTAAAAAAAATATGGATCTCAACCTGTTTGATTCGTGTGCCCATGTCAAACCCTCTCAAATAACAATAATTTTTATTAATAAGAATTGATGGAAAAGAGGCCCACCCACCTTTAGGATAATACAGAAATGATTGGATAAATAATGATAAAACATTATTACTAATTAATAAGGTTTCTCGCCGACGATGTTTCCCGGCGGATTGTAGAGGCAGATGGTCAAAGTGGCCTTCTCCTTGGCGCAGGCCGCCTGCGCGCAGCCGAGCTCCGCCGACTTCCGCCACACCACCTGCGTGTAGACCCCGCAGCGGTGGTCCGGGGCGCACGAGTTGTCGGCGTAGTCGTAGTACTTCTTCTCCTCCACCCACGCCTCCACCACCAGGCGCGGCGTGACGGCGACGCCGCCGGCCCAGAGCTGGTTGCCGCCGTACCTGCTCTTGCTGAGGTCGGCGAAGCTGCAGTTCTGCTTGTCCCTTTGCAGCCTCGCCGTCAGGCTCGCCGATTTCTCCAGAGCCGCGCTCCACCGGAGCGGGCCCACCCCGACCTCGCCCCTCGCTTGGTTGTGGGCCCCAAGGTACTCCTCCGCCGGAGCCGGCGCCGGCGCTGGGCCTTGGGCTGAGCATTGGCACGTGAGCAGGAGCAGACCACTGAATGCAAACCACAGTTTTAGCATCTTCATATTTGTTAGGATTTTTTATTTTTTAACTGTTAGAAAATGTGTTCCAATTGTGCAAGAGTGAATGTTTATATATAGCTACACACTCACGCTATTTTAGATAAATAGAGTGGGACCTGCTTCAAAAATAAAAAATTAAAAAAAATGAAAAATATTGGATGATGATAAACGTCCGTCAAAAATAGAAATTTTTTTGCAGTATTCCTCATGAGATGTTGAGGAGCTAACAACCCAAAATCACATGATCACAAGATGAGAATGTAAATGTTATAAGAGGTTATATGATATGAGGACTACTATTTAATTTGCTACTTCTCCTAATATTTTATGTATTAATTAATATTTTTTTGAATGAAATATGTAATAACATATTTTAATCTAAAATTATCACATATGTTCAGTAAATATAAATAAAATATTCAGTAAACGTAAATAAAATTATTAAAATATTGATATTGATAAAATTTATGATTATACATGGATTTATAACATTTTTTTTAATTCTTTCTTGAACATTTAGACCATGAGACTTTAGAATATAATTCCGATGAGTCCAAGGAACTTTTATGGTGGATTCTGAGATAATAATAATAATAAGGTTAAGTAGCAAATATATCCTTAACATATACACCACCCATATGGCGTTTAGCACCCTATACTCGACATTGGATCAATCAAACTATCGATGTCCAAAATTCGGTGTAGCTAAGCCCTCCCCTCAAACGGCATTACAAGGCCGTTTTAATATAGAAAAAAATAATAATAAATGATTATTAATAAAGAAAAAATAATAATATGCAAGTTGAGCGGTGGCTGATGTTTTAGTTCTTTATCAAGAAAAAAATAATAATAAATGATTATTAATTCTTTATACAGGCATGTATATAGTTTTGACATACGTGCCCACAGAGTACTCTTGTACTCAGTCCTGCATATATTTATAAATGTGCAGATTGAACGACGACTGATGATGATGAAGTGAGAAACGAAGCTTTGGTTATAATTAAATGAACGAACCCTTAAAGTGCATGTCTTCATATGTAATCAGATTATGTTATTCCGTCTTATAACTGAAAAATATAATGAAAAACAAAGGTAGCTAATACTACCAAAGTTGGAGGTATGTGTCAACGCCATTTTGCATATTAGTATAATGGAAAATATGATTTATTAATTTATCATTGGGTTTGGGGCAAACAAAAGGTTGCCGGTACGTTCACTTAGTCTTTTAAAATTAAATTAGCTAGTCTTTTATGAACAAAAATGATAAATAAAAATACATTTACCAGAATCTCTATAGAAGTGTTTGCCAATCTCTATTTAGGTCTCGTAAGTGGGACACTACACGTGAGGATGCTGACTTATTGTGTTAAAAGCGACAAACATTTTTTAATTTGACTTTGACAGTAAACCCCATGTGACCTGATGTGACATATTTTTATTTATTAATGCATCTGTATTGGTTGAGTGAATATTTTGTTTATCACTGTTTCGAAACTACTTGAGTGCTGCATTGATTTGATTTATCATGTTGATTCATATGAATTAGTTTTAATTTTTCAAATTTTTAACTTAATTTAAATGATTTTTAAAAAGAAGTAAACTTTTACTTTGCTTGGTATATAAGTCCACCTAATAACAACGCTTTGCTATACCTTAGTGGCTCATTGAGTAGCTCTCACTTTCGTGCTTGACCTTTAATGCGAAAATATAAGGTAAGATATTTGGCTCGAGTGAAATTCTCAATTAATGAGAAGACGTAATTTAACTATGAATGCTTTTATTCAAGTAATTATTATTCTGATATAATAATCCAAGAAATTTTATTAATAATCCAGGCTATGGGATTAAATAATAAAATTAGGGCCCGTCTTATGAGATTGTATTAATAACTTTAATTAATCCACTCGTCGTATGGTATTTTAATCCGCATACTAAATAGATAATCCCGTTCTAACCTTTAATCAATAATTAGAAATAGCTAAAATCTAATTAATCGATTAATCTAAACTGGTCTTCAGTTGGGCTTAAATAAAATAAAAGGAATAATAATAACATCAGCCCAGAATAACTGAGGCAATTCGGCCCACTAGAAATTACTTAACAAATAAAGATTCAACACTTGACCCATTTAAATAAGCCCCAGCCCAACTGATTTAATAGTATAAGAAGTCTGGGCCCAAATAAAGAGCCCAACTCCCTCTCACATCAAACTCACGGCTGATACGCACACCCTCTTCCACGCTTTCGTTTTTTTTTTTTATATAAATTAACAATTAAATTAAAAAATCGTGTAATAATGGATTCGAACTTGAGACCTTTGACCTCAGACATTAATCATTTTACCGCTAGATCAACATATACACATATTTATTTTTTTATGTACTATCAAATTAAATGTATTTATTTCAATCAAATTTATCTTAACTAATTAATTGATTAGGTACATGAATATGTTAATTAAACACTATTATGTACTCCCTCCGTCCCATGAATCTTGACACGTTTAGTTTCAGCACAGGAATTAAGGAGTTGTAGATTAATATTTTAAGTGTGTAGTTAATAAAGTATAAAAGTGATAAAGTAGGAGATAGAATGTAATAAAAGTAATAAAGTAGGAGAGAGAATGTAATAATTATTACCTTATTTGGAAATGTGTCAAGATTCGTAGGACAGCCCAAAAATGAATACGTGTCAAAATTCGTGGGACGGAAGAGTATAATATATATATATATATATTTTTTGGTCAAGAAAAGAGAATTTATTGTAAAAACATCAAAGGTACCAGAGGTACCTACAAATTGATACAAGAAGCTAGCGAGAACTCGCTTGAGCACCACACAGGGAAACTAACATCCGTCACAAGTACCTTGAAGATGACGAGCCAACTCCACAATCTACCTTTAATCTCCGCGATCAGATTTTGCACCTCCCAAACTTTCCCTTCAAAACGACTTTCATTCCTTCGTTTCCACAAAAGCCAAATTATGCACATCCATAAGGCTTTAAGAAGATTTTCAGACCTCTTACCTCTTCCTCTATTGATGAATAGAGTAAAGTGCTGCGTAATATTGCACGGTCTAGCCGAGCTAAACCCCATCCACCTCTCAAGAGCGTCCCACACCTGCTGAGCTTTCGGACAAAGAAGAAACAGATGGTCCGCCGTCTCGATTCTCCAAATGCATCCGTTACACCATTCCTCTCCATCCGCCAACACCACCTTCCTTTTAGCAAGATTATCACAAGTCGCAAGCCGGTTCCTTAAGCATCTCCACGCTGTCACTTGCACCTTGTGCGGAGTCGGAGCGTCCCAGACTTTTGCAAGCAAAGTATTTGACTCAGGATCCGAAGATGGCACGATCCTAGACTACGGGAGAGTATAATATTAAATGCTATTTTTTCTTAAAATATCATTTTTCTATATGAAAATCTAGGAATAACCTCCTAATGGTAACATTTTCACCCAATTATGATAGATGATGAAAAGAAAAAAGCAAACATAATTAAATAATACCATAAAGTTTAATTTACACCGTTGGCTACATTCTATGCGCCGCTAATGCTATATTTCATATCTGACAAGATCTTGTAAGCACTAATGCACACATAACACGGACCGCAGATTTTTGAGCTAAGAAATATTAGAAATTTTTAACATCATCCGATAGGCAGCATATATACAAGGATAACATCTAAATTTAATTGTATTATGTGCATAAATAATAATAAAATGGTTCAAATAACTTATTTGTTATGTAGTAAACGATTGTAGCAACTCTTGGAATTGAATCCACTACTAAGATATATATATATCCACGTGTATATACATGCGATGCAGGAACAATTTTCAGTGTATTATTCAATCTTCGAAATCGAATTTCATAGTGCTCTGAGTATGTATAATTTATCTGTGACTTCACGTATTTGATAAAAGAAATCTATTCCCATACTTATAGGAATAGCACACCCCTATTACCTTAGGTAAACAGGCCGAGTTTTTCTTTTATCTCCAATTAATTAATCTAATAATCTAACTATTAATTAATAAAAGCTTATCATAGCATATCAAATATATCTAATCTAGTCTATGTATATCTTTCAAAAAATTCATAAGAAATTGTTACGCGATGCCATAACCTTATTTTAGAGGTGTATACAAATAAAAATATAAGTTTAATTAGGATGTGATCTCTCATTTACTTTTTCGCATGAACTATTTAATTTGATATATTACAATACCACTTTTCTTATAACAATAGTAGATCATGGAAAGACTAATGATCCATAATAGATGCTAATTCCTACGTTAACTAAGAAATGTTTGGATATGATCCCCTTACCTTATAAACGAACCTAATTTTCGAAAATAATATACTCTCTCCGTCCGGCGAAGTTTTAGTAATTTCTTTATGACATGAGTTTTAAGGAGTCAGTATTTTGTGTGTTAAGTCACTTAAATGTAAACAACTTTTGTCATATAAAAAAAGTGTTTAAATTTCGCGGGACAATTCGAAAGAGAATATATACTGCTCAAATTTCACGGGACAGAGGAAGTAGAAAAATATTACTACTAGAATTTGTGGATGAGAAGAGGCGCACTATAGTAATAGTGAAGGGGGTTTGGCATGTAGGGACATGTATGGTGCACTATTATTTTGTTGCAAACAATAGTGAGCGGCACACAACCAAAGTAGAGACTAGAGTTCTACATGGGCTATGCAACTTTGCTGCCCACTATATTTAATATTTCTACGTGCTGTTTCTTCATTTACATCGTGTCTGCTTTCTTATTTGAATGCACCTAAACATCACATCATCTACATGTTTGGTGTTTAACGAAACCAACACTTAAAACTATACGATGAAACAGTAAACTATACCTATTGGGACTGATCGGAAGGAGCGAAGTAGAATGATCGGAAACTTAATACGAGAGAAAAATGACTGTTGTATTTGGAAAATAAGAGATAGCGTAAGAAATAATACACGAGCTCGGACCCTATTTATAGATTTACAAGCGGAGGGGTAAAATAGTAAAAACATCTTCGGTGCATGCGTCCTGCGTGGTGGAAGGGTACGTTGGTAATTTCGATAATACGCGGGAGACCTTCCCGCGCGTTTATTGGCTCCTCTGATGGAAATGTCTTCTCTGGCGAAGGCGTCTTCTCTGGTGATATTGACATCTCTGGCATGAGGGACTCCTCTGGTAAACACGTCTTCTCTGTCATGAAGAACTCCTCTGATAAACACGTCTTCTCTGTCATGAAGAACTCCTCTGGTAAACACGTCTTCTCTGGCAAGGGCGTCTCCTCTGGCGGTAGTGACTTCTCTGATGGAGTTGACTTTTCTGATGACGATGACCTCCCTGACGATGGTGACCTTTCCGGCGCGGATGATTTCTCTGGAGGAGAGGGCTCCTCTGTCAAGAATGACTTCTCTGGTGCGGATGACTCCTCTGGCTAGAGTCATTCCTCTGATGGATGAAATCCTTCTGGTATAAATGGTTCTTCTGACCCATACGGCTCCTCTGATGAGAGTGGTTCCTCTGATTTGTACTCTCTCCCTACTCTGCATATATTGCTCCTCACCAACCACTCCCCCCTCTAGTCTGGTTGAACCGGGTATTCTTCGCGTTCAACCAGTGGTGTGTTATCAGCATCAAAGCTTTGTTATTTTCCTTGGCCCCTGTAAATCATAAAGACATAAGCATTTTGACATTATGAGAGAATAAAAAGAAGCCCTGTAAATTGTTCTCTGGCGTTTTTGTTACTCCCACCCCCTGGTCTGGCTAGTTCACTCTGGAGAGATGCAACTAGTCAGAGGACTCGCCCGCGTGGATGACGTCATCCGCATTAAATGTCTGCCCAGTCTACAGTATTTTCCCCGTACCCCGAGGTTACTTTTTAACCTTCGCGTCCTTTCGCCTTTCCGTAAAAATTCTCATCCGTTGATTTCTTCCGTATGCCACGTGCCGTTCATCCCGCGTGCTGGTGGTTACCCGCGTACAATCTTACTTAGCCGATTCGAACTCCCCTTTTTTCCCTATTCTTCTTCTCCAAGTTTTCCGAGCGAATTTTCTGCAATTTTCGGCGATTTCCTCACTGTTCCGGCATTCTCCCGCGACCTTTCCGCTCCAGGTTTTACCGTCCATCTTTCTCCGGTCTAGGTAACTCGCGTATCCTCTTCACTGCAATTTTGTGTTTAATCGTAGTGTAGTGGTATAACTGTTGGTGCTCTGATTGAGCGTGCTAGAAACCCTAGGGTTAACATCTCCCATCATGGCCTGCACCTCCGCCCCTCAACCCTCTCGTTCGCCCTCTCCTTCTGCCCAAGACCCTTCATCTTCCTCCCCGTCGCAGCAAGATCTTGAAAATCTTCCCTCCCCTTCTGTTTCTGATGAATCTCAAACTACACCCCCTCCTTCTCCACCTAAGAAAAAAGGGAAAAAGCCCCGCCTACCCCCCAAACGTATTCCTCCATCCCGCCTTAGTGTCGCGGAGGTGGAAAAATTGAAAAGCAAATGTAGGCGTCCTGATGGTTTAAAATTCGAGGCCTTTTGTAAGGATTCAACGCCTCCTGAAAGCCTTCGTCATCCCAAGGTGATAGTTGTTTGGAAAGCTCAAATAGATGCTGGTTTGAGACTCCCTCCTCCTACTCTGCTGGTTGATGTTTGTAACTATTTTCACATCCCCTTTTTTCAAGTCGCTCCTTCTGCTATTCGGAGATTATATGCCTTTCATGTTTTGTGCCGGGCTCACGGTGTTGGGGACACCGCCAAATTGTTCTGTCAGACCCAGACCCTTCGTATGCAGGGCAATCCCTTGTATAGCTTTGCTGCCCACCCGAAATATCCTATCACCTTCCTTTCCTCTCTGAATTCTTTCGATAAGGGCTTCCTGGAATACTATTGTTATGTGCGCACCCCTTTCGGCAACTGGCGCGATTATGGTGCTTCGGAGCTGGAATGGCATACAAGTCGCACTACTTATAAGCCAGCCTCTCCCGAAGTCCCTTCTACCCGTGACCAGAGTATTATAACTCACCTTAATGCTATGAATAAAGCCCAGACTCTAGACTGTAAGTACCTGGCCGAGAACAATTCCTCTCTGGCATATAATGGTCTGTTTCCCCTGTATCCAGCGAGATCAATAGGTAAAAAATATACATTAGAAAACACATTAGCTTTTGTTACCCTGCTTTTAATGATGTGAACTTTTGGTTTGCAGATATGTCTTGGAGATCGAAATGTGGGGACAATTTGCCTGACACCCCTTCTCTTGCTGGCAGCGGAGCACATGGCCCAAGCGGTTCTGCTTCCAGAACAAGTCCCTCGGAGCAGCCTGCTGGTTCCCAACTGATCCCCATTCCCCCTGTAGTTGAAATCCCAGAGGGAAATGTGGAAGCCTCGCACTCCTTTGATGCGGAGGAAGTTGATGTGGGGGCTCTTGTTCACAGAAGTGGGCGCTCCAGTGCTGGTGATGCCGCTGGCTCCCGCGAAGAAGATATCCAAGTCGTGGATATTACCGATGAGGTTCCTTCGCCTGATTCGGCTCCAGATGCCACCCTTGCTGATCTTACGAAGAAGCGGAAGAGAGGTTCCCTGATCTCTATGGGTGAGAAGGAGAGACAGGAAAGCCTGAAAAAGACTGGCAAGTCCTCAGAGCCAGCGAGGAGGTCTGCTGGTGGTGTGAAGATTCTCACTCCTGCTGGGGACAAGGGCAAAGGGCCAGCGAAGAAGTCAGCTGGTGGTTCCAAGGTTCTCCCCTCTGTCGGTGGAAAGGGTAAGGGCAAAGCTGCAATGCCCTCGGCTGACGAACCAGAGGATCTTGTTCCTGGACCGATTTCGAGCTTATCGGGGCAGGAATTGATTGACGCCTTGATAGCTCGTGTCCATTCAAAGGACCAAGAGAAGATGGGGAAGCTGACCCGACCGGCTTTAGCTACTCAGCTCTGCCGGTTGGCTCTTCAGGTATCCTGCATGTTATGCTCTTTATTAAGAATTTTTTAAATTACTAACCTTTTTATGGTTTTGTTGGAACCCATTTTATCTTCTTGCAGGTGGAGTCAGGGATGTGGGGGGCTGTTAAATGCATCCATGACTACGAAATGGCTGAGAAAGAACGGGAGAAGGAACAGGCGGACATCGCCAAGCGTGATGATGATGTCGCCGGGGTAGTAGAGCGTCTGAGTAAAGCTGAAGCGGAGATCGCTGATCTGAAAGATAAATTAGCTCAGGTGGAGGTGGAGAGAGCATCCTTGGCCTCCGAGTTGTTGAGAGCCACAAAGGAGAGCCACGAAAGCTTAGTCAAGTTCAAAGCTGGTTATGAAAGAGACTACAGGGAAGCCAGGCGGGGTTGGAAGAGGATACTTGTGGAAGCTCAGAACCGCGCGTTCGTTCTGGGGGCTCGAGATCAACGCCTGGAATATTTCTTGTCTCCACGGGGTCAACATTTCCTGGGGTTGATGCTGGAAGGTACTCTGGATGCTTTCAAAAAGACTCCCGAGTATTTGGCGGATTTTGGACCCCTCTTTGCTTATGTGATAGAGCAAACAGCTTCCAAGGCATTGGAGATGGCGGGGGCCACCCCGGAGCAACTTGCCACTTTGAATTTCAAAGCCCTGATGGATAATCTCCAGGATGAGGAGATAAATAAGCGGATGGGGATCCCTGCGCATTCTCCAGAGAAGCCAGAGTGGTGGTACCCGGTGCTAGAGAAAGCCATTCCCTATTTTTCTCTTGGGATTGGATCTGACTTGCTACCTTCTGCTCCCATATATGCGCCTGCGTTCTCTGCTACCCTGGCGCGCTTTGTGAACCGGCTGCGGGATCCCTCTGGCGAGAGTTCTCGAACATTTTCTCAGTTCGGCCTGGAGCCTCCCCTGCCCTCTGACTTAGCGGCTTCTGCCTTCACCGACTCTGCCTCTTCCTCTGCCGCGGTGGAACAGCTGTTCAATCTGTACCAGAATGAGGATCTGTATGTGCAGGAGGCTGCACCGTTGTTGGATTTGGGAGTTCGTCTTCCCCAAGCGAAGGAGACTGGCCTGTTGCCCGTGTTCTCAGAGAAAACTATTTCGGGTCATGCTTCTGCAAGTGGTGTTCCTTCCCGGGCTCCCTCTGCCTCTGCTCCCGTCTCCTCTGCTGTTGCCCAAGCTGCCCCTGTTCCTCCCTCTTGATGTTTCCCCTTTCTCTCCTGACTTTACCAAAAGAGAATTTTGTAACTCTTTAATTTGTACCAATTAAACACTTACCGCCGGTTTTTGATGTACAGCTTTGCTTCTTGAGCGTGCTTTAATGAAATTTCGTTCACCTCCTTGCTTCTTTTATCTCTGTTATTTGTGTTGTTTTCGCTGCCTGTTGAGGTGGGGTTTATATTTCCGTCTTTCCCCTGTTGATTTGAATTGGTTTATTATGATTGTTGTTGATGCTTCTCTAATCCCCTCCCTTGGAATTGCTTTAATTTCTTGTGATGACTCCTCTTCTGCGGATTGAGACGACTCCTCTGGCGAGGATCGTGACGACTCCTCTGGCGAGGATTGAGATGACTCCTCTGGCGAGGATTGTGATGACTCCTCTGGCGAGGATTGTGATGACTCCTCTGGCGAGGATTATGATGACTCCTCTGGCGAGGATTGAGATGACTCCTCTGGCGAGGATTGAGATGACTCCTCTGGCGAGGATTGTGATGACTCCTCTGGCGAGGATTGAGATGACTCCTCTGGCGAGGATTGAGATGACTCCTCTGGCGAGGATTGTGACGACTCCTCTGGCGAGGATTGAGATGACTCCTCTGGCGAGGATTGTGATGACCTCTCTGGCGAGGATTTGGTTAACTCTTCTAGGAAGGATTTCACCGCCTCCTCTGACGAGGATTTGGTTAACTCTTCTAAGAAGGATTTCACCGCCTCCTCTGACGAGGATTTGGTTGATTTCTTTGCTGGCGATTTCGTGCTTCCCATCCATGCTGCTTCCCATCCATGCTTGAGCACTCTGCGCGGAGCATGGAAGACCCGGAGGGTGCAACCAACTTTCGCGGCTTACGATTAAATAGTAACCCTCTGCGTGGAGCATGGAAGGCCCGGGTGGCGCGACCAACTTTCACGGCTTACGATTAAATAGTAACCCTCTGCGTGGAGCATGGAAGGCCCGGGTGGCACGACCAACTTTCACGGCTTACGATTAAATAGTAACCCTCTGCGTGGAGCATGGAAGGCCCGGGTGGCACGACCAACTTTCACGGCTTACGATTAAATGAACACCCTGCACGAGGCTTGGTAGACCCGGGGGGTGCACACCACCTCTCGTGACTTACGGTTAAGGACAACCTCTGCGCGGAGCATGGAGGACCCGGGGGGTGTAACCAACTTTCGCGGCTTATGATTATGTGCCACCTCTGCGCGGAGCATGGAAGGCCCGGATGGCGCGACCAACTTTCGCGGCTTACGATTGAATAGTAACCCCCTGCACGGAGCATGGAAGACCCGGGGGGTGCGACCAACTTTCGTGGCTTACGGTTAAAGGTCCACCCTGCACGGAGTTTGGCAGACCCGGGGGGTGCACACCACCTTCCATGGCTTACGGTTAAGTGGACACCCTGCACGAGGCTTGGCAGACCCGGGGGGTGCACACCACCTCTCGTGACTTACGGTTAAGGACAACCTCTGCGCGGAGCATGGAAGACCCGGGGGGTGTAACCAACTTTCGCGGCTTACGATTATGTGCCACCTCTGCGCGGAGCATGGAAGGCCCGGTTGGCACGACCAACTTTCGCGGCTTACGATTGAAAGAACACCCTGCACGGAGCATGGAGGACCCGGGGGTGCCACCAACTTTCGTGGCTTACGGTTAAAGCAACCTCTGCGCGGAGCATGGAAAACCCGGGGGGTGCAACCAACTTTCGCGGCTTATGATTAAGTGCTATCTCTGCGCGGAGCATGGAGGGCCCGGGCGGCACAACCAACTTTCGCGGCTTACGATTGACAGGAACACCCTGCACGGAGCATGGAAAACCCGGGGGGTGCGACCAACTTTCGTGGCTTACGGTTAAAGCAACCTCTGCGCGGAGCATGGAAAACCCGGGGGGGTGCAACCAACTTTCGCGGCTTATGATTAAGTGCTATCTCTGCGCGGAGCATGGAGGGCCCGGGCGGCACAACCAACTTTCGCGGCTTACGATTGTCAGCAACCTCTGTTCTGGTTGAGCATGACCCCTCTGCTCTGGTGGAGCGTAATTCCTCTGGTTTGCCCTAATCTTGCTGAGAAGCAATTTTTGAATTTAAAAATTGGGACCTACGGGTATACACCCTACTCCCCCCTCTGGTGACATGTGCAATACTCTGTTATGAACATGTTGGCCCAATTATTTCTTACTCCCTTCTCCGACCCATAAGCTCATGCGGGCCCATTACCCCTTGGCCCATTTCTTGATCCCAGTATCGCTTCTATATATATCCTCTTCCGATCCTTCAAACCCTGGATCTGTTGATGTTTTGCCTCCCTAGATCGGTTGTAAGGCACTCAAGTAAGGGAATTTCCCCTCTAAACACTCACATCCCCGAGGGCTCCGCCTTTTCCCCTGTGCTTCTGGTGTAGATCTCTAACTTTGTGGTTGTAACGAGTGGAGTTCCCTTGCTTGAGTGTTTTATAACCAGGCTCCTAAGATCTAGACGTTGATTTCCCAGATCTGGGCGTTGGGTTTCCGGATCTGAGCGTTGGCTCCTCAGATCTGGCCTCTAGTTTGTTCCTCCTCTGTATTCTTTCTTTTTGGCATTTTGACTTGTTGTTTTTCTTGGTATTCTGCATACACAGAGTAGAGTTGGAGTAGATCTGAAAGGTGAGCGTGTCCCAGCCACGAAGAAGAACTCGGAGTGTTGGATCGTGGAAAGAGAGACGTCCATCCCTGATGCTTGTTTTCCCTTTGGCCTGCTAAGAAGCAGTTTTTGTATTTTTTTCTCCCTTGTCCTGCTAAGAAGCAGTTTGCATTTTGAATTTAAAAATTGAGGATTATGGGTATACACCCTACTCCCCCCTCTGGTGACATGTGCAGTGCTCTGCACGAACATGTTAGGTAGCATATGTAATGTAAGAAAACAAAAATTGAAATAAACAAACACAACACCAGGGAATTCCCTAGAACCACATATCTGTTTTATTGATATTATGGCCCCGGACCTCGTTAAAACCCCTGTGGGGAAAAAGAGTATCCGGTCTACAAGTGATTACTCCTGCTAAGAAGCAGTTATATATAGAACTTTTTGAGTGTGTTTATATTCCATGGTCTGGGTAGAGCTCTGCCGTCTGAATCCGACAATATGTACGCACCGCCTCCCAAAACCTCTGTGACGATGTATGGTCCTTCCCAATTGGCTTCGAACTTACCCACCGCCTTTAATGCATCAGCTCGCTTGAGAACCAAATCTCCCTTCGACAATTTCCTCACTCTGACCCGTTTATCATATCCCGCTTTGATAATGCCTTTGTACTTGGCCGCTCTAACACGGGCTTCCTCCCTCTGTGCCTCCACCAAGTCCAGCTCTGCTCGGCGGAGCTCCTCATTGTGCTCAGTGTCGTACGTGGTAATCCGGTATGATTCTAGTCGTGCCTCTGCTGGTATCACCGCATTGGATCCATACACCAGTGTGAATGGTGCCTCCCCTGTCGCCGTTTTTGGACTAGTTCGGTAAGCCCAAAGAACGGTATCCAGCTCCTCCACCCACTTCCCTCTGCTCTGATTTAGCCTCTTCTTGATGCCCTCACATATGGTCCTATTAGCCAATTCTACTTGTCCATTTGCCTGTGGATGAGCCACCGAGACAAAACGCTGTGTGATATCCATTCGATCGCAGAAGTCCGCAACCCGTTGCCCTGTAAATTGAGTCCCATTATCAGACACGATGATGCGTGGCACTCCGAATCTGCAGCAGATATTCCTCCAGATAAAACGTTCCACTGTAACTTCATCGATCTTGCTCACGGCCTCAGCTTCGACCCATTTGGAAAAATAGTCCACTGCCACAATGAGAAAGCATTTCCCTCCAGGTGCTGTAGGCAGCTTCCCAACTATATCAATGCCCCATTTATCAAACGGACAAGCGGCGTACATTACACCCATGGGCTCCCCTGGTATGTTGATTTTCCCGGCATGCCGCTGGCAAGCTTCACACTTGCGGACAAACTCTCTGGCTTCCTGGTTGATGTGAGGCCAGTAAAAACCTGCCCGAATGATCTTGCGTACAAGGTCTCGAAATCCAGTGTGCCCGCCGCAGCAACCTGCATGAATCTCTTTCAGAGCAAAGTTAGCTTCCTCTGGCGATAAACATTTTAGCAGAGGTTGAGTAAAAGATCTTTTGAAGAGTTGATCATTGATTAGGCAGTAATTTTCATAGCGGGCCCTTTGGTTGGATTCTCTGCTTAGTCGTTCCCCTGTCTTCAGAAAGTGTATAATCGGAGCCCGCCAATCATCTCTGATCTCTACCGAGAACACCTGCGAAGTTTCCATCTCTCTGGTATCACAGAGTAAAATGATCTCGTCGCTCCAAGTTTGCTCTACTGCGCTAGCCATGCGCGCCGGTAGGTCGGCCTTCGTGTTCTCCTCCCGAGAAATCTGTTCGAGCTTAAACTCCATGAATTTTTCTTTCATTTCGCTAATTTTGGTATGGTACGCCTTCATCCTCTGATCCTTGACACTGTAACTTCCCGAGAATTGTTGTGCAACCAACTGGGAGTCTGTCTTTATAATGACACACTCAGCTTTAAGCTCTGACAGGATATGAGCCCCTCTGACCACGGCCTCATACTCCGCCTCATTGTTAGATAACCGACAGGTGAATTTGATGGCGAACTGGTATGTCCCATAACCTGGCGAAGTAATATAAACCCCGATTCCGCACCCCTCTTTTGTCACTGACCCATCCACATAAGCCACCCAGAACTCTGGTATGGGACGACGAGTTGTTTCTTGTATGAAGTCTGCCAATGCCTGCGCCTTGATCGCCGTTCGTGGCTCGTACTCTACATCATATTCCCCTAGTTCCACAGCCCATTTGACCATTCTTCCCGACAAATCCGCGCGCCCCAAAACTTGTTTAAAAGGTAAAGACGTGCGTACCACCACTCGATGTGAAAGGAAATAAGGCCTCAGCTTTCTTGCCGTGATCATGACCGCCAGAGCCGCCTTCTCGATCTCTGTGTAGTTGAGCTCAGGGCCCTGAATAATTCTGCTGACAAAATAGATGGGTCTCTGATGACTTCCCTCCTCTCTGATTAGCACAGAGCTGATTGACTCCTCCCCCATAGCTATGTATAGATACAACGTTTCTCCCGGAACTGGCTTGGTCAGAGTTGGGAGTTTTGCTAAGTATACTTTAAGATCCTCAAACGCCGCGCGGCATTCCTCTGTCCACAAAAACTTGGTTCCCTTCCTCAGTACTTTGAAAAACGGCATGCTCCGTTCTGCCGATCTCGATATAAACCTGCTTAAGGCAGTGATACGCCCGTTCAGAGTCTGCACCTCCTTGATTCCTCTAGGCGGTGTCATTTCCAAAATAGCTTTGACCTTGTCGGCGTTGACCTCAATCCCTGTTGGTGTGACTTTATACCCCAAGAATTTCCCTGTTGTGACCCCAAAAGTGCACTTGGCTGGGTTCAACATGAGTCTGTGATCTCTGACTACCGTGA
The DNA here is from genome assembly GCF_028751815.1 of Salvia miltiorrhiza. Classification (NCBI taxonomy): domain Eukaryota; kingdom Viridiplantae; phylum Streptophyta; class Magnoliopsida; order Lamiales; family Lamiaceae; genus Salvia; species Salvia miltiorrhiza. Next base: position 44,140,603 of record NC_080392.1, read on the forward strand.
AGATTTCTTCCAGATCCGCCACATGGTCCTCTGCCCTGTTACTCCGTACGAGCATATCGTCTACGTATACTGAGATATTCTTAGCAAGCTGTTCTTTGAAAATTTTCTCCATCATCCGCTGATATGTGGCTCCTGCATTCTTCAAACCGAACGGCATACTCTTCCACCCATATACGCCACAACAGACGGCAAAGGCCGTTTTGGCGATGTCTCCCCTGTTCATCTTTACCTGATGATACCCTTGGTACGCATCCATCATGGATAATAAAGCACATCCTGAAGTGGAGTCCACCAATTGGTCAATCCTCGGCAGAGGATAATGGTCCTTCGGACAAGCGGCGTTCAAATCTCGGAAGTCCACGCACATTCTCCAGGTGTTTGTCTTCTTGGGTACCATCACTGCGTTTGAGATCCACTCTGGGTATTGCACTTCCACAATATGCCCAGCTTTCAATAGTTCATAGACCTGCTCTCTGATGGCCGCGTCCTTTTCAGCCCCAAAATTCCTTGTCCGTTGCTTTACCGGCTTGACCTTAGGGTCCACGTTGAGGCAATGCTCTGCCAACCCTCTATTGATTCCCTTCAAATCTGCGGTGCTGAAAGCGAATACATCCGCATTTCGCCGGAGACAACCAATGAGCTCCTCTCTGACTTGATCACTCATGGCCGATCCAATCTTAGTTTGGAAACCCTCTTTCCCTGGAAATAACTCTATCATATTGCAAACATCGCTAGTGGACACCAGCGCGGTTTTCTCTGTGGAGTCTCTGTCTTTTAATAAATCCGCCAACTCTTGGCGCTCCTCTGCTGGGGCATGCACCTCGCCCACTTTCCCCCTCTTCCGGGCGTTCGCCCCCTCTGTCCATCTTTCCCTTTTCTGCCCTGCTGACTGTGTGAGCATTTGCACGTGGCATGCTTTTGATGTCGTCTGATCGCCACAAACTTCTCCCACTCTTCCACCCTCGATTGGAAACTTCATTTTTAGGTGAAACAAAGAGATAACCGCCTTGAACGCCGTCAAGGCGGGCCGGCCGAGTATGACATTGTACGAGGGTTTGGGCATATCCACCACTAAGAAACGTACCATCCTTGTTTTGTTGCCCGCCACTGTACTGCCAAGGATCAACGGCAGCTCTACATACCCTAGGGGCATGACCATCTCTCCTCCAAACCCAAACAGAGGAGCATTTGTCGGCTCAACATGAGCGTTAATTCCCATATTTTGGAGACATTCCTTGTACAAGATGTTTACAGCGCTGCCCGAATCCACGAAAATACGGTGAATAATGCAGCCGGCGATGTCTGCCGTGATGACCAGCGCATCATCATGTGGATACATTAATGTGCGTATATCCTCTGCTCCAAAAGTGATTGCCGGCTCCTCTGCCGCGCTGGTGACTTCCATGACCCGTTTAGGATAATACCCTGCTTTGACTGCTCTGACGACTTGCTTTTTAGCCCTATTTGATGTGGGCATCCCGTTTTCCCCACAAATCATGTGAACTTCCCTTCTATATGGGGGGGGAGGAAGATTTTGTCTATCTGCCCCTTCTCTGCGATTATCCTGGTTATCATCGAGCCTGCGATCTCTGTTGTTGTTCCCCTGCTCTCGTCGCTGATCCCGGTTATTTCTTTGATCCCTCTGATCTCGCTGATCTCTCTGATCCCGCTGATCCCTCTGATCAGTCCTCCTCTGACCTTCATTTCCCCTGTCAATGAAGTGGTCGAGACACCCCTGGCGCACCAATAACTCCAATTGGTGCTTAAGATGTCCACAATATTTCGTGTAATGCCCGAAGGAATTGTGATATTCACACAACTTATTGTTAGGCCCTTCCTGCGGCGGCCCAGTCCGGTAGGTCCCTGGTGCCCTAAAGAACGGCTGATCCTTTATTAGATGAAAAATTTCTTCTTGTGGTTTAATCAAGGGCGTGTATTCGGTAAACCGCGTTACTTCATTCACTGTGCGCTGTTGATTAGATGGCATTCCTCCCTGGGGTGGGAGTACCCTAGGAGGCAACCCTCTGAATGGGGCCCTATCTTGCTGTCTTTGTCGTTCGGGTGCTTCCTCAGCTTTCTTGACTCTGTGTTTCTCATTTTCCACCTTCCTCGCCATTTTGGCGTCCTCCAACTGTAGATACCCCGGCAGCCTTGCCATGATGTCATCAAAATCCCTTGCTGGTCGAATTTGTAATTCGTCAAAAAAGATTCCTGGCCTGAGTCCTCTGACATAGGCGCAGTTTTTAATTTGCGATTCTGCCTCTGGCACCTCCAGAGCAGCAAGATTAAACCTTGCTGTGTACTCCCGAAGCGTTTCTCCTTGCTCCTGCTTAATATCCATCAGCGAAAGGGCTGATTTCCCTACCCTCCGTGAACTCGCGAACTGACGCAAAAAACGAGTCTGTAATTCTTCGAAAGAGTGAATGGAATTTGGGGGCAGCGTCCCAAACCATAACTGGGCTGGTCCAGTAAGGGTAATGGAGAAGATCCGGCACTTGATGCCCTCCGTGTACATGTGCAACGTAACCAACCCTTCAAACCGATTGAGGTGTACCTCCGGATCGGTAGTGCCATCGTAATCCAGTGAGATGGGCTTGTAGCTTCTAGGTAAGGCATCTGCCAAAATATCGTCCGAGAAAGGACTGCGGTTGTGGATCGGGTGGAACCTCGATGTCTTAGCTCTCTTGTCCCCCTTATGCCTCCCCTGTTCCCTTCTGTCCCTGGGTACTTCATGAGCGTGGCGCTTGTGGACTCTATATTCATGTCTGCCAGAGGAATACTCCGGCTCTCTTTCCTCTGACCTCTCTGTGTAGCGTGATTTTTCCGATCGATGGGACTTTTCCACCCGGTGCGATTTTCCTGACCTTTGTTCCCTGTCCTCCCTTCGGGATTTCTCCCTCAGTGATTCCTCCAGATCCTGGAGTTGATGTTTTAGCTGAGACACTTGGTTTTTTAGCCGAGCTTTCTCCCTCGGTCTCTCTTCCTCGAACACCAAAGAGACGGATTGACTATCAGACTCGTCAACCCTCTCCTTTCTCACCACACTGTTAAGTCTGACCCGGCTCCCCTCTGGTCTTCTTTCCACTTCCCTGTCAGCAGGGTCCCCTTGTACTTCCAGAGGCACCGCAGCTTGTTTGTTGATTGCTAAAGTGTTTACCTCCTGAGCAGCGGGAGGTGGGGCCTCAGCGCCCTGCAGAGTAGCCGTTCCCACCAGTGGAGCTACAGTGGGAACAGCGGACAACATGGGAGTTCCTAGTGCCTGACGCACAGCGGAGTAGTGAAGCAGCGCCATCATCTGTTCCATCGATCCAAACGTGATTTGTCCCGCTCCAGACGCGGGGGTTAAGCATGGCATGTCAGATCCTGGAGTCACCAGAGCAGATCTCTGGAGGCTTGCATTCAACCCTGTCAACGGAGTGGCGGGGATAGCCTGAAACCCTGGTGGGGCAGTGAAGGTAGCATTGCCCTGGAGGCCCGGGAACAATGAAGGTGGCATCTCAGTGGTGAGAGCAGCGGAGTCGAACTCCCTTTCTAGGTTGCGGTGTGCATCTGATGATCCCATGGTACCTACACATAAACAAAGTGAGAAGCTATTCTAACGACGAAAGAATAAACCCCTTATTACCGATTGGGGTCCCAATGTAAGAAATCCAATAAGAAATCCCGGCTTCCGGTGCAGAGACCGTTAAAAAATTCCCTTCCAAGTAATTCTACACTCGGGGAAATAAACCCAGAGTATAGATTGAGAAAACAGAGCCCTCAATAAAACTTCAACAGACGCAAAATACCCAGGGATAAATACAAACAGAGCTACCACCAGAAGATACGTTAGCACGATTGCATTAAACATGATAAGAAAAGGAATTATGTAAGAGACGAAGCTAATAATTTCGAAGATTAGTCAAGGAAAACATGGAGAAGCATGAATAATCGTTTCCCATAAGTGAAGATCATTCACAAAACAACAATATGGATCTCACCATAACTAAGACAAAGTGTTTAATCATCATATTATTGAGGTAAAACTCTTGTATCAACGACAATAAATACTCTCGACATCGACGATTAACCACAAAAACCCATAAATCCGCAACAAAGAACTCCAATACATCAGGATCAAAGCATAACTTCCCAATTCAATCACCGAAATCGAAGATTAACCACGAAAATCATGGAAAACGCCCATAAACCCCCTCCCTTAAACGAAAAGCGTCTATAAACCCCCAGCACAGAGCCAACATAACAAAAACAGGGCAGCAACTCCGATCCAACGATATAGAACGAAGATTTGTCATTCAGGCAAATGAAGTAACGGTAATTATCAACCTTAAACGGAGAAGACCCACAGATTTAACCACACGAGCCCAAGCACAACGAAGACTAACCATAGAAACCATGGAAACACTGATAAACATCCTTCTTAAATGAAAAATACCAGTAAATTAACAGTATCAGCCTCATCATAACGGAAACAAAACACCATTCCCCGATCCACCGATAAAACACGAGGATTAACCATAAAAACATGGAAAATACTGATAAGCACCATCCGCGAACAACAAACACTCACAGATCAACCACGCAAGCCCAATCATAACCAAAATGGAGTGCTAACTAACACCCTATCGCTGCAAACCCACAAATCCCCAACACAGAGCCAATCATTAAGCAAAAACAGAGCTAAAATTCCATAATTCACCGATAAAACCGTTAGATCTACGAATAATCTCTCCATTCTCCAAAGGAAACTCACATTTGCCCATAATTACCCCGATCCACAGTGAAGAAACGTAAATTTTCCCTAATTCATAATTTATAACCGTCGCCACCTTTTCCCCATGCACAAAAACACAATTGAACGTAGATCTCCCGAACTTGTAAGTAAATTTGCACGAAAACATAAAAACTGATCTACAATAACTTGAAACCTCCGAATGATGGCGTAATTGGGACCTACGCATGCAAATCCGGCGACGATTCCGGATCTGCATACGCAGGGGGTGGAATTCTCACGCCTTAGCCCATTTTTTCCCACAGACGGCGCCAGTTGGTGTTTAACGAAACCAACACCTAAAACTATACGATGAAACAGTAAACTATACCTATTGGGACTGATCGGAAGGAGCGAAGTAGAATGATCGGAAACTTAATACGAGAGAAAAATGACTGTTGTATTTGGAAAATAAGAGATAGCGTAAGAAATAATACACGAGCTCGGACCCTATTTATAGATTTACAAGCGGAGGGGTAAAATAGTAAAAACATCTTCGGTGCATGCGTCCTGCGTGGTGGAAGGGTACGTTGGTAATTTCGATAATACGCGGGAGACCTTCCCGCGCGTTTATTGGCTCCTCTGATGGAAATGTCTTCTCTGGCGAAGGCGTCTTCTCTGGTGATATTGACATCTCTGGCATGAGGGACTCCTCTGGTAAACACGTCTTCTCTGTCATGAAGAACTCCTCTGATAAACACGTCTTCTCTGTCATGAAGAACTCCTCTGGTAAACACGTCTTCTCTGGCAAGGGCGTCTCCTCTGGCGGTAGTGACTTCTCTGATGGAGTTGACTTTTCTGATGACGATGACCTCCCTGACGATGGTGACCTTTCCGGCGCGGATGATTTCTCTGGAGGAGAGGGCTCCTCTGTCAAGAATGACTTCTCTGGTGCGGATGACTCCTCTGGCTAGAGTCATTCCTCTGATGGATGAAATCCTTCTGGTATAAATGGTTCTTCTGACCCATACGGCTCCTCTGATGAGAGTGGTTCCTCTGATTTGTACTCTCTCCCTACTCTGCATATATTGCTCCTCACCAATGTTGATGATTAAATCTTCAGCAACTAGCCGACGAGGCCTAATTCAAGTGATAAAGTTGAGGCACTCAAAGATTCTCATTTGTGAGAGGTCTTGGGTCCAATCCCGTCCACCTGCGTGGGGATAGTTTTTCCATTTTTGTGTGGTGTAGAGGTCTCACCTACGTGTAAATTGCTTATTTGATTATATAATAGATACCTATAATTTGACTAGTATAATATGTTGATACTTCGTTGAGATTTTCCTAATATATAATATGTTTCTTGATTTAATGAGAAGATCAAGGAAAGAACCATGATATCATTCTAATCAGGGCCAAAAAACTAAAAGAATGCCTAAATTACATGTCGCGCAATTAAGCTGGTGATCATAAACTTGTATAATTGTCAGACACATAGAATACTATTTGACCTATGTTCGATGTTTGAATATGTTATATTTACTCTATTTAGATATTGTAAGTAAGTGAGTGTGTTTGTCGGGGTACACACTTAAAATGTTGGTGTTACCTCACTACAAAAAAACGTACTATTACCGACGGCAGAATCAGACACGGCCGCCGGTGAAAAACTCTACCGACGGCGCCGCCGTCGGCAATTTGCCATTGCTAATCGGCTCGTCGTTAACGACGTTAACGACGGCGACCGCACGCCGCCGGCAATTAACGACGGCGATGCTGCCGCCATTGCTCGTCGAAGAACGGCGGAGCTTTACTGGAGATTTACCGACGGTAGCCGCCGTCGGTAGTTAGCGATGGCGTTGTTACCGTGGCAAAATTTGCCGGACAGTGGCCGAGAAGTTGCCGGAAACCAACGTGTCTACCGACGGCGATTACCTTCGCTAGTCAACGACTGCCGGCGGTATTTTTATTTTTTTTATTATTTTATTTTATTTTATTTGTTTATTTATTTATTCTATTTATTTTTATTTATTGTATTTCTACAATTTTTTTCCGTATTTATACTGTATTGCATAAGTTAGTCGAACTTCCGAGTCGGTCACCCAATTTCCCAGTGGGTCATCTATCTTCCTTGTGCTCTTTGTCAAGCACACTTAACTTTGAAATTTTTTTCAAATGGTCACCAGTACAGAACATTCGTATTATTGATATATCTACACCTATTAATTTATTTAAATGCTATATACTCACTCATATATTTATAATCTTAGAATATGTGGAGATAATACCTGAAAGATGTTGTTAATTACCGATCGAGTTCGTTTCCGTCCTTATTTTTATCGTCGGTAAAATATTTAATTATTAATTAAATATATTTTTTTAACATTAAATATATATATATATATATATATATATATTTTAACATTAACATTAATACACCAAAAGTGTACGGTGGTGCTTTCCGGCGGGGTGTCGTGAAGAAGGCGGCGTAACGGGGTCGTCGAACTACAATGAAAATTAGTGAAAATTAAATAATTATATATAATTAAAATGAGAGAGAGAGAGAGTTACCGGGGAACAGCGGCGGCGGCGGCGGTCGGCGGCGGCGGGTGGCGACCGGAGAAGCAGCAGCAGCAACGCAGGGGGAAGGATGTGCGGCGCAAAGTGGGAAAAAAGGGCTCTGCACGCCCTAATATTAAAACGATACCGACGACATTTACTGTCGCTAATTAGCGACGGTAAAACGCCATCGGTAATGTTATAAAATTAAATCGATAATGTTGATAATATATTTACCGGCGCCGGCGGTTTTGCCGTCGGTAATTGGTCAGTGACTGAGAAAAGGCGGGTCGCCTGAATTGCCGTCGCCGTGCCCTCGATATTTACCGACGGCCTCTCCGCCATCGCTATTTCCCGCCGCTAAATCGTGTGTTTTTTGTAGTGTCTAGCTTTTGACTTTTTACTAGTGTTGAAGTTTTGAGAAATTATAGAGACATAGAAATATTGAGTCTTGTATAATTCCTGTTGTAATTTAATCTCATATAGTGAATAATTTTCCTTGGTCGAGGCCCCAAGACGTGGGTTGTTTAACCAAACTGGTTTATCATTTTTGGTGTTCGTTTTCAATACAGTACGTACTGTTTGTTACTATTTTTGTTACTTATTAAATTTTTGTATATGTATACGTATTCACATTGATTGTTACATCTCATTACGTATTTTATAGATTAGTCATTCTTTCATAATATATTAATCATTTTCAGGGTTCCTCGATCGATTGGTTCAAAACTCTCGATTAACTGAAATTTAATTTATAGCAAACCACATCTCTTACTTTTTGTTTGGCAAAATTAGCAATGCCAAATTGAAAGAGTCGTGATTAATTATGTCACACACAGGAGATCATAAATACATATTTAATGATAAACTTGCGCTGTTCAAACATACCTCAAATGCAATACATCATTAGGCTACTTGAGGGTGTGGATCATTCGCTCATTCTTAATAAAGAGTTGGTATATATCATGTACATTCAACCCTATAAATATATATACTAAAGTCACCCATTTAATATATATATATATATATATATATATATATATATATATATATATATGCATCCCTACGTACCGGTCCGCACATACACACGAATGTACAGGAGAATTTGCATTTAAAAAAAAATATTGAACTCGATAGATCATGACATATTTTTCTGTGAAGTAAGAATCAAAGTCCACATAGTTTTCTTACCTTCGTCTTACATTTGGGATGACACTGCATAATCTTAGCTATGGTATACATGTCGAAGTCGAAATCATCATCAAAGTCATCCCCATCGGAAGCTTGAGATGATTCGAAATAGTCGGTGGACTCAGCTTCGGTTGTGCTTAGAGGATGCTTGTAGAACAAGTCTTTCCATTTAATCTCTTACGCTCTTGCTTCAGCTAATGTATAATCTTTGAACAAAGTTTGGGCTTTAAGATTATACGGTGTCATCATAGATCTTCGTTCATCGAGCATGCATCCCTCAATGTTAAAATTTGTTCAACTGCTACCGTTGAGGCCGGAACCGCAAATATCGATTTTGTCATGATTGCGAGAATAAGGAATTGAACTTGTTTCATTAACCATCAGTGCAATACATCGACATTATTTGAACCTACATTAAGTAACTCACCCCCTTTGACTCCCTTAACTAGTCATCTAGTTCGGATGATTAACGTTGCCACTATCACCCACTCTTTTATTTGTGAAAACATTATACTCCCTCCGTCCCACGAATCTTGACACATATTTCTTTTTGGGCCGTCCCACGAATCTTAACATATTTCCAAATAAGGTAATAATTATTACATTCTCTCTCCTATTTTATCACTTTTATACTTTATTAACTACACACTTAAAACACTGATCTACAACTCCTTAATTCCCGTATCGAAACCTAACATGTCAAGATTCATGGGACGGAAGGAGTATTAATTTGCAACAAAATAAATTGAACTAAGCGCAAGAATTTTCGGCAAGCAAATATCTTATTCAACTTTATTGACCAATTAGAAAGTCTCTCGATAATGTAATGAATTGGCCAAAAGAAAATCTAGATATTAATTATCACCCAAGCTGCCACTTTATATTTGAAATCATTGCGAAAGATAACTTTAACTAAGTGACAATAAATCATGGGTGGGTTTGAAAGTAGTATTTAACTTAAATATGCATATATTAATTGCCATGTAGACTTTAGGGGTTGCTATAACTAATTAATATATAGATAGACATATAGCAAGTTGTTGATGCAAGTGGAATATTGTTGTTTTGAGGCACTTTCCATCACTCGTAAATTATAAAACCATTAATCTTAGAACATTGTTTTCATCTACTCCTAATATCGCGTGAAACCATTTATGTAAACAAGTTAGTTGTTCATTTTGAAAAAAAAAAAAAAATACATGAGCAATTCATCTCTTCACTTCAATAAGAGATATATATGAATGATTGATAATGTTGTCAATTATTTTATATTTATTTTTAATAATTAGTGGAAGGAAACATTTGGTTTCCGATTATGATTGCGTTTGTTGGATCAATAACTATACATTTTCGGCTTAAATAACATTATATATATACATGGATAATTATGGCCATGGCTTAATTAATTCATTTTCAAAATTTGCAACTAATTAAACCATAATATCACCATGTGTTGTTTCTACTTAAAAGTGTTTCGATTCGTGATATCATTTCCTTAACTTATCCGTTTGGTTTTTTTATTGTGATTGGGTTGAATGCCATCACTAATGATATTTTGTATTGATAACATCATACTTTTGCATAACCCAACAATGTGATAGAATTGTTCTGAAAATAGTCCGAGCCCTATAAAATTGACTCGAAAACGATGTGTTAAGTTCCTCTGATAATATGAAAATCTTCTTCTTATTTAATTTTCAATTTCATTACTTTGTTTTAAAAAATTAATATAACAGTTTTTTTTAGTAATTTATGAAATGTATTTTGATTCAATATTCAAAAGTCATACTCATTATTTCATTTCTCTTTTAATCTAATAACTTAACATATACATTTAGAAATAAAATTTAGAAAAAGATTATCATTTAAGCAAATATGTGAACATTTATCCCACTAAAGAGTTGCATATTACTCCATTCGTCTCATAACAACATAAACAATTCGGAGTGACACGGATTTTAAGAAATGTTAGTTGTGAGTGAAAAATGAGTCTAATTTTATAAAATTAATGTCATGAGAGTAATAATGAGTTAATTGAGGAAAAATAGTGGTGGACCATGATGGTTTTGTTGTGAATAAGTATAAAAATGAGGGATAAAAAATAAGGGGATAGTGTACAAAAATGAAAATATTCATGTTTTTGTGAGACGCTCCAAAATGATAAATTGTTTAGCTATTTTACAATATCATCTATATTATAATTATTTTTTTATAATTTTTAATTTTTACAAAAAAAAAAGAACCGGTAATAATTAAGTTAGGCATAATAATAATTACAAAGTGTTAGCTCCCATGATGACATGGACAGATATCAAATTTGGCAACGTAACATGGCACCAACAGAAGCTGTTCGTCTACCTAAGGGACTGCAATGCAAGTGTTTAATTTGCCACTTTAATTAAACCGCTTTTTTACACTTATTTTCTCTAACTCGGCTTTTTTACACTTACACTTTGATTTTTCCCTCGCAAATTCATGTGACAAAATTTATCTCATAAAGCGATCTCAAAGAAGATTATTTCGTATTCCTCCTCGGCTCATCACGTCTACACACGGTTAAAGTATTCATCGTAAAATTTAGTGTATTCATTGTTAAAATTAATGTAATAAAAAGAAAATTTTCGCTTTATTGAGAATGCGAACTTCATGTAGTACATTTATTCAATAAGATGATGCATACATCATAAATATTGATGATGGAAGGGTTGAAAAGGATCTCCACTTCAGCTGGCTGGAACTCCTTCTTCAGCTACGACTCCATCTTCAGCAGAACCTTCTTCTTAGCTGGGATAAACACATTCGTTCGAGCACCATGCAACCTTTGACTTTTTCATAGTATTTTTTTAAGTCATTTCTCATGGATTTAGATTCCAGCATGTTACACTCTAGCTGAGATCTTTGTGATCCATCACCTAGTTTGGCTTTCATCAGGGTTTTTGCATCTTCGAAATCATGAATTTTTATAGTCAAGTATGTATTAAGTAGTTTTTTATTTTTCAAATGCATCGCTTTGATAGACAATTTTGCTTTGCTATGACCATAAATAAGAGACATAGTGACATGGATAGATTCTTTCATATGTAAGACTGTACCTATGGAAACCCATTTTCAACCATGGTCAATTAAATATTACAATCTTACGAGTTACTATAGCAAAAGATGTTTCAAATTTTTAATAAGTGACGTAACAACTTTTTTTTTTTAATCAAAAAATAGCAATTTCATAAAGACGTAAAACAAGCATCAGAAATGCCCAAGATTAATTACATAGCAAGCTCGAAAGATTGCTTGAGCACCGGGAAGAAAAGGAATCGTTCCAGTCGAACAAATCAAAGATAGAGTTCCAACTCCACATTCTTGCCTTTATTTCTAAACTTGTGCTATTATTCCTTCGTCTCCACAAAACTCAAATCGTGCATCTTCAAAGAGCCTTCAGAAATCGTCTACTCTAAATCTAATGCAGTGTATGATGAAATTTTTGACATATTGTGAGATAATTGCACAGTTATTTTTATTATATTTATATAAAAATCTTCTATTTAAATTGGTCTTTACCACAGTACTTCCACCGACGTTTCACGACAGTAATTGGTCCGCGAATCTCATGCGTTTTCGAAGGTAAGAGAATGGTCGACGTTACACTTCTTCAACCACACACCTGCAATCATATTTTTTTCTGCTGCACATAATCCAACGTGAAAAATAACCAAGACAAACAAGAAAATCGTGCCCCAAATACAACTACATTACACCCAGAATATTTCAGTTGCAACAAAGTCACAAGTACTTAAATACATTTATTGCATTCCCCCAAAACGGTACTCATCCCTATGCACGCCTCATGTCTCTATATATTAACATATCTATATATAAATCTATAAACTTAGGCATATAATTGAATGAGTGAAAATTTGAAATGTCCTATTAATTTTTTAAGTTATATATATTATTTTTTATAAATATAAGTTTTTTATGCATTATTTTTTAAGTACTTTTGATGTTGATGAGTTTGCTTGATTTTTTGTGAAAATCTTATGTATTTGACTATTTGACAGCTATTAGTCTAAAAAAGAATACATTTAATCGGTGGGTGGTCAGATTATTTCATTGGGCGATCAGATGATTTTACCGACCGGTCAGATGATCTGGGTGGCAGATGATTTTACCGACCGGTCAGATGATCTGGGTGGGGGATGATCTAATCATTCACCAGTTAGATGTATTCTTGATTGACAGCTGTCAAATCGTTGATTTTTTCAGACAAATAGCTATTAAATCAGTTAAATGTGTAAGACTTTCATAAAAAATGAAGTAAATCCATCAACATTAAATGATGAAATAGATCCTTACTTAAATTAGGGCATGAAAGGCAATTTCTACCTATTAACACTAAGAGGTGGTCTCCTGTACACCCAGGTGTACCATACACTTGACCCGGATCTTGATCCATCTGGGCTATTCTGTCTCATTTTTTCTTGGAATGACACTAACACTAACCCTATATTGGAATGCCACTAACACTATTTTGTTTTATAAATAACACTATTTCGAAAATGACACTAACACTATATTGAAATGACACTAACACTATGTGTAAAATGACACTAACACTATATCAAAATGACACTACTATTTAACATCAGATTCGAGTCAAGATCCGAATCGAGTACAACTTAAGTGTCCAGAAAATTTTGTATAACAATAATTGAAATACTGATCAAAAAAAAAAAAAAAAAACTAATAGAAAGGAGACGAATGGGGTGAGAATAATTAAATAGTTGGAATGGAAATAAAAAATGGCATTTGGCATGATTGTGGCATTGAGATGCGACAGAAATGAACAGAAAGAGATTAAAATGTCGTGAGAGGAAGAATAGTTGTGCGATGGTATGGAATCATTTGAGACAATGCCAATAGATGATATCTTGCATCTGTTTGGTTGTATTGTATTTGCAGCCCATTCCATCATCATTATTCATCTACCATCAAATGGGAAATATTAGCCAAAACGGCGACGTTCCGTCCTTTGTTTCCACGTGGCTCCAGCTGTAGAGGAGTTGTATCCCTATTTTATTCTTCCCGTTTTTGGCCATTTCTCTCGACCTACTTCCCCCTCCTCGGCAACCCCCCAAATTCATGCATCATCTAATTAATTTAATTAACTTCAATTAATTTGCTACATTCAACCTATAATCTATTTAATCTTTGCAAACTACACCCTAAATTTCTCAAGCAGTATGTGTGTTGAAAATTCTTCTGAGAAGGGTTTGGATTGGATGATTTGGTTGAAAGTATCAAAGATGAATCTTGTGCTTGTGAGGGAAAAGCAAAATTTTGCACGAGCATTTTGTGAAGATGATTCTGTTTTGATCTTTATCAAGTCAGTAGCTTATATTGATCGATTATTACGATCATCCATGAATTAGTTTAAGAGCATCCACATCTGTTGAGTAAGTAGCTTACTCATCTAAGAAGGGGATCACTTATGAGTCAGTAGCTTATATTGATCGACTCGTCCCATACAAAGTCCTCTTAACATAAAGGCAGATGAGTAAGGCTCGAGTAAGCAATCACCTATATCAGTTTTACTCATCCGAAAAACGACTCAAGTCCCCTCGAATGGAGTAAGCCGACGTGGATGCTCTAATAGAGAAGATTTATAAATTAAACTAATTAAAATATATTTTTTTAATTAATTTATGATGATTAGGAATGTGGACATTTAACATCACTCCATTATTTTATTTTATGTTATGAATTGTGTGGGCATTCATAAATCAATAATTCTATGGAGCCACATTGTGGCCACCCACACACTAATATAATAGGGATAATCTTGATTTATTTAATTTATTTTTTTAAATAAAAATAGGATTTAGTTATTTTATTATATTCTCTATATTGTACTTATTTTTTAATTTTTTTTGCATTTTTTATTTTTAATTTATTTTTTAATAAAAATAAAAAAAATTACCAAAAAATTGCAAAAAAATTACTATAATGTAGAGAATATGATAAAATGACTAAATCTTATTTTTATTTTAAAAAATAAGTTAAATAAATTAAATTATTTTCTACTTAAATAAATTGTGGGCAGCCACCACAATGTGGCTGTTTAGCATTACTCTTCATAAATGTCTATCTCAGAAACTCAAACTAGCGTACGCGGCACACAAAGTGTGACATACACATACATAACATAATCAATCATCCACTACTTTTAAGTCATCTATTTCATCTTTTTCCTTTATTATATTATTATATTTTATTCCAAAATGTTTTCTGTATATGTCAACGACAACATAGAATGCGGCATTATGATTATTTAGTTGAAAATATTTACAAGCGGAGCATTTCTTAAAATAGGATATAGTCGATATTATGATGAAATCACGATGAGATTAGAATTACTGCAGAAATTAAATTGGAAATAAATAAGAGCGAATGCTGATTTTAAACCGCCCTCCAATTTTTAATTTTTTAAAAAATAGTAAGAAAAATGAGAGAGTGGTTAATTCCTGCAACTTAATCTCAACAGAAAAATTATGTTCAGAAATGAGACAAAAAAGTTACCCTCGACTCATCATTACGCACTATATTTACAGAACGAGATATTTCGTTTTCCCTAAAATACCCCTACTCGGGTATGGCGCTCAGCCTCGCCGTGACCTTCCCTCTCCGCCCGGCGGCGCATCTCCTCCTGCCAGATCTACTATCCCCGCCGCCAGCGGCGGGTTTCGCCGGCTGCCTCAGATCATTCTCGCCGGGAAACACGAGGATATTCCGGCGGCAGCCGCATTTGTCGCCGCAGCCGCCGCCGCTCTTGGTGAGCGCCGAGCTGGCCTTGACGGCCAATGCCGCCATCTCCTCCGCCTGCAGGCGGTGGCTCAGCTGGCTGAGCGGCAGCGCGAAGTAGAGCTGCCCTGGCTGCAGCTCGTCGTCGTCGCCGACGGCCGATACGACGTCGTCGAAATCCATCTCGTCGGAGTTGCAGATGAAAAACGCGGGATTCTTCTGCAAGACGTAGGAGACCTTGACCGGATAAGGATATTCCTGCAATCTCCCGTCGTCGAGTATCAGCTTGGCCGTAGCTACGGATGTGGATTCGCAGGAGCTGCATATACCCATAATTCTGTGAGTTTTACTTTGAATTAAATCTGGAAATGGAAGTGAGAGAGGGCGTATATATATAGAGGAGGGGAGGGGTAATATTGGAAATTGGAGGAGACACGTCAGCAAGTGAAAACAAAAAAAAGGAAAAAGAAAAGGTAAAATGTGTTTTTATGAAAGAGGGGAAGAGTTGAATGGGCAGAGCTGCCAACCTGTAAACTTGTGGGTGACAGCTTGTATGTTGGCCCTATTAATTCCTTCCTTGAAATTATGGTTTCGAGCTCTTTAATTTTTTTTATTTTTTTTTTTGCTTTTGTTTTTTTTCCATTTTTTGTTTTTTGCTTTAGCTAGTACGAAGGTTCCCACATATAATGCAAAAAACAACACAATCTAGCCCAATATTTTGTAATTCGAGTTTATTCTTTGATGGATGATTTAATATAATTAAAGTTTTGTTATTTTTCGAGATGTTGATCGATATTAGATCACGAAGATGAGCAATAACACCAGAACTAATTAGTGTGTATTAGTGGCCCCCCAAAAGAATCTCGGATGCTTTACTATTAAGGGAATGTGGAGTTTGAATAATAAGGCTTGATTAATAAAATAATCATTTTCTCGATTTGCATTTCAGCTTTAGAATCTACGTATAAATACTTGAATTTTATATTTTTTTTGCACTCAACGAATTTTCACCCACCGTCGTTACTGGCATGATAGCCGAATTGACATCCTAAATCCAACAATTACATGTTGTAGATCTCACATTGATAACAAACTTATTTGCTTCATCATGCACTTCAAACTTTCCTCTCAATCAGATTGTCACGTCAGCAATGATTTTGGGGTAAAAATTCGTTCGAGTGCAAAATCAGAAAGAATACAAAGTTCAGGTATTTGTAGGCCGATATCCCTAAAATAATACATACTAATCAAGTTTTTTTTTTATTTGTATGATTGAATCTGTGAATGATAATCCGACCCATATCTAAATCATCAAATTGAGTGATTATTTAGGTGGATTAATATTTAATCACTGCTCCAATTTTATCTATCTCATTCACTAAACTAAAAGCCCCCTTGAGTATTATCAATAATTTGATTTAATTTAAATTAATATGTGGTTTTATATAGCTATACACAGCCGTACAATATGATAAACTTTTCAATAGAAAGTGAAGTTATCTTATCGAGCCGTGCAATTACAATGGTTGACATATTACCTAGTTGATATGAACTTCTTCTCTAGTTGCTAGCAACAATAGGTTGAATTAATTAGTTGAGCTGCATGATGGCGAATTTAGATAAGTTATAAAGTAAGTCACATGATATATGTATATATATATATACCTTTTTGATAAGTTATTAGATGGTCAATCCCAAGTAGCTTGCGAAAGTAATTTTGGGATCATTATCCATCACAATTATACATAAATTTTTATAGAAATTTTATCCACATGGTTTATGTGTTAAAGATTTTGTTATGGATTCAACTAATTCAATAGATACAATTCAATATTGTAAACTAACACTTGAGTCTTGAATTAATAAAGAGTTTACCTTCCTTTCAAAAAAACCAATACTTCAATATTGCTTATATGACTAAGAAATTTGATTCAAGTTTGATGTTTTAGCACTTTTAGTCTGTCTATAAGGAGACACTAAGCAGTGCGAACTCCTGCCTATGAATAGTGAGATATATGGTTCAAACTACACTGCTCCCCTCCAATTTTTTTTTTAAAAAAAAAAAGAAAAAAAGAAGAAGAACTTTTAGTCTATAACGCCAAAAGAAGTCAACTAAAAGTAAAAATGCCTTTGATTTAATTAATTCAAGAAATAGGAGATGAAGATTAAAGAAAATAAACGCCGAAAATAACTGCATGCATTAACCAGCTGTACTATTGTTTTCTTTTTCTCGGCAAGTACGACGCATCTCTTAATTATTTGAGGAAAAAAATGATATGGGTAAAGGTTACATTTAATGAGAAAATTTTAAATAAAAAAACGTGGTATATTTTATTATGGGTACGAATAAATCAAGCTTTCGTCGAATATATCACTGTTTAAATCTCTGAATGTCAAGTTGAACTTTTAAAAATTGTGTTTGAGCTTTGTGTAATTATAAAATCAAATTGCATATAAATCGAATACACTTAATTCATAACTTCCAATAATACTTATAACACTTTTTCTCCACTATCAATACACTTTACAATTTTTCCTTAAAACGCGCGTCGTCCCCAAAGAGGAAGCCATTTCAGGGACGGAGGGAGTAATTTTTTTTTTTTTAGAATTACAAGAGGTATCTATTATATAATCAAATAAGCAACCCGCACGCAGGCGGGACCTCTACACCATACAAAGGTGGAAAAACTATCGACACACAGACGAGGCCACTACCCACACAAAAATGGGAAAACTACCCACACATGCTGGATTGAACTCAGCTTTGCTATTTGAGCTAGGCTACATTGGCGTAAACTGTATTATCATGGAAGGACAAATTATATTATATATAATGTTAGTTATTTAGCGCGATGATTAATCATGATCATTTATATAATCAAAATTTATGAAAAAATTAAATTAGTTTTTATTTCTTACGTACACTATGAAATATGAATGGTTTCTAAACCCACGTATATATATATCTGCAGTGGAATGTTTGTACTTTGTGGTAGCTAAATTTGATCTAGTCGCAAACATAAATAAATATGTTCCAATTTAGTATCAAAATGAAATAAAAATATTTATTGACGTGAAACAATTTGATTTGGATAGTGGAGAACTAGAAAATTGGAAAAGAAGCAAGATGTAGTGGATGGATTCACGTGATGCAATGGTGGGTCAACAGTACCTAACAACCATCATATTTCTTCCACACTTCTAAAAAGTATATATGTCCCATGAAGCATGACCTAATTCTTTTCGGCACACGAAAATTAAGAAATTTGTATTTTATGTGTTAAGTGTAGTGGGTGAAAAAGTGTAAAAAGATGAATAAAGAGTAAATTTTTTACCATTTTTAAAAATAGGTCAAGCTTCGTGAGACAAATCAAAAAAGAAACTAGGTCATGCTTCGTGGGACGTACCAAAAAGGAAAGTGGGTATATGTATATGTATATAATCTTTTTAATTTCCATTTAAAGTTAAATTTTGATCATATCTCAATTGCAATTGGCTGCAGGCATGATAGCGAGTTGGCAATATGAATAGTGGTATTTGATTGGTGGTTGATGGATAACGGTGTTTTTTTATTTCACCAAGGACAAACACATTATCTAATTTTGTATTTAATTAATTAAAAAAGGCTCAAAAGTATAATCATAGATGTAGATGTAAAACCCTAGAAATGATTAATTTTTTGTGAGATAAGATAGGCTGGAGCATTGGACCACCGAATCCTGCAGCCAGCGGCTCAGTTAAATAATTTATAAGTTGGGCCACTTAATTTATTTGGTAGTAAATAAACTCATTTATATTAGGATGAATAATTGCGTAACAGATTAATTGACGAAATAAGAATGAAATGATTAATTAATTGCCTGCTCTTTTCTATAATTCTTGTTGGTCGTCGTGTCGTTTTGAGGTTGTCCCCATGTTGCTTGATATTCTAAATAATGGTGCGTCTCCCGCCCCCTTGAACAATACTTTTCTCTGTCTCATCCCAAAAAAGAAGAAATGTTCTATCCCCGCAGAGTTTAGACCTATTAGTCTGTGCAATGTGGTTTATAAAATTGTGTCTAAGGTCATTACGAATAGGCTTAAAGTGTGTCTTCCCTTAATTATTAATGAGAGTCAGTCTGCCTTCGTTCCGGGTCGTCATATCACGGATAATGCTTTGCTTGCTTTCGAAATTTTTCATATGATGAAAATGAATAAAGCCAAAGATAAGGGTGTTTTTGCTTATAAGTTGGATATGGCTAAGGCGTATGATAGAGTGGAGTGGTCTTTCTTGGAGTCGATTCTGACACATTTGGGATTCCATACTTCTTTTGTTGATTTGATTATGAGATGTGCCTCCTCTGTTTCTTTCCGTGTTTTAGTGAACGGTTTTCCAGGGGGTGCTTTCCAACCTAGCCGAGGTCTTCGCCAAGGAGATCCTTTATCTCCTTTTCTATTCCTCTTTTGCGCCGAAGCTTTATCCGGGTTACTTCGACAGGCGGAAACAAGACAGTTAGTGCATGGAGCTCGACTTTGCAGAACGGCTCCATGTGTGAGTCACCTGCTCTTCGCCGATGACTGCATCATTTTTGGGCGTGCTAATTTGAGGGAGGTGGAGGAAGTAAAGAAGATTCTTCAAGCCTATGAGGCGGTTTCAGGTCAAAAAGTGAATTTGGAAAAATCCACAATTTCTTTTAGTAGAGGGGTTTTGGAGCAAAAGCAGATGGATCTCGCGAGACAGATGGGGGTTACTCTAAATACAAATCGTTCTAATTACCTTGGAATTCCGAACATTGTGGGCAGATCGAAGTCTGAAATTTTTCAGATGTTGGTGGATAGAACTAGGAAAAAATCAAAGGACTGGAAAAGGAGATTTTTATCGGGTGCTGGCAAGATGGTGCTCATCAAAGCAGTGTTGCAATCTATTCCTAGCTATCTTATGAGCTGCTTTGCACTCCCGGATCAGATATGTCAAAGGCTAAACAGTGTGGCTGCTAGTTTCTTTTGGGGCCAAAAGGAGGATGAACGTCGAATCCATTGGCGTAGCTGGAAAAGACTGTGTTTGGCTAAAGGCGATGGTGGGCTGGGTTTTAGAGATCTTTCACTCTTCAACCAAGCACTTTTAGCCAAACAGGTGTGGAGAATTTTAAGGGATGATTCATCACTGCTGGCTCGTTCACTCAAAGCGCGATACTTCCCGCGGACTGATATTCTCCTGGCAGGCAAAGCTCATAACCCTTCTTTTGCATGGAAAAGCTTGCTTGTAGGACGTGATTTGTTAGCGGAAGGAGTTGCGTGGAAGGTGGGAAATGGTGCAAGAATTAGAATTGGCATAGACTCCTGGATACCGATGGGCGAAGGGAGATTTGGAAAGGCGTGTGTGGCGGAGACGTTGTCAGATGTTAAAGCTCAAGAGTTGTTCTTGTATGGTTCTTCTAGATGGGATGTGGATATGGTGTTGACCACTTTTAACCAGAGTGATGGCGGGAAAATCTTATCACAGTTGCATGGGAATCCGAATGAAGAAGATAAACCTTTCTGGCCTTTTGGCAAATTCAATTCCTATTCGGTGAAATCGGGTTATTGGCTGGCCTCTGATTTGAAAAGACGGTCTGAACCCTCGCCGTCAAATTCCTATCGGGAGTTTTGGAGGTGGATCTGGGGGCTGGATGTGATTCCAAAGATCAAGCTCTTCATGTGGAAATGCTTAGCAGATGCTCTCCCAACAAGTTCTGCGTTAAGAGGAAAATCTATTGACATTGATCCGATTTGTAGGAGATGTGGAGAGTGCAACGAAGATATGGTTCACGCATTGCGGGATTGTGTATGGACTAAAGCTCTCTGGGCGGTCTCACCCCTTAGACTCCAACCGATTCCAATTGATGATATTTGTTCTATCCCCGAGTGGTTTGAGCGGATCCGGCGATCACCCCAGAAGGAGAGTCATGCGATTTTTGCTTCCCTTGCTTGGTCCTCCTGGTATGCTAGAAATATGTTGATTTTCCAAGGTAAAGTGATAAGCCATGTTGAGTGTATTCAAATTGCCCAACGTGCTTGCTGGCCGAAGAAGATGTGCCCGCCCACTAATCAAATGAAACCCCGTAAGATTCTCTGCTCGAGGTTGGGTCAGCTTAAGATCTCGTGTGACGCTGCTGTGGTGAACGATGTTGGGATTGGTGTTGGGGGTGTTTTGCAGAAGGGTGACGGTGAGATCGTTGGGTGTCGTTATGGAGCTCGGCGAGGAGTCTTCTCTTGCCTGGAAGGGGAAGCATTGGCTGTCCTGGAGGGGCTGCGGCTGTGCATTGAGAAGGAGGTGGGGGATGTGATTGTGGAGACTGATAGCCAGATTCTGTACTGGTGTTTGATGAAGAGGGAGGCAGATCTTTCCTATCTTGGGGACACTCTTGATGAGATCTTTAGAATGATGGACTCGCTGCATGAGGTTGCACTTAGCTGGACTCCAAGGGAGGGTAACTCTATAGCTGATAGGCTTGCTAGTTTTGCACTTTCTAGTTTCTCGCCTTTTATTTCCCAAGGGTCTCTTCCCTTTGTACTGAATTCTTCTTCTTCTGAGTAATGAAAGTTTACCTCTTGTTCTCAAAAAAAAAAAAAAAAGAATCGAGGATACGTTATGGAGTTTACTTTTTAATGTTAAATGCATAAATGTATAGTATATAATTTACTAAATTATAATTGTACAACCAGCTAGGGCTGCAAATTAACTAATCGAACTACATGGATTTTAGCTTCACAAATAGTAATAATTTTATTTGAATTTGTTTAGTAAAATTCACAAATAGTAATTTATTTGAACACATAATATTATAAATATTCCATAACTTATACTTTTATCTTTTAGTTAGTAATTTATGAATATATATATACTATATAATAGTGTTTTGTGTTCTCATAAAATATTCTCCATTTTCGTCTTCTATTAAAAAGTTCTCCAATTTTCAATATTTTTCATTAAATATCACACTATACAAAATCTGGTGATGAAAACATAATTTATTTGGCCAGAGTTAAACGTGGAACTTCTTTTAATTTTTTTTTCTACTAAGCATCATAGCGATGTCGTTTTGATGTTTAGGTGGGAAAAAAAATGAAAAATGAATGGTTGCAGATTTAAGAGTTGATGTTGATGAG
Organism: Salvia miltiorrhiza; assembly: GCF_028751815.1. Classification (NCBI taxonomy): domain Eukaryota; kingdom Viridiplantae; phylum Streptophyta; class Magnoliopsida; order Lamiales; family Lamiaceae; genus Salvia; species Salvia miltiorrhiza. The sequence goes on from NC_080392.1 coordinate 44,162,987, forward strand.
ATTTTGAAGATAAAGATGAACGAGAAATAGAGAATTTTTCATTTTTTTTTCACCCTAACATCAAAACAATGCTTGGATGGAAAAAAAAAAATATTTCTGCACCAAATTTTGTATCGCGAAACATTTTATATAAAACGTTGAATATTCGAGCTCTTTTAACAGAAAACAAAAGGCTTGACAGTTCTTATCTTGTGTCAATTTAATTCATCACTCAGACATCGAAAATTTAATTAATTAATCTCACACTTATCTCTTATAAGTTTGTATTTTATTACTTAATTATGGTCTAAGTTAGGAAAGTAGTTTTCTTTTTGTAGGGTAAGAAGAGTGGTGAAGTCTTTCAACCATAATAAAAGGGTATTAATTATTATTCGATTTTTTTTTTGAGGTATTATTTGAAATTTATTGCTCAAGGCAGTTTTGTAGTTAGGGTTAGAGGATAAGGGCAGATGCATCAATAGCAATACGAAACGTGGCAAGTTGGCAAAGGCTTCGAAGCTGAGCTGGAAAACATGCAGAAAGACACGTACAAAAAGGGGCGGCCTTTTTTGGATATTGTATCCCACACTTACTACACCTACTTGCTCAAATCTACCTGTGCTGTTTCCTTCTCTTCTTCTCTTCATTTTTTTCTATTACTATTCTACTGCAACATTACTAATTAATTAATCATGCACATATTCATTATAATATATGCTTTAATTAATGTTTTGAATTGGTGAAACTTCACGACAATGTCGCATAAAATGATCTAGCTAGGCTACGCGTGTAAAAGAATTTAGAAACATAACGAATAATTGACACAAAATTAGTCAACTAGAATACACACAGAGATGAGATTGTAAAAAAAAAAAATCATATATTCTTAATACTATTTAATTAATAAACATAAACCCTATATTGGGATTTACATAAAATTTGAAAGGTAGACCAAATAATATATTTATATTAAAAATAAATTTGGGCGAATGAAATTATAACGACCGTTTTCATCGGTCGTTAATTTGCGACCGTCAAGACGGTCGTTAATCAGCTTCCCAATTTGGTCGTCCTTTCGCGATGGTCCGCAGATTTCGGTCGTTAGCACCCCGGACGACGAATCAAATGGCGACCACCAAAAACGGTCGTTATTTTGGTCGTTGGGCAATCAATGACCGTCTTTCGGGGTCGTTAGAGTCTCTCTCTCTCTCTGAATAATCACACTCAGTACTGGAAAACTAAACCTACCAAGGAAGCAAGTTGGAGTTGAATGAAACCAAGTTGCATAGTTAGGTTGGCTTTTGCTTCTATGGGAATCTTGGGCATGCTTCGCTGTGATGCTGCACTTTTGTCTACAATTAATCCAAGGACTGTACATAAATAATGAAATATTGGACCAACCAAATAATTTACTTCAATTTTAAACAAACTCTTTGCTTCCAAATGCAATGATCATCTTATGTGGGCCAATTAAATATATAATGTTCTCATGTATTTGGCCGTCCTCGAAGTTTCCTTCATAAAATATATATATAATCACGTTTAATTCAATTAGATCAATGTGATATTACATAGATTGGTTCTACCCTATCTTCTTTCTAAGTTGGGAAAATTCTACTAATTTTTAGAAGGCAAAAAATTGTATTTAATTTAATTAGAACTAATTGATTCCAATTGAAGTCATGAATACACCAAAATATATATACCTCGTTTTAGAATCAAATATATAAATTCATAATATTTAAATTTTTAATTTTTGTTTGAAATTTCCACCCGAAATCAATTTGAAACCGTACGAATTGGTATTCCATAATAGGATAGGCGAGGGATGGATTTCGAATATTCACATTAGGGAAAAAAAATTGAAGTCAACACTTAACAATTTCATTGTTGTCATTATATTAGAAAATATTGCAAGTAATTAATTGAATAGCTATCTTTCAAATATAGCTAAATCAATCTTAAAGTCTTGTACACTTTCTAATTCTTTAACATCAAAACAATTTTTTATTTCACACATGGTTTCTATTCGTTGAAGAGGTCAACTCGCACGTCTGTCACAAGTCAAATTTTATTTATTTATTTATTTGAGAACTTTAGTGTGATAAATAAATATCCACAATTTTGCGTTTGTTTGTATTTAAGAATCAGAAGATTCAGTTAGCAACTGTGATAAATACATGTTTAATTAACAGAAAACGATGATTTCTAGGAGTGATATTTTTCAACATGCTTGGATGTTGCCAACTTATTTTCTCTATTTTCTAAGATACCGGTTTAATTTGCCTTTGCTTTCAGGTATTTCTCCACATTGCAGCACCAATATATATTTCTTCTTTTTTTTGCCTTTGTAGGGTATTGTTTCATCAGAAAAAATATGTAAATTGTGTGTTGTAATTGCATTCAAACCTCAATCAGAGGTGAAGAGATAACATGAACATTTGCGGTGCGATCTCCTGTGTTTGAACAGTGAGGTTTCGGGTTCAAACCTCACTGCTCCCCCCCCCCCCCCCCAAAAAAAAAGATAACATGAACATTTGTGTTCCTGGATTAAAATTAAACAGCGCCTTAGTTACCTTTTATTTGTATTTTTGACAGTTTCTGGAACAATATCAAGTTATTACTTTAATTTATTGTCCTTATTCCAATACTCTTGTGTTGTATTCAAGCTTTGGTCATAAAATTTTCATTGGAAAATGATGGATGATCAAATATGATTATTTTCTCCCTTTTTTATCATATGTTTAATAGAGATGAAAAGATAAGAAAATGTTGGAAAATATTTTCACACCACTATCCTAGGATAATATTATCCAATATTGGAGAGAAAAGAAGTAAAAAGGACCTGGCCGATAAAATATTTTACCATATTCGAAAGAAAAAAAATTTATTATAAAAAATAGGTGAAAATATATTTTTCTTTAAACGTACCCTTAATAAAATCCCAATTTCTCTAATTTTCATGCTATTGCACAGGGTCATTGCTAGTACTATATTATATTAAAACCCCTAAGTAATTCATCTTTAAGATAATAAATGAAATCACATGAGAATATTGATGTAGGATATTTTATTGATTATATTTCTAGGAGGCGGTGCGGTAGGACCGCCGCATTGTGCGGGTGGGTTCTATCCGCCCCGAAACTGTGCCCACCCGTCCTAACTCGATTCATCTTAATTTGAGCTTTTCGATTTTTCTTAATCTTCTTCTATTTAGTTACTATATATACCGTCGATATACTTTTAATAATAAATAATATTTTTGTAAAATAATAAATTATATATTTATTAATAACAAATAAAATCATACACATAAAATACTCCCTTCGTCCTACGAATCTTGACACGTTTCCATTTTGGGTAATAATTATTACATTTTCTCTCCTACTTTATCACTTTTATTACTTTCTCTTTCATATTTTATCATTTTTATATTTTATTAACTACACACTTAGTAAAGGATTATGTAGGATAATTTGTAGCCAGGATATTTAGCGTGGATAATGACAGATTATTAATACTGAGTTGGTGTTTGCTATCATGGCTAAATACAGAATATCCTGGTTTAAGTTAATCCTAGGGGAGGTGATATTATTAATCCTAAGAAATCTGGATTAATAATACTGGGTCGTGGGATTAAACCGGGTCATCCGCATTATTACTAAATAATACCAAATACTAGACTGATCTGTACTAAATTAAACACGCCTTTAAAACAATCTACAACTCCTTAATTTTCGTGTCGAATTCAAATGTGTCAAGATTCGTGGGACGAAAGGAGTAAGTTATTTTAAGTCTACACTATTTAGGATTTAATGATCGTTGCATACTTGCATGTACGATTCCATGTTACGAATTATTGTTCGTTAGTTATTTTAAAAAAACAAATGATTTGTTCGCACACCCATGTTTCGAGAACAATTTGAAGTCTATAATAAAGTGAAGGAAAAAAAATCATCAAAATAATTTATTAGGTAATTAATAAATGACTTGTTAGATGAGTTTTTTTTATAAATATTGTGTGTGGATGAGTAAAAATATAAGAATATATGTTATAAATTGGAAAGATAACGTACGACAATAACAAAAAAAAATGAAACTTATCATGAGGTGAGGGAATATAATTTATTTTAATTTGCTAAGATAGATTTCATTAATGCTCTATTATGCAAAGCTTTTTTTTTTTTTTTTCTTGAAACGTCTATTATGCAAGGTTATATATACCGTAAAATTTAGTAATTGTGACATTCTAGCTTCATTTAATTTAAATCAATTTGGACCCATGTATGACTATACAATGTATCTGCACTCCATCAATTTTCGTAGTCTAATCACTTTGTCCCCCTCAAGTCATTTCCACTTCGAAGAAACAGGATAAAATAAAAAGTTCATGCTGTAAGCACGTATAAATGGGAATTAATTAAAATTATTTTTCTATTATTTGATGTGACTATTATATGTTGTCCTTCTCTTTCAATATTTCAATGAGTTTTTTGGTTATTTTTACAAATTTTGTACAAAGAGTTCTGTTTATATGCAAAGGAAAGCAGTGTAATAATGGTTTCGGGGTTTAAACTTGTTACAAATGATAATTTAAGGGCCATTGGGTTATTGGGCTTTTCTATTAACTCCTTCATTGTATTATTTTAACATAATTAATTATAATTTATAACCTTAACTTTAAGCAAATTTTAATTTATAGCTTAAACTTTGATTTACTTTTTATATAGTTCGAACTTTGAAAAATTGTTCAATTATAGCCAGAATCACATTAAGACTAAGGCGGTAACTCTTCTTTATTGAAGTTACACATGAAACAATGACGATTGCCATGAAATCAAATCCTAATGTATTCTATTTCAACGATACATAACTTATAAACATTATCTGACCATCGGTGATCGGATTCGCGTTTGAAAAGTTGCCATAAGTTGCACTAACTTTAAGGCGCGATTTCGACTACATCGGTGGTCACGATGTGCTACCTATCGTTGTAAACCTTTTTTCGTGTAGAATACATTAGGCTCTAATTTTGTGACAATTCACCATCTTTTTTCGTGTAAAATTAAAGCTATAAACTAAAATTTGTTGAAAGTTTCCACATCCAACCCCCTTCCTTTCAGGAGTTTGGTAATTTATAAGATGTTACTCCCTCTATCCATGAAAAATGGGGCACAATTACTATTTTCGACATCCACAAAAAATAGGGCATTTTCATTTTTAATACATGGGTCCAGTTCTTTTCCTTATCTTTTGTCCATATACAAATACCCCTTATTTACAAAAAAAAAATGCCTTTAATTCAATCTTAACCATTCATTTCAAACAGTGGTGGACCATTTTTCCACTAATCATTTTTTTATTAAAATTTGTGCCCAATAAATATGCTTAATTTTTTGTGGACGAATAAAGTATTTTATTTTATTTTTCAAAAAATCTTAACCATAATCCGACATGGATTCACTGTCTTATCTAATCATACCTAATAACATAACAAGAAAATGATTTAAGACCGCACTTGAATCGCATTAAATTACACAATGCTAACTCATTAGGCATTCTAATTAGATCTCGACGAGGATGCATTTATTCCAATAATTATTAAAAAAAAAAAAGCGTATGAAAAATGTAATTTTGGGTGAGCAGAAGAAGACACGATCTAATGGTGGGTCAGTGAGTGCAATCGCATGCATGCATGCACGTGTGCTTCATTTAGCTGTCATTTTGGGAAAACATTAGCTGCATTCGTGTTTCATTAAATATTTAAGTTATTTCATATTTTTGTGTTCGTCGCCACCACAGAAATATATAAAAATATAAGTATGTAGAAACCACCGTATCTCCTGAGCTTGTTAAATTAAATGCAGTTTGATACGATGGTATTTTGGGGAGCTTCACCAACCGGCAACATGTCCCAACAATAATGCACTTACACTTCATCATCTCCCCTTCTACATATACTAGAGCTTCGAGTCGGAGTGTTTTTTACGACAGTAACTTAGGTTGATTTGAAAATTAGAATAATAACTTTTGGAGTTGTAAAAATAGGATACTAATTAATAGGTATTGCACCCGTAAGATATTTCTCGACTAATTATCGAATTTTCGAACTTTTCTGCATGGATCAACCACATGACATCCTATCTGGAGCCATAAAAATGACGTGCTTGCCACATAATCAACCCTTCCGTGCGGATCGTCATGTGCTTGGTCCGTGCAAATAAAGTCCCAAAATTCAATAATTGGTCCATAAATGTCCTGCGGGTACAACGCAATTATTAATTAGTGTCCTATTTTTATAAGTCCTAAAGTTATTGTCCTAATTTCCAAATCTACCTAAACTATTGTCTTAAAAAACCCTCCGACTCCTGGAGCTTCTATGACGGCGTCTCTTTTTATAATATATATGTGCTCTTCAATTTTACTTGTAAATAATCTACAAAAGCTTAATTAGGTTAATACAAAGCACTATATGTGAAAGTATTTGTCATTTTCCGAGAGTCTCTTCTTCTTGAGAATGAGAATGGTGATCTGACTAAATTAATTATCAAATAAATAAATGTATTCTGACTAAATATGACTAATTATTCAATAATAACAGGTCGGCGTTGATGCATGATATATTTAATTAATCCACATCAATAGCTACTTTTTAATTTAATACAATGTTGTACTCTTAATTGATGATTTTTTTTTAAGTTTACAATAAAAAAATAAATTTTATTGCTAATTACGATTAATAAACCCTGATACTATATTGATAAACTCTAATTAGATGTTTTCTTAGGACACGGTGCAAACTTTCGTATGTGAACAGTGAAGTTTAGAGTTTAAATTCACTACTTTTCATCACTTAAGTTAAAAAAATAAAAATAAATAAAGTACACCCTCAGACGAGAATAAATATCATAGAAGAATGCCGACCTCCAATATTCCACCAATCGAAAATACCAAATTTCAGTGGGATGGACAAAGGGCCATTTCATGTTCAACCATTATTACCAAAACAAGTCAAAAAAATCGGAATGGGCCTATTGCTTTTCCAAATTATTCTTGGATGTAATTTTATTTGTAGGCTCCATCTTAATCACTATAGTTCTTTAATTAAAAAATAATAAAAATATTACTCTGTTTTGATTATTGTTTTAGCATTCATAAATATTTATAGTTTGATTTACGTTTTAAGAATTTATCTCAAGCTTAACTTTATTTAATGTATCATGTATTAATTACTGAAAAATAACTTCTATTTTCCTCTAGCTTTTGTGATGGATCGGCTCTCCTTTGACTCTATTTATCTTCAGTTGAGCTATGATGATAGTTATCATTTGAAGAAAATTTTAATTTGAGTTTATATGGGTATAGAATAGTAAATGATTTAATATTTTCATTATTTTGTTAAATAGACGACCATAGTGAGTAAAGTAGGAGCTACAATCACCTATTTTTCGAAGGGTCAAAAATCATATCTTATAATTAGTAATGCAAATTTGAGGTGGAGAAGAATATTACTCCATTCGTCTCACTCTAATAAATTCACTTCTTTTGAGCACGTAGACTAAGAAACTTATTTTTTAAGAGGAAAGTGTGTAGTCGACACTCGACACTAATTAAGTATATATTTTTTTTACTTAAAATGGAAAACGAACCTATTCTAGTGGGACGTCTCAAAAAGAAAAACGAGCTTGTTCGAGTGGAACGGAGGGAATACAATTCGGTCCGTGTCTGTCCCTACATTTGAACGCAAATAGTTGAAAGACAATATTGCTTTCCAATCATAATGACCTAATTTCCCCCTCTTTATTACAAATAGGAGTGGGCAACGGAAACACCATATATCTGTACAGTTGCAACGCTACAATGAACAATACTACCAAACTGGGATGAATTGATGTATAGAAAAACAAAATCTTGTAGGAAATGTCCCATTTTGATTTGTACATATATTTATATGTGTGTGTGTGTGTGCGCGCGCGGATGATCTAGAGAGATGGAAGAAGCCAAAGATTGAAGAGTGAGGAGGATAAGGATAGGAACCACGACAAGAAGGCCATGGCAGCTGACAGTTGGTATCTGGTGCATAACTTTGCGCCGCAGAATCCTTCCGAGGCAAGCAGAAGACTGGTGACGCTTGCAGTCGAACAAGATGCAGCTAGCGATAGAAAGGAAAGCACCTACAAAACAACGTTATCGTTCAATATAAACAGACGAAATATATATATATATATGCACATGATCAAGTTGTGATCATTAGATGAGATGCCTACCCAATCCCCTATGACAACAATTGAGAGAATCCCAGGCTGACGAGCTGGGCGTTTAATGAAAACTGAGAACACATCCACCACTGCCAACGTCAAGCTCCATGGGATTACCAACCCCATGATCGTTACCAAGAAGCTGCAAGCAGAAATTGAAATGAATAAAAGACACGTATATACCGCATAAGTAACATTTCAATCAACAAGACGACAATAGAACACAAATCAGCAACATTTCAATCAACAAAACTAAACAGCAAAAAAGTAAATCATGCTTCCAAATGAACTTGAATAGACTGCAATTACAATCAAATCCAATGGCACGACAGTTTCACTGATAAGTTCGACTACAGTTGGATTACTGAAACGGAATTCAGCTACAAAAGTCCCTTAAACAAAGCTCACTTGATGAATAAGTGTTCTACTAGCATTGCTTTCTCTTAATAATTAATATCACTCCTTCATGGGAAAGGCTCAATATTCAATTAATCTACCAACACCATGTTGTTACGGCTTCTTTTTGGAAAATCTTGAATCAACTCAATACAACAGTCATTTACTGATTCCTTTTTTCTTATTGTCTGTTTTTGGATGGGAAACACATAACCTGTACTTGACAATACACTATAGCCACAAAGCATAGAGAAGGGGCAAATCACATTAAAATTCCCTACATATTGTGGGGTTCTAACTCCATATCATTGGCAAAAATCTCACTCATTCCGTCCTTAAGTGACCATTTTGTTTTGATGACGAGAGAAACCCCCGGCCACTACCAAGGTGTGCACCATGTAAACTCTGCTATTGCACCATATACTTGAGCATACATATAGGGGCATTTACTATTTATGATTGATAAAATACATGATCGAGTATTTTTATGCTCGTTACTCTAGGATTTCCCCAATCATATCCTTAGAATTTGACATGAATCAAGAAAATTAACTCAAATGATAGAAATTATCCTAAAGTTCCAATCCATTTCAGTAAACAATATATTAGCCTATACTATTTTTACCTATCCAGACTAATTCGCAACAACAAACATCCCGTAGCCGATAAACATTAATCTAAAGAAATATCAGTCCTTGCACATAGTGATCATAGCTCATAAATAAGAAAAACGTTTCCAACAACAGTAGTATCAGGGTTAAAAAAGGAACATTCCCCCTCAGCAAATTCTGTGCACTGCAAATTTTGTTTTCTTTTTGCTTTTGGCCCTTTGTGCAACCATTAACATCGATTCCAAACTCTCAATAATGGCTCACAAGAAATGTCAAAACGATAGCTGTCAACCAACTACTCTTCACCGACAAAAATGGAGGGGCAGAGCCAGAGAGAGACCAAAATTAAGACGAATTCGTTGAAAAATTGGAAATCTTTAAGCTATAATTCTCATCAATTAACCCTGTGATCAACCAATCTCTTCAAATAACATAATCGAAGAAATCACATAGATAAACAGCACCAATAATTTAGCCACAGAAAGAACTCATTCAACCACTGATATACACCATCGATACAACACGATTGAGAGAGAGAGAGAGAGAGAGAGAGAGAGAGACGAAGAAGAAAAGGTCATCGTAGAATCATGAGAGAGAGAATTACCAGAAGGCAGTGTAACTGTAGAACTCGACATCCAAACACATGAAAAGCAATGAGGCGACAGCAAAAACAGCTTGCCCCAATCTCAAAGCCAAGCTCGCACTGGTGCCCACCGCCCCCGGCAATTCCTCCATATCATCCACACACAAACCTCCCGCTCTTCCTCAGCTTGATCTATAGATACAAGTTGTGCGTGTGATCACAGTGATGATTCCTCGTAGCCATTCAATTCTCCGCCGCGCCCCATGACACGTTTCTCATCAAATTTGATGAAAAAGTGGGGAGGAAACAGTGGGGGGTTAAAAGACATCAATTTGTGAGGATTTTTGGGAGGAGAATTATGATCGATCAGCGGTTTTATTCGTTTGTGATATTGCGGAATTCAAAGTTAATTACTACAATAATAATATGATTTGTTCAAAGTGGGGAAAGGAAACGGTGGGGATTGGTTGAGGAGGAAATGGTGTCGTCAAGTTAATGACCTTTTCCAATGTCATTTTCTTTCCTTTCTCCTTAATGCCAACTTAATTAATTAAATTATAATTAGTAAGTATTAGTAATAATTTTTTGGCAATTAGTATTAATAATCTAACGTCAATGAGATTTTATTATTAAAAGAATTTGACTTGCCCGTTATCCTAAGAGTTAGTCTCCTATGAGATCAAATATATGGAAAAGAGCGGTCGGGTCGGAGCTGGGGCGGGCTGTGTGTTGCTTTTATAGGCGCACAGTAGTACTCCCTTCGTTCCGCGTAGTTTGAGCAAATTTCTTTTCGACCTTGATTTTGAGGAGTTAGTATTTTGTGTATTAAATGTGGTAGGTGAAAATGTGAAAATGTGAATAAAGAAGAAAAAAAATTGTCATATAAGGAAATTGTTCAAACCTTGCGGGACAGATGAGGTAGTAATTATTATTATAAGAAAAAGTAATTATAGATATAAAGAAAGGTAATGTTTCAAAAATATTAATTTTGTTCATGTCGATTATCAATTTACATCACAATAATTATTACTTTGAACAATTCCTATTTTTCGATCAGTCCTTGTTGCAAGAGCAGCGGAGGGTATAAGCGCGGAGCGAAAGGCGCTGGGGAAATATACTTATTTTGATCAAATACTTTCTCCGTCCACAAAAAATATGTCACTTTACTTTCGGCACGGGTTTTAATAAAATGAGAGTGAAGTTGGTAGTGGAGTAAGGGTCCCACTTTAAATGTGAGTGGAATGGTGTGGACCCTACTACTAAAAATGGATGTGGCATATTTTTTGTGGACGGACGAAAAAGGAAATTGTGACATATTTTTGGTGGACGGAGGGAGTAATAATTATTATTAATAAAAAGTAATAATTGATATAAAAAAAAAAGTATTCTTTCAAAAACATTACTTTTCTTCGTATCGATTATTACTTTTCACCATAACAATAATTACATTTGAATTCTCTGGTCTAGATCCATGCTCCCCAATATCGATCTGATCCGTCTCATCTATATATGCGGTTTGAGAGGAGAATTTGTGTAATCCTAAGTAGTTAGCACTTGTATATCACATAAATTTGGCTTGGTCGTGGTTTGGACCATTTGCATTGTAACCTATCTATATAAATTAATTTATTATTGATGCATATTTGATGTAGACTATTCCAATAGTTTTCTGTCCAAGATTGTGATATTTTTAATAATTAATTGAACAATTATTTGTATAATATGGCGTGGTATATCAACAATCTACTGTAATAATGGATTACGGATATCTGATGCGGTTACATTTTAGTATATATTCATGATTCATGAAGCTATAAAACTGTTATTTTACATTCTAATGAAAACTGTAAATGAAATCACCAACAATAATTATTAAGAAATTTTCTCCCTTTTCAAGTCAAAAAAAAAAAAAAGAAATTTTCTCCCTTTTAAGAAAATTCGATTAGTGAATGTTTCTATTATTACCATGAAGATAATCACATAAGGGAAAAATACAAAAAATAGCCAAAAATTACTACTCCTGGTGTTTGATTCAATGATTTAATAGGATAGACAGTTAAATCCATATTTAAACACTTTCCTCTTCTTCGCTTAATCGAGTTGGTATTTTTTTATTTTAGCTCTTTTAAATTATAGTAAGTAGTAATTTATTTACATGTGAAGGCCTTAAATCTCATTTCTTCAAGCTCACATTGTAATGGTGTATATAAATTTGGAGTGGGTATAATCATAATTTATTTATTTCATATCATGAGAATCTCGATTGCTATTTTTAATCGTATTTGATAAAATCTCAATTCATGTGCAATAGTCTTCAAATTACATAAGAAATATAAATCATACTTTAAAAGTAATGTTATATTTAATAAATAGAAAGGCTGATGATATTCAAATAATTCCTACAGAAAAGAAGAAAGATGAAGAATGGGGATGGGATGGGGGAGGCATGGGGTGGGGTAGGGTTCTAAATATTATTTTTTCACTTTTTTATTTATTTATATTTTCTTTTAATTTTAATTTTTGATTTTAAAATTCTAAACTTTTCAATATTTCTGATATGATTTTTTTATTTTAATTCTCAAATTTACTTTAATGAATTTTTTATTCAAAATTCAATATTTGTTTTAATTATTAATTCTTTTTTATTGTAATTTAAATCTAGTTTTAATTACATTAATTTCTTTTTTATTATAACTGGAAATTTAATTTAAAAGTTTTAGATGCATTTTAAATTCGAGAAATGAGGAGAAATGTAATTGAAAATATTAAAGTACATTTTAACGCCTCATGGATGTCGATGAGGGGCTCTTATGTAGGGTCCCAAAGAGACTATTGGCTGTGGATGCTCTATGACTTTTTATATAAAGAGAGGCACGGGTTCTAAGACCAAATTGTTGAGTCGTGAATGTATTGAGATTGATGAAAATATGTTGAAATTAGCATTGAGAGTGGTAAAAATAAATTGTGATAGGATAGTGTCCTAAAATAAAAAGAGAAGTTGTTTTAGAGTAAATCGAAAAGGAAAGTTACGAAGTTATTTGAATGAGGGAAAGATTAATTTATTTCTACACAATTTATATTGTTATACGCTTTGTTCTATTTCAAAGAGAGGAGAGAATTATTATTATTATTATTATTATAGAATTTTAAAAATTCATGCATTCTATTTGAATAAATAAATCTTTTTCTGGTAAAAGTAGACATAGAAACAAAAACAAATAGCACCTTTCGTATCAAATGCATTCAATCGACAAAATGAAATAGAATAAGGAAGAATATTTATATACACAACGACGAGTCACATTTCATTTTATAAGATGCTTCATTTTTAGTAAATAAGTTGAAGTTTGACTTACTAAATATGTGTGATCAGTGTAGAGTTTGTATATGAGTGTAATTAAAAAATATTTTATCTTTTTAATTACGCAATAAAAAAATTATATATATCTAAATATATAATGAAGTACAATAATATGAAAGGAGAATATTTTTAGCGGTGGAAATTTATAGGAAGCAAATATTTGATATAAACCGTAGCTTTTTATTTTAGAGGATATATACCTTAGCTAGACACCCTAAAAGTTTCACATTATTGTATAGTGGCCAATAGTGTTGAGTTACTATTGCTAGATTCCTTTAATTATGAAGTATAGTATTTTATTTTATTATAATATGAACTTCATAATTGGGGTTTAATTCGAGCGCTTACAGATTGGAATGGCCCCTACGAACCTTACCTAGCAATAGCAATGCACATTAAATTCAAGAAAGCTTTCAAATAAATGGTGAGAAACGAAAGCTTAATATATACTCTCTCCTAATTTGTAGTATAAATTAATTAAATATGGTCGAGTTTACATTTAAAAAAATAATAATAAATTGTCATTTAGATCATCCATAATGGTAGAGTCCCTCCATTTAAGAGCCACACCTTCAATTCAATTTCATACAATTAACATGTTCGATTTTAAAATCAAACATTTCATTAAATTTAAAATCTCAACATTACATTAATTGAAATACAATGTATAATAAATCAAAACATTATAATAATTAAAAATTAGGTAAAAAAAAATAAATGAATTAAAAAGTTTAGAATTCGTTTGCCCACACGAACTCGTATCGAGATGATCTATCACTTTAATTCAAACTATATTTCCTAATTTAGCTTAGCTTCAGCGCAGAAAGGGGAAGACGAGGCGACGGCGCTAGGGCAGAAGGGGGGAGTGGGAGGCAACTTAAAAAATTTAATCATCTTAATTAAATTCTGTAATTAATTGTGTAATTTTTATCAAAATTAATTAATGTAACAATTTTAATCAAGTAGGAAGTAAAATGAGAGTAATAGTATAACTATTAATCATGTGGGGCAACATACTTTATACATTAAACACATTCGCATAAATTTTCATGTCGAAAAGAATCAATCAATACACTTGTTATGAGACGAAAGAGTAGTGTTTTAAAATTATAAATGATACATTACTACTTAGGTAATAAGTACTTTCCTTAATAGCAACATAATATTTCTGTTAATTATAAATCAACCTTCACATAACTATAAGCAATACATTTATTCAAACAAAATGATACTTTCATAATGACATATTCCTCAATTTTACTCAGACACTTCATTTTAAATGACAAGATTTCTGGAATTGATGCTATTGTTCGTTTTAAATAATGCATTTCTTTATTACTATAAATTATTACTAGTACATCCTCCCGTGCAGTGCACGAACATGGTTACGGGGATTCAGAATCACTGCAAATAACCACAGCAACTGGGAAATCATTTTGCAGCATTCTCAACTAAAATCAGAAGCACTATTCATACAACACAACATTGCAATGTTAGATATAAATTAAGATGAGAGAATGAACAAAGTTATCAGCATCAGATGAAGCATTTGCTAGCTTCTTTGATGATTATTTGCATTCACACTTAAGCACTTTCTCCTCCTCACTTCTTCCCTTCTGCAATTGCATACTTGAAAGAGCAAAAAATTCCACAAGACAAGACCAAAACTCTCAAACTTCTCTTCAATCAATCTTTACCAAAAATCTCTACAGGAACACAAGCCCTCTTCAAAATGGTGAAACCTCAAGGAATCCCTTACGACGATTCGTATACCTGCGAATTTCGCTATGAACTTGATGGTGTTATGACAGTCACCACATATCCTCAGGTTCTTGAAGACCCTAATGGATGATTCACCTCTCAAACTGAGTATCCCGAAAGCAACGGCCAGCTTCTCGCTATGATTGCACAAACTATCCTCCTGCTCCTCTCCATCCAAATCTTGTAGCACGAATTCCATATCAGGATATAATCCTGCCAACTTCATTTTCACGCGTACTTCGTCTAAAAATTTATACATCTCGCTGCTCATATCGTTGTCTTTATCACCAACAACAAACGTGTGCACCCTATTGTTCACTCGAATCCAGCTGCAACCGGGCATTTTCCTGATTCCTCTGTCTCTCATCAATCTCCTAACCTCGGAGGCTTCACCCCACTGTTTAGCAGCTGCAAGGATGTTAAAGAGTAACACATAATTTCCGGGGTTGTTTGGTTCTATCTCAAACAGTCTGCGAGCAGCAAGACGCCCTAGTTCAACATTCTTGTACGTCCGGCATGCTCCAAGCAAAGCTCCCCACGCGGCTGCACTTGGTTCTGATGACATCTGTTGGATGAAGTTATGCGCCTGAGCTAAGCGACCACCACGGCTAAGAACATCAACCACGCAAGAATAGTGCTCTGCATCAGGTTCAACTTCATGGTCCTTCATCATTGAATCAAAAATCGATAGCCCCTCATCCACCATCTGCGCGTGGCTGCAACCGGATAGAACACCTGTGAAAGTAACAGAGTTTGGCTTTACTCCTGAGCCCACCATCTCATTAAACAGTGATACAGCTTTCTCCCCTCTCCCGTGCATTGAGTTTGCAATGATAATTGTGTTCCACGCAACAGTATCTCGCAATGGCATCATTCTGAAAAGCCGGTTGGAGGCTTCTACATCGCCAGCCTTGGCATATATCAGCACTAGAGCAGTAGTGGCTGCCAGATCCTCCATTAAACAATGTCTAGTTATATACGCATGGACCTCGTTCCCTCCTCTCCATGCTTCTAAAACAGTACAAGCAGTCAAAGCACTCGTAACTGTGATCTGATTAGGCTTGCACCCTACTCGTTGCATATCTCTAAGCAACTCCAGCGCTTCTCGTGCTTTTCCATTATCAGCACAACCAGAAACGATGGAGTTCCAGGAAACACGATCCAACTTGACTCCTCGACTTCTCATGTGTTGAAATGTATCAAGTGCTCTCTCACCCTCACCGTTTGCAAAATATGCTGAGATGATTGCATTCCACGACGCAACATCAGGCCGTGGCATGTTAGCGAACACTGATTGAGCGTGCTTGATGCTCGAGCAACTCGAATACATATCCACAAGAGCACTACTCACAAACTGATTCTCCCCCATCCCATTCTTGAGGGCAAAACCATGCATCTCGCGCCCCGAATGCAAACACTTCAAGCGGGAGCAAGCAGGAACCACCGAGGACAATGTCATTGCATTCGGCCTAACTCCACTCACAACCATATCGCGAAAAGCACGAAGCGCCGCCTCTGGAAGCCCGCAGTTGACGCAACACGAGCAAAATGATGTCCAAGTGATGACATCCTTGATCCTCAAATCTCTAAACACTTGCTCCCCGCCCTTAAAGTACTTGCATTTCCCATACATATCAATCAGAGCATTCCCAATAAGCAAATCCGAACTAAACTTGTAGTTCAAAGCATCAAAGTGGACTTCTTTTGCCTTCGCCAAATCCCCTGAAACCGCACAAGCTTTGGCAGCAGCTAAGATAACAAACTCATCTAGATTTATCTTTCCCCTGTTTTTCACTTCAGTGTAAAGCTTAATCGCGTCTCTACTTCGGCCAGTCTTGGTATAAGCTGAAATCAATATAGTCCATGACTGCACGTCTGGTTCGGATATTCCGTCGAACAGTTGGCGTGCACGCGCTAAATCTCCCAAGTTGAGAAATTTCTTTATGAATTTGGCATTCAAATGTAACGGGAGACCAGTGGGTACCTTTGCGAGCATTTTATTGCCGGCATTCAGTTGTAAAGAAGAAGCGGCGGAGCCAAGAAAGATCTAACCCATCTCCGGCGAGATTCAGCTCAACTTCTTCTTGATGGAAAGGGCGGTGCGTGGCTTTGTAAATGGTAGAATAATAAAATTTCATAGCATTAGTGATTAGTGCATTACTACAGAAAGATTTTTTTAATATTGAAAATATAAATTGACTATAATTTTATTACATTAGCTCAAGTAATTTTTTTTATTACTTTTATTTTAATCGGATAAAGTTATGTTAGATGTTAACAATTAGCTCAAGTTAATTGATAAATATGTAATTGATGAAAAATGTGTTATAATAAGGTGATAATTTAAATATCACAACGCAAATGTGACTTGCATAATGTTCCTCCCTATAAATATTAATGTAGGCATAGTGTGGAAAATATTGTATATAGTCCGTTATAACATTCGCACATATGCAATCTGACATCAACAAATAGATACTAATATTTTATAGTATTATATTTAGTGTAAATAATTTCAGATTTAGGAGTTAATTTGTTGAAATTAATGATTTGTTGATTTGAAAGTTATTTGTTGAAATATTTGTGATTTACATCGTGATTTAGATAATTGTTAATATGGATTTGTTGAAATAACTATTAGATAACTTGTTTCATATAATTATGCACTCGATTAGTAAGAATTTTGCGCTGGATAATTACCGAATGAGCTTAGTTAGTAAGATTTTTGCGCCTTTTAATTACTTTTTTTTAGCAGGAAGAAGAAAATTTAATAGAAACGGCGGTACCAATAGTACCAAAAGGATTACAGAGATTAAAAAAGAGAGCTTCCCAGCCTAAAGACTAGATGCTAATTCTTGCTGCCGCAATCCACCTCCTGTAGTCACTTGGAATTTTCGGTATATTGTGCACCGTCATCCAACTTCAGATACGTGATTTGAGGTCAACAACAACACGATTTTTGTTCCATTCTCCTTGTTGGAATTTACACTCGTTTCTCTTCTTTCAAAAACACCATATCACTCCAGTCCAAACACCAAGCAAAAAACGCTTTTCTTTCTTGCAACTCAAATTTATAAAAGCATTAAAATGTTCTCTCACCTTGCATTGAAAAGTTGTTTGCTTGCCAATCCAAAGAACCACATCATTCCATATCTCGGTTGAATTTTCACATTTGAAAAAGATATGATCTGCCGACTCCATCTCCTCGTTACAGAAAACACACATCGACTCCATATGTTGGACGACCACATTTCTTTTCAAAAGATTCTCGCACGTAGCCAGTTTTCCTTTCAACGCCCTCCATGCCGTTGTAACGACTTTGGGAGGCATCGGTGCTCTCCAAATGGTAAAAAGCTCTGCTTCATTTCCGGGATGCTGTGAGGATCCGCGATGAAGATAGAGAGTCTTATACGCCGATTTAACTGAAAAAATACCATCATTCGACGCTTTCCACCACCACTTATCAGCCCTCCCTTCTGTTAGTCTCGCTTGACTAATGACATTTAGTAGTTGCTGAACTTGTTCTTTTTCTCTATCCAAAATATCACGGCTCCATCTAGGATTCCAGACCCACTCACCCTCCGACCACTCCCCATGCTTGAAACCGTCCCCTCCTGATTGCGGCTGAGTCGGCATAATCTTGGGAAAACTTCCGAAAGCCTAGCCTCCCCTACCCAAATGTGATGCCAAAAGGAAATGGAGGCTCCGTCTCCCACCTGCTGTTCAACATTTTCTCTAAACCAATTTCCCTCCGGACCCCAACTTAACCTCAACACGTTATTCCACCATCCTGCTCTCTGTCTCCCCGCCGTTCCAAACCCGCCAGCATCCCATTCAATTTTTCCATGACAGGCCCGTACCACTCGTGCCCACAGAGCATCACTCTCGGTGATGAATCTCCACAGCCATTTTGCCAAAAGCACCGTGTTAAACCAATCCAGATTTCTAATACTACAACCCCCATCCTCGCGCTCTCGGCACAGCTCCTCCCACTTTATCCAACAAATTTTTTTTGCTTCTAAATCTCCCCTCAGAGGAACTTACAAAGCAAGGTTCGAATTTCTGAATGCGCTCGTGCATATTTATTTTAAATAATACTCTCCGTAATATCGTTTCCACATTTGTCATTTCGGTCCGTCCGCGATATCGTTTTCACAGTTGCTATTTCGGTCCGTTCGCGATATCGTTTTCACTTCCATTTATAGAAGTAAGATCCACAAAATTCCACTCACAATAATAGTGAAACTCAAACTCCACTCACTACAATATTTTCTACTATTCACGACTTTTCTTAAAACTCACGCCGTCCACAATGTGAAAATAATATCGTGGACAGAGGGACTACTAAAATCTCGAGCGCATAATGATGTTAAACGAGTGCATAGTAGGATTTTAAGGTAATGGCTTATTATACTACCGATCACATTTCAGTAATTATATATAAGATTTTTGTGTAATTATTTAGGGATAATTGCATGAAAAAACACCAACTTTGATCAAAATCCAAATTTAACGCAAACTTAGGATTTTTCAATTTAATACACCAACTTTCATTGTTGTCCAAATTTGACACGGCTCAATTCTTAAAAATTCGAAAAATGACCCCTTTATGATACTAATTACACAAAAACCCACTTATGTTACAAATTGGGACATTCCAACCCAAAAGAATTTGATATCCTTATGATGTTTCTTTTAATTATATATCCGCGCCAGAAATGGTATCAGAGCGGGTTTTTAATGAGGAATTATATTATGTTTAATTTATTTTATGATTAACCTATGTGGATTAACCCATGTGGGAGGAGACTCCATTAAAATTATATGGATCCGGACGAGTGTCCGAGATGTATACCTTACAGGAATTCTCTCCAACATTTGGAAAGAGAGACTACTCGTCTACTAGACGAGTTAAACTGGAATAATCGAGCCCTCGTAACAAATATTCGGCGAGGAGAAGAGGTGGAAATTATCCGTGATATCATCACGGGTATTCAATCTTACCATGAACATCTCATGGGAATCGCTGCGACCAGAACGGCGATTGAACGAACCCAGGAGAAAGCCCATCAATCTCACATTTGATGGATCAGAAGGACAAGGCGGGAGTATCTTATCCTAGCTACCAAAAGATCGAGCCAAACTCTTCCGACAACGTCAACTTGCGGGAGATTCAAAGAACGGTGGAATATTATGGCGTCAAGCTGTATGAACTACCGATGGAGATGAGCAAAATATCACTCAAACAAGAGGAAATTCTAAACCTCTTGTGTGATATCAAGAAGAAGGTGGAGGACATCGAACAGCGAAAACCATGTTCCGGGAAAATTTGGAATAAATGGTCCAAAGATCCGACGTATCCACTACCACTCAATTCAGCACCCAAGGAATTGAAGCCGGAGGATATAATTCGACTCGTGAAAGGGAAACAACATGAATAACCTTGATCGAGTCGGATTAGAAGATCTACAAAAGTTAGCAGAATCTTTTGCTAACCTCAATATGGTTGATCTAAACATGAACCAAGAAGGAGAAATGCCGAAAGTCGAGCATCAACAAGCATGGTCGTCTAAAAGAGATGGGGCTCAAGAAGATTCGGGCCATTATCAACGAACCAGACGACGCAAGCCTCAGATGCAGGATACTCCTGTAGGAAAGGCCACACTTGAACCAATCCATCCATACGGATTGATTCTCAACATCGATGAAGCCAGTTTCAAAGATTGGGAAGGACTCATCGACGAATGGACTTCAGCAATGAAGATCGTGATTGCCACGATAGAATATGATAAAGAAGAATTTATCAAAATCTTCGAGGCAAGTTTTGCTGGCATGGCAAAACAATTCTGGGATAAAGCGGCAATCAAGGAAAAGAATGAGCTGCTTACCAAAACATCAGTTTCTGAAATCCTTGAGGGAGCCACCCTTCAGATTAAAATCCATTTTCTTGGAATGGGGTTTTTCGAAGGATCAGCAGAGGAGAAGCGCAAAAAATATCAACAGGCACTTTACAATCTACGATTGGTGGTGTTAGAGCCAAAAGCTCTCGATAAATTTCTGCGCCTATACACCCTATATGTCCATATGGGGGTAGTTGATGATCAAACCGCCAAGGACCTCTTTTTCACAAAGTTTCTGAGTCCATGGAGGGAGATGCTCATCAACGAGTACGTGTCACCAGGAGATTATCCACTTGATAGTGCGTCAAGGAGGATGTCATATGTTCACAGGAAGCTGTCCGAATGGTGCCAGAAAGCAGCGGACCAGAGGAATCTCAAGAAATTGAGAAGACTCAACAAAAGATCTCCATTGATGTGCGACAACATCGATCTTCCAATAGAGATTGGAGCCGAGTTGCTGTATCAACGGAGGAACAGAAAGAAACATAGGTACCAACCCTATGAAAAAAGATCAAAGAAAAGTTCTTGGAAGCCAAGATCTATGTGGACCAGACAGAAGGCACGTTCCTACAAATCAGGCCAAAGGAGCGGACCATCAAGGAGCCGGTTTTCATCTCAAAAGCGAATCCCGGCAAGAAAAACTTTCAGGCGTACTCAAGCCAAAACAAATGAAAGTTTTAAAGATTGCAACTGCTGGACGTACATGTGGTGCAAAGGGGCATATTTCTACGAATTGCCCAGACAACGAGCAAAGAGGGATTAGGAGATTCGAATCCACACCAGATATCGAAGACGCCCTCTATCACCAGGAATTGATACCCGTGTATCAGTTCGAAGATATACCCTCTGAAGATAGTATTTACGAGCAAGAAGAAGTCTTTAGTTCTGAAGATTCCGATTGGACTGATGGATCAACCGGAGACGAGTCAGACTAAAGAAGAGAACGAGGTTTTTCACACTCAGAAGGAGGATCAGAATGGATTTATCAGCAATTTTCTGATTCCCCAAGAAGAGGTAGTAAAGAAGCTCGTGAAAAAACTCAAGAAGGAAACCACGGAGGTACAAACATACCAACGATTTTCAAGTGGAAGAATGAATCAAGTTCTACATAGTTTGATTCCATTCAAAATAAGGCATCATGTCTTCTTCGGAGTTACCAATCGGGAGATGGCACTTCCAATTGAGATAACCGGCAACCAGGTGGAGATCCAACTTGTTCCAGCCGTTGACATCAAGCGGGATCTTAAAAGAATGAAGCCAGAAGTCGTCAGTACGATGAAATGAATTCATATTGGAGCAATCCAGTTGGTAATCAAATCTGCAATCTCACCCGGGACAGACCAACCAATTGATGTTGCACTCTGCGACAAGAGGATTAGGGATGCTAAAGATTCAGTTCTTGGAGCTTTCTCAGGCAATCTCTATGCTAAAAAGATTATAACCGAATTATACCCACAAATCGCTTATAATCTTCAGGATTCATCCTTCAGTCGAGCTCTGACACTCTATCAGGACTACAAGAGGAATTATCTATTGACAGGGGGAAATATGCCTTATTCGATTACATATCAAGTATCGTATGCCTTATCAAATTCCCACCACATAGATTTATTTCTGGGAAAAGAATTTATTGAGGTTCCAGAGATATTCAAAGAAGTAGCCAAGGCGGTCAATCCAAACCGAGTAGAAATTCCCCAAATTAGGGAAATTGATATCGAGATTGGAGACAAGCAGGTGCTAAACCACGATCAAAGTCTTAGATTGGGAGCACCAAGGCTATCATTCCAAGGAGATAGGCTTACTTCAAGGCCTTTAGAAAGAAGCTTCTCTCATTCTTATGAGAGAAGAGAGATTCAAGAAATACCAGCTCCAGACATGAGGGTTAAAATCAAATGTCCCGAAGGATGGAGAAGGGTTTCCACAAGAATTGATACAACCGAAAGGGACTTAATCCGGGTTATTGCCGGGTTGATGTTGCGGGAAAATATCCTCGCATCTGGATGACCACCGGAGCCAATCCTCAGGAGGTCAAAGAATGGTATGAATTCGGGGCATTAGCTTCAGTTTATACTACATCGCCAACATTTAGCGAGATCAAGGGTCTACCTAGGTGGATCCAAGAAACGGTTTATGATGCTTGGGCGAACAACAAGTCCCTTAACCGGGGAGATGTCCTGGAGCTATACTTTCTCAGTGCAGCCCCAGAACCAGCAGGCAAAGGGAATCATGAAGATTTTCATTTTATTAAGCTTCGGAGACCTGACACGGAGGCCTTAAACCGAATTAAGGCACCAAATCATGAAGTTTCTATTGTCACAACTTTTACGGAGGATCAAATCTCCACCAGACGTGCATGGGGACTATGGGTCTGTCTCACAGAGATGGACAAAATAAAGTACCAGTTCAAGTTCTCTCATAATGCAGGACTTGGATCTTTCCTGTTGAATTCCATGACAGGGAAAACTACAAGCTTCGCAGAGAAGGCCTTCGAAGAAAAAAGGCAGACTCTCTGGCGAAACAAGGTGGCGGAAAGCAAAGAAACTCGTCACAAGTTCTGTAATATGGCTCATCTGGGCCATTGGACAGATCACATCTGCACGGAGTGCCCAACGCAGAAGGAACCGGAATTCGGCAAAGGCTTCTTTCCAAAGCCTAACAAGAAGAAGTTCCGGTCCGACGAGCATGAGGAGCACCAGACTCCACGTGGACGAGCACCACGGGCACCAAAAAAGTAAGATGCCCGACAAAGAAAAGGGAGTCATGTGACTCAGGACAGGAGGACCACCCACTAAAAGAGAAACGACGAAAGTGGGTGGAAAATAATACAGGCCAACTACCCACTGACCGAAGTGGGTAATTTTACAGGAGCTCCACTCATCAAAAGAAGACAAAGGATGGTGGAAAAGTTGCAGGCTGGCCCCTCATAGCATTATCAACGGAATAATGGAGTATGGGACCAGAAAAGCACTACTCACCGAAAGCTGGAGACAAGGTTGAGTGGAAGATAAAGCAGCTGGACCCCACCAACCATTATCACAAAAGATAAAGGAAGGTCCAACTCCATGTGTAGGCACCAACTAGTGTCGGCAATTATGGCAGACAAGAGAAGGTGGCTGTCACTTTCCAAGCTAGCTGGCCACGAGAAAAAGGAATCCAAGGCCAACTACCGAGCAATTATAGAGGGCATCAGACCTCTATATAAACCCAAGCTCTGGAGAGGAGGGGGGCATCGAAAATTTCACAACCTTCTCACACACCACACTCTCTTTCTAGAAAATTATCTTTGTATTTTTAAATTTCTGTTTTCAAAGTTTTTCAATTTTAGTTTTAGTTTCTTTTTATCTATTATATAATAGGATTAAGCCTTAACCTATGTGGCATATCTAAAATCTCACCATTTCAAAATTTACCATTTATAATCTTCATCATTTATTAATCTCTGTTTTCAAAGTATTACATTCCATATAAAGATCCATTAATCTTAATAAATATAATTAATAATAAATGTATATATATATATATATATATATATCTATAATATTAACTTACATATAGTCTAAATTGATAAATTTTATTATTTATTTTATCTCGATAAAAATTAACCTTAATAAATATAATTAATAATAAATTTATACATATATAATAATAATATTATCATTAACTTACATATAATCTAAATTAATAAATTTTATTATTTATTTTATCTCGATAAAAATTAGATTTACATGTCTGACAAGAAAAAAATTATAAATGATTTTAATTGAATGTTAGTGATTAGATGTATATTTGTTATTAATTTTATATTTCTCAAAAGTGTGTATATATATTATATGTATATGTTGCAATATATTATACTGTATGAATTTATATATATATATATATATATATATATATAATATTTATCTTCTTAATTTTCAATAAAATCAATTTTAAATTGAGTTTGAATTGAGACATGCACACGTATGTAAATTATAAACGGGTCAGGTCATTGATTTACATGTTTGAATAATAAGGCACAAATTCTATAACCTGATTACTTTAAAACAAAATCGTATTTTATGTCTATCAAAATAATTAAAATTTTATTTTTTTTATGAAATATATCCGTACATTTTATTTGTATAGGGAAGAAAAATATATTTTTCATATCTAAAAACTTTATTTGTTTCCGTTTCGTAAATAATAATAATAATAATAATAATAATAATAATAATAATAATAATAATAATAATAATAATAATAATAATAATAATAATAATAATAATAATAATAATAGATAAATTATGAAATTAGTAATGCATAAATGAAGAATTTAGATAAAGAACAATAGAGGATATGATGTTAAAATACATTAAAAATCTTTAATTATGTATTAAATTTAAAATAATCTCAATCGAGTGAATAATTCATATAAATTACCTCATTTCACATTGATTTTTTTTAATAAGGTTTCACTAAAATAAAACTTATACAAGAAGAAGCCGTTGCTCTCCAAATTAAAATATCTATATTTAATTGGTGGAATGATTGAGACTAATACAATTTGAATTGCTCCAAGCGAGATGATTCTCGTAACCCAATTAAATGATGATACTCACAAGTTAAATTTATTCTTTCAAACTCCAAATGAGATGATTCTTGGAACTCAATTATAATATTTGAAGCTAATTAATAATGCATAAAAGTTTGTCAAGATTTTTTCAAGTTCCATACAAAATGATGTTTACAAGTTAGTTATGATATTAAAAGCTCCAAATCATACAATCTCACAAGTTAAATTTGATTTTTAAACCTCCAAATAGTGATGTTAAAAAAATTGACGCATAAAAGTTCATTTTGTGTATTTTAAGTCTAGACGAGATGATGCTCAAAAGTCTGGTATTCAAACATTAGATGTCGTCTTCCGGGCTTTAGATGATGATATGATCCTACAAGGTGGTTCAGACAAGATGATGTTCAGATGAAATAAAATATTCAATATTGACCTTTTTTCAAAATATTACACCCTCCGTCCCGCTATTCATGGCACGTTACTTTTCGGCACGGAGATTAAGGAGAAGCAAATTAGAGGAATAAAGAGTGTGGTCCACATCTTTGAGTTTGTGATTAAGGAGATTATTAGTTATTTTTATTTTATTAATTTCCAAAAAGACTTGATTTTTTTTATTTAATAATTTTATTTTGAATAACCTGTATTTACATGGATAATTTACTAAAAATCGAATAACCTGTATTTACATGGATAATTTTATTATGAATAACCTGTATTTAAAACTGATCCATGATGAGTCAAGTGCGCTGGAAATTGAAATCTGACCCAAAAACTTTAAAAAACTGGCGCCATTAATTGAAAACAGTACACTGAAGCTTTTTCATTGAAAATTTCAAAGTTCCCACAATTTTTGAAAGGGCAGAAACTAAAGCCCTTTATAAATAAGGCCTACAATCTGATTCCTACAATTTCAACAACATTCGGCAGATCCCACAACTGCTAAAAGACTAAAAAAAAAGCTACAAATGGCTAGAAGAAAAGATCTTTCTTCCTTTGAAAGAGCAGCCATCATCCAATTCCTCCTTCAAGGTAGCAAAGATGGAAAACCTGGCAGAGGGAAGATGAGTGCAGCGGTGCAAAAGTGGAGCAGTTCGCGTAGAACGATTAGTCGACTTTGGGCAGCTGCAAAAAAATAAAGTGAAAGTGGTGAGGTAATTAGTTCTTTGAGCAAGAAAATGTTAAGACCAAGGAGAAAACTTGTAGAACTTGATTTACATTTGATTGCAAGCTTAGATTTGTCAAAAAGATCTACCATTAGAAGGCTAGCATGTGGGATTAAATGCAGTAAAAGCACTGTGGGCAGGTGGATTAAATCTGGACTGATCTTACGGCTCCAAACAAGTTGCTTAGGCTACGGTTTTCCTTAGAAGCTCTAGAATATGATAGGATTCTTAGGAGTTTGACATTTAAAAGCATGCACAACACAGTCCACATTGATGAGAAATGGTTCTACATCACAAAAACTGCACAAAGGTTCTATTTAACTCCCGAAGAGATAGAACCTGACAGAACTTGCAAGAGCAAGAAGTTCATCACCAAGGCGATGTTCATGTGTGCTGTATGTAGGCCAATTTTTAATAGTGATGGTAGCTGCTTGTTTGATGGAAAAATTGGCATTTTTCCATTTACTGAATTGGTGCCAGCCAAAAGGAAGAGCAAGAACAGGGCAGCAGGTACAATGGAATGGAAACCAATACAAAGCATCACCAAACAAGTAGTGAAAGAATGCCTAATCAATCAGGTACATAGGGTGAATGTTATCTGCTCTAAATGTAACAATAGCATGTACCAAGTTCATGTCACTTCAGTTTATGCATAGCTAATGTAATGTAGTGCTGAATGCATGGAATGTATTCATAATGGCTGTGTAAGAATGTGTATTGCTTAAAAATTCAGATTGTAGTGCTGAATGTATTGCTAATGTACAAACTGATTCAGATGATTTTGTAAATGCAGCTGAACTATGAATGCAAAAATGCAGCTCGGCAGAATACATCAACACCCAACCAACAACCAACAACCAACAACCAACCATCAAAGCCCAACAATACCAACAAACATCAGCCATCAAATAAACAGCCACACCCAGCAATCAGCAGCCAACACCAAACAACAAGAACCCCATCAAATTAGAACAAAAGGATACCAAACCATAAGAACAAGGGAACTGATAAGAAACAGGGATATTTCATCTCATATTTAATTCTTTTCAATCATAGATGAACAATAGAATAGGGACCAAAAGTATGAGCATGTTTTCATCATTTCAGACCCACATAATCACACATAGCACATAGTACAAACACTGCAAATCCCACATGCCGCATATACCAACTTAAGAACAAGGGCTCGGCCGCATATACATCTACTGTGAAGAGCAGATTAGGGATTAGGGTAGATCTCACCAGAAAAAAGTTAGGAAGCATGATCTTCATCATCCTCATCTCACCATCGCTCATTTCCCTGTGTTGCCAGTTTTCCTCACAAAGGAAAAATGAATCGGGGTAAGCATCATAATTAGGGTTTGAAGATGATACAGGTAGTTCATCGGAGACCATAGGAGTACACGGGCTAGAGGGAATGAGAGTGCCTTTACCTTGTTGAGCTAAAGCCAGGCGATGCCATTCTCTGCATCCATCTTCAATCACCTTGACCTCGATCCATGTCTCCAAAGAACTCATCCATTTCCAATCATATGAATCTCCTAAATATTTCGACATCTATTCGGTTCAATCCCTCAGATTTTGGCAAAAAAAACTCTCAGAGCACTTGCGGCGAAAGGCGGAAGACGAAGAGAGAGATTGATCTGATTTTGGGTAAGGGTTTACATCATAGGGATTTCTGGAAAGGGGGAAGACGATGGTGGAGGCCAAATTGGTAAGAGACGAATGCAGAGGGGGCGGCGGCTTACAGCCAAACAAGGCGACGAGAGGCGGCAGGCGAAGAGAGGTGGAGGTTTCAGGCGAAGAGAGATGGAGGTTTCAGGCGAAACCTTCAAGCTCTAGATTTAGGGTTTCTCTGCGGCGGACTTGAAGAATTTTGTAAAATGGAAATGATTTCTCTATCTTTACAGATCCGATCGCCCGTTCCAATTCCAAGCATTAAAGTCAATTCGGTTTTAGTTAGACGCGTTTTTGTGTGGGTGATTTAATTAGGGTGTTAATTAGTGATTTAATGAACACTAACTACCCCCTTATTATTTCCTAAAATGGAAACGAGCCATTATCGGTGGGACAACCCGAAATGGAATACGTGTCATGAATAGCGGGACGGAGGGAGTAATAAATAAAAATTTATATTAAAAGAATATTTATTATTTTAACAAAAGGTTAACATTTAATTGGGGAATATGATTCAGATTAATATAATTTCAACTATATTACCTTAAAGTTAGAGCCAGAGCCAAGTCGCCAGATCCAGAGTCAGAGCTAAGTCGTTAGAGTCAGAGCCAGAGCCAAATCGCCAGATCCAGAGTCAGAGCTAAGCTATTGGAGCCAGAGCGTGGAGCCACACGCCAGAGACAATTCGCCAGAAGGCGGAGCTACTTAGCAGAGCGGAGCCAAAGAGTAGAAGTCTGCCCAAGGAAGGAAATACAGAGCTACTAGACAGAGCGGGACGATGAGGATAGAATCCAGCTCTGTAATTAGGGGACAACGACCTGACAAGTTATAATCTAATAATAGCCTTAATTAGTTTAATGGCGAGCATGCGGAATAGATGACCAAACGAATTTTCTACTTTACCCCGACTGTAATGCCTATAAATACATACGATGATGAAATAAAGCACACGCTCTCTCTTTTACTGCTTTAAGAACTCTTCTCTTTCCTTTCTCTCTAGAGTTTGAACTAATAAAATTATATACATAAATAAAATATCTAAATTGTTAGAGTTATGTTTGTTAGATAGTTGACAATTGGAGTCATGGTTGAATATAATTTCATACTTGATGATGCTCTCTCAAACTCTAGATGAGATGATGCTCAAAACTCCAGACGAGATGATGCTCTTTCAAATTTTAGACGAGATGATTCTCTTTCAAGTTTCAGACAAGATGATGCTCAGAAGTTAGAGGTGATCTGTCAAATCTGAGACGAGATGATGCCCACAACTTGGTTGGTCTTAAAACTCCAAATGATACGATGTTCGATAAATCAGTTATGGTCTTTTAAATATCAGACGATATTATTTTCATAATTAATTATGCTTTTAGAAGTTCGGAATTATATGATACTCACAATTCAATTATGATTTTTCAAACTCCATATAAAATTATGGTCAAAAGGCAAAAAAAAAAAAAAATTTGAACAAAATTAATAAATCTTGTAACAACAACAAATGCAACAAATCAATCCTCCATCATACCTATGTCAAATTTATATGTATTTCTACTCATTTTTTTTTCTTACGCGTCAACTTTTTATAAAATTTCATATGAAAACTGATGGGTATTTTTATGATCTCAACAAAATTAATAATTTAATTACTAAAAGTTGTTGAGATTAATATAATTTAAAATGTATTACTAATTTAATTTAATTAATTATATAATTAATTTACATAAAAAATTATTTTATATAATTATCATAAGAATAACATAAAATATATAAATTACAAGAAAATATGTACACGTCGAATTTCGACGGGTAATACACTAGTTTTATGTATACAAGAATTAACTACTAATGAGTAGCTAAACAAGTTTGTCTCCTCCCTTAGGGAGATATTATGAAATAAATTAAATATTTTATAATTCCTCTTTAAACGCTTTGTTTTGCTCAAACTTTTCGGTTTAGTAATTTTTTTTTTTTCATTAATCGACAAAGTATTCAACGTCGGCACTTAGTGAAGGAGGAAGGTTGCAACCATCTCTTGCGAGTGCGTGGTTGGACGAAGCCTGAAAGGCGGACGGTCCGTAAAACGCGACGAGAACTGACTCCCGAAGAAGACCAGTCGACGAAAGGTATAATGTTGATTTATGTTAGATTTATTTTGAAGTGTTACGGAAGCATGTTGGGCATGATAATTTGATTTAATTTGAAAATTATAATTTTTTGAAACTCATAAGGATTATATTGCATGTGGAAAGAAACATTTGGGGTATTTGTGATTTTTGGTTAAATAGAGGGGCAGATTTCTAATTAAAGAAAAACCGGCGTGTCAAAAATGGACAAAACTCTAAGTTCATGTATTTTATTGGATTTTCCTAAGTTGGTGTTAAAAATGGAATTTCTCCATAGTTGGTGTATTTTCACGCAAATTTCCCAATTATTTATAAGATTTTAAGATGGTTATAAACTATGCGCTCCCCTCTATAAGTAATTACATGCGCTCTTATTTTTTAAGATTTTCGTATAATTGTTTGAGATTAATTAGAAGTAATTATATGCGTTTGAGATTAATTAAAAGTATGGTATACTTTTGTGAGAAGGATTGTGCTCTTTGTCACCGCCGATTCGACCAAACTCCCATGGCTGTGGTATTTAAGAATCTCATTAATATAGTCATTTCTGCACATCACTAATTAGATTAATTTGGCTACCTATCATTTAGGTGACCTTCGTTGAGTTTCTCCACAAACCCAACAAATTGATTACATTATTTAAGACATTATATATGTTAATACAGTTCAGTATTCAATTTTATTACGTTCACGTGGATAAATAAAAGAGGCAAATAAAGTAACAAAAGCAACGAAAAAAACTTTTCTTTATTGCTCTTAAAAACAGAACAAAAAAAATAAAACCATACACTAAAGAAATTGAATTTATATAAAGAAATGGATCAAAATTTTGGCTTGAATTTTCTCCACAAAGAGAGAACATAAGAGCGCTCAGTTATTTCAGCGTCGAATCATCTGGGGAAAAATTCATCACATCCATTATCCAATTCATAATTTAATAGTTTTATTACACATGGATTAAACTGGAAAATTTTCATATTTTAACCCTAAAGAAAATTATTTTGTTTGAAAATCAATATAAAAATTTGAGTTGATAATAAGAGATGGATCAGAACTTTGGCTTGGATTTTCTCCACAAAGGGAGAAAACATAAGAGCGCTCAGTTCTGGTTTGGTTTGGGTTTGGCCTTACAAACGGTTTGGTTCGGGTTGAATTTTTAGCACCAGTTCTGGTTCCATTTTTTCGGGTTCGGTTCGGTTTTAAACCAAACCGCCCGAATGCTCACCCCTACATGCGAATAGGTTCTTGAAAAAATATAGTATATGTAACATGCAATTTGAATTAAAGAACACATCGAGAGTTTTAATTTGATATATAAACATAAAAGATAGATTTCAAATGAACAAATGGAAAGTCAAACGGCAATACCATCTATACCCTTGAGACGTATTTAAAAGTGAATTTGGTAGTTGAATTCTACGAATTAGAAAATGGAATCACAACTGTTTAATTACGCAAGATCTACGGTCTTAGTAGGTTCTTAATTTATATGCTAAGGGGAGTTTATTGAATAACTGCCCTATATATATATATATTGAAAATATCAAATGAAAATGGACAAATGTGGTGAAAATGAAAAATGATTGCATAAGTCAGTATATATATTGCATAAAATGCTTGTAATTTGCATAAGCTGCTTGTAATGATTGCATAACGAAATTAAATTAATTAGATAAAATTTTCGCTCCCTCCACGATTTGAACCCTGGTAAAAAACTTGTACAGTATTATACTACATATACAACACTATATATTGACTTATGCAATCATTCTCAATTCTCACGAAAGATAACATTATATATATATATATATATATATATATATATATAAGATCAAGTTAAACAGAGAATTATTATATATTTCACTTTGAACAAGTCTATACATGTTACGAACAAATCAACATAACAAACGAACAAACGTATTTAGTAAAAAAATAGAAAAACTCGCCACCAGCAGGATTCGAAACCGAGGAAAATTGCTGTTCATGCGGTACATTGATTTGTTCGTAAAAATTGTAGATCTGTTCGTTTTTGTTTCACGAATTCTCTATTTTCTAAATATTTAGCATTCTTTGTTTAACCTTTCTATATATATATATATATTTTTTTTTCTAAATTTGATAAGAATCCAAAGATTATGACACCAACAAATATGTAAAAAAAATATTATGACAGCTATTGATGAGCTTTCACCACAAAAAACATTATGACTTGTGATTAGAAAATGATCGTTTTTCTCCAACAAATCTTCATTATTGTGATTAATTTTGTTGTCCTAAATTTTACTGTGCGAATTATTTACATAGGAAAACGGAAATTTTCAAATTTTGAATATATACATTTTTCACAGTAAATTTGTAAATATTCATATTGCATTTTACTAGACGTTTGACAAAGAGAAAAGATCTAGTGAGAATGACTAAATGTATGGGAATTTTGAAAAGATAAATATATGATCGCATCAATCGTCTATAACCATTTCGTTTGAAATTCAAACACACCAAAAACTATGTTTTATAAATGAAAAACAGAGCAAATCTCTATCACATCATGTATCAGCACAGCTGATTCCTCTAGCAGAAATTGAAATTAAATTCTTAGAGCTACAAGTTAACACTCACCATGAGATATCATGCACATTCTTCGAATTAAATCAACTCGAAAACTAGATTCAAGCAACCGACTTACACGATTTTCTTAAGGGTGGTAACGTAAGTACAGCTCGAAAATGTCACAAATAGTTTGCGGAACCTGAAATAGGAAGTAAAGCCAGAAGAAAGAATTAGTCATAATATATTCACTAGAAATCGAAAAAGAAGACTGCGTGTATGCATTCACTATTAGTTCATAATGATGCCAAATAAGTCGATGAAAAAGAACAAGGCAGACGAACCAAACCCATTGGCTGGAATGCTGAGCCATAGCTGCATAACTTTTACGGAGATCTAAGTTAACCAAGCAATATGATGGTCCGTCTTTTTTAAGTCTGCAAAACAAGATGGATAACCAAATATCTACTGGTCCAATGTACTTGCGCACTATGTTAGGGCTTACCTGAAAATGATGAAAACTTATCACAATATACTTGGGTCAAAATATTATACTCCCTCCGTCCACGAAAGAACTCTTATCTTTCTTTTTTGAGACGTCCACAAAAAAACTTTCTACTTTTTTTTGGACTATAGCCCACCACTTATAATTACTTACTTATCACTTTTTCACAACTCCCAATATTAATTATAATACATTTTCACCACTCTCAATATACTCAACAACTTTTTCTCTACGCTCAATATACTCAACAACATTTTTCTTAAAACCCGTGTCACTCCCTCCTAGGAAGTTCTTTCATGGACAGAGGAAGTAGTAATAAAGTCAATCAAGACTTAAAAACATATGTAACAATAGTTTGGGACTTTTAAGATATGACATACAGTTGATTTACAAATGTTGAACCGAAACATCTAAAGCACGAATCTAGATAAAAATGACTGGGGGTATCTTACAATCTCACAGGCCTCGAGGCGTCTCCCGGAAGCATCAAGCAACAACTTTCTGGAATACAAAGAAAAGAACCTTATGAATTGATTGAATAAAATTAAAGAACTGCTATTCCAATAGAATCTTATAAAAGAAAAACTAAGAGATGCATTCATCTCAGTGAGCAATCTCACACCTTGACATGTTGCTCAATGCAACTAGAATTTCCTTGATTTCCAATTTAAACAGATGCACACAACACCGAAACTTCTTTTAATCAACATATGACCAACAAAGCATAACCTACGACTTCATCTAGCTCTTACCTTACTCCTTGATGAACGTCGCAATGGTTGCAATGACCAGATATACCGTAATCGTCAAATGTAATGATCTAGAAAATAAAATTCAAGAGCTTAACAGAATACAGTATCAATAAACTAAAGAATGCGCACAAGTGCTACAAAATTGTGGTTCCGCCAGCACAAACAACTCAAATATCAACACAATTGTTCCTTGATTGGATAAGTTAATTGGATAATAGGGACATGTTGACCAAAATAAATTTTACCAAGTCAATAGAATGGGTACGAGTTTCCTCATCAATGATGCTCGCCAACAAGTTCCAGTTCCACACTTTGCCAAAACCATCCTAGTATGTAACCTAACATTATGTTAGCACTTGACATGAAAAAATATGAACTAACATAAGAGATAAATTTCGAAAGAAACCTGCAAATCTGGATGGTCCAGTATCTTCACTTGCTGCGTTGGGATCTGCATATGATGCAATCAAAGTGAATTTTGGAAAAGACAATAATCAGAAACTATATATCTAGTATGGAAAGCGTTCACGATAAAATTAGGAAAAAGATATCCTTTGCAATGCTTCGCATATAGATGACAAAGCAAAAGTCAAAATGCAAACCTTGAGAACCACGGAGGCCAGGTATAACTCTTCTTTTCTAATACTTCCCATGCCGTCTGCATTGCCTACATTACCAAAAAGTGTTATAAGGTCTGAGAAAATTCTCAAAACCTAAGAGAAAAATATTCTAAACTAATAACCATCTTCACAATCAATAACTTGGTTCTGATCTATGATAGAGCTACATTTCATTATGTGATATATAGATGAAGTTCCATTGTAAAAAATGAAATCCCTCTAACATGAATTAGAATATCAAAAATTGTAAAAGCCAAAGTCAGTTGATCTTATATCCTGTGTCAATTGAATATTATCCTTGAAAAGAAGACAAAATTGTCCGTAGTCAACTTTAACACTTTCTTGCATGTAAATCTTTTTAGTTACCAGTGGTTAAAAAATTTCATCAAAAAAGTGTCATGACATCTAGCCAACAAGGCCTAATGGTTCTGGAAACTAAGTTAGAGATCTTTTTCACAACCTTGTTAGTTCCAAATTTTGATAATTTAAGATTCAGATATAACCAAATGTTGTCTGGGGCAAAATTATATTGGCACATACTGAAAATTGTAAGTACATGTGGCAGAGTTACCAGTTGACATGCAAAGT
Organism: Salvia miltiorrhiza; assembly: GCF_028751815.1. Classification (NCBI taxonomy): domain Eukaryota; kingdom Viridiplantae; phylum Streptophyta; class Magnoliopsida; order Lamiales; family Lamiaceae; genus Salvia; species Salvia miltiorrhiza. The sequence goes on from NC_080392.1 coordinate 44,198,363, forward strand.
ATGTGTACATTATGATGCCCAGAAGTCAGGTAATTAATCACAGGAGCAAAGAACCTGCAAGTGTGGAACAACACATTATACATGAATCCCAAATGGATCGAGCACGACAAAGATAGAGAACAAGTCTTCAGGAAAGCATAAATAGTGCTTGACATCAAATGAGAATACAAAATTTCAATCTTACATAGACTCATCGTCAGGATGAGCAATAACCACCAAGACATTTCTCCTTCTAGAACTCGCACCTTCCATTCAAGAAACCAACTATAAAGATTTAAGTTTTATATAAACCACATTTATGGATTGCCGAATAGCAGACAATTTTTTTCTTGGAGAGTGAAGAAAACAATAATTAAGAAGCATATTTTTGAAGGGCAAAAACTTGTGTGGGTCCTCCCTAATTAAACCGAATTAGAATTTATTAGTCTCCAATTATGGTTTGATAATTACAATTTGAATTTAATTAGGGTGAAGTGTGCCTCATGTTGAAATGCTGCAGTTCATCACATGTCATCATGCTCATGAACAAAATTCATAAATTACCATCGTTTAAGAATGCTGCTTTTGAGGCGGACAAAGATTCCAGAAAAACTTTGCAAAGAGAAGTAAATAAGAGCACTAGCACTGGTGAGATTAATGCTATCCATATCATGTTCGATTCTGAGATAGGATGTAGCCGCAATCATTCACTGAGGCATTTCATCGAACAATCTGTACATCAGATTCTTGCGTGAGGCCCGAACAAGAATCAAATAATGAGAATAGAACAAAATACACCAACAAACACCAAGAACCCTGATAGGCATACCTCAGGCATAAGTGTGAATTTCAACAACCAATCATCAACTATATTAGGAATGAATTAAATTTTCAATCAATGATTGAGTGAGCTATTCGTGATATTCCAACAATATTTCGGCCTAAGCAGAGAAAGACTAACCGAAGAGCCGAGCCTACGGTATTGAGGCGGTGGAGTTCGTCGGGCCACCGTGAGTGGAGAGATAGAAGGTGGGTCGTGGTGGCGGGTGAATCTGTTGTTTCAATGGCGATTACAGTCTTGCAGACTTCTCTGACAACCATTAGTTTTCTCGAATTTCTTTTTATTTCCATATTTTATTTTATTTGAATTTGATTATTATATTATTTGAGCACCGATGGATTATTATATTACTTTTGTCCATAAAAGATCTTCATACTTTTTCTTTTTGAGACGTTCACAAAAAAAAATTATTTATTTTTGGACTATAATTACAATACACTCAAGTGACTCAACTCACCAACCTTTTCCCCGCTCTCAATACACCCAACAATTTTTTTCTTAAAACACATATCACTCCACCCTATAAAGTTTTCTGGAGGTGGGATGCAATGCCTATCTTGGCCTTCCTACTTTCTCTTTAAGCCAAAAAGGAATTCAATTTGGGTATTTGAATGATAGATTGGAGAAGAAAATTTTATGCTGGAATCAAAGGAAGTTCTCTGCGGGGGAAAAAAGAGGTCCTTATCAAGGCGGTAGCTCAGGCGATGCCAACATTTGCTATGCAATGCTTCAGAATACCGGATACTATCCATAAAATATGTATGATATTTTGGTGAGGCGACAAGGAGGAGAAAAAATGTATGCATTAGGCGAGGTGAGAACGCATGTGTGTGTCGAAACAAAAAAGAGGCATGTGGTTCATGGATTTAAAGATTTTAAACAAAGCTTTAGCCGCGAAACATGCTTGGAGGATGATTTTGTATCCACCCGTGTTTTTAAAGCTAAATACTTCAAAAATGATGATTTGATGCAAGCTCATGCTCTCTCGAGATCGTCTTATGTTTTGGCGCTCTATTGCCTAGACGGAAATTAGTTTTTCAAATATAGATTTACCAAGATTGAGAGGTTTTATTAGTCACCTCACCACTTTTTTTTCCAACTCTATTACAAGTCCACCAAAATCAAAGTCATATATTTAAGCAAGTACAAGAACAGTAGCCTATTCCCTCCCCTGCTCTGCAGCACCAATTTCGGCTGTCATTCAGCTACCCTACTCTTTCATTCCTATCAAGCCTTTGAAGGATCGCAGAGGACCCATCTGCCCATATACATATACTATCAGCCACCATACTTCAACTGTTGAGGTACAAAAATAGGGAAATGTCTATCCTAGGCTGATACGTGGTAGGCTGGGACGTTGGATGAGTGCCACGTCAAAAGTGATAGATAACTAGTTCATTTCATTTAAATCAACCCAATCAACCCAGAAAACCGGTTCATTTCATTTACAACCAACCCAGACCGGTACTATAGTGCTTTTGAATTTACATCCAAAAATAGCTCATTCAGCCCCCTACACTTGACCCTTCTTCTCAAGCCTCCCATGGATCAATACTCAAGTCTTCATCCAAACTCTACTCCCTTTAAAGAATCAGCAACAATCCCTCTCCATTTCTTTGCACGCCAATACAATCCCTCTCCATTTCTTTGCACGCCAATAACAGAGAGTCAATGAGTTCATCTTAGCTTCTGCCAAACTTAAAAGATTTTTTTCCCAGCAAATCTATTATCACAACCAGGTTCAAACACATTCGCAAGGTATTATACTATCTCAGTCATTCAACATGATTCACACCAATAAGAATTCTGAGTAAGGCATAAATGACATCAACAGACTAGAAATTTTTAGGTGAAATAAGTGTGCTTTAACTGATTAGCTTTTGAACTCAAGTACCCAAATAGAACGCTAGTAAATAACACACAAGGACCTATCTATTGCATAACTGGTGAGGGCCACAATCAAACACCAGACCAGATTTCATAGTTCACCTAGTGCAGTAATTAGTTGAACTTAAGGCTTTGTAAGCTTACGAACCTGTTGATTCGAGTGCGGGTTATGTTGGCTGGGGTCGGACCTTGGAAGAGTTGGGCGAGAATGGAGACTGCGTTGCAGGGCACCGCGAATCGACGGAGCAACGGATGACTGCTCCGTTCACCAGATGCAGGGAAACAACAGCGCGGTGACCCCAGTTAAGGAAGACACGACAACACGATCGGCGTTGGGGGATCCAACACCGACGACGACGAACGCTATCGACTCGCCGATCCTCGAACCACCAGCAGCGATGGGCGGATTCTAGGCCTCGCAGCTCACCGATTTTTCTTGAGATGACGACGGTTGGGCTGTACCGAACAGAGAACAGCTAGGGCTCGACCCTTACTAGAGCTACGTTAGAGAAAATCAGAGAGAAGAGAGAACCAAGGAGGAAATCATGCCTATGGCCTCGCTCGGTAACGGCGGTGATTTCTGATGGAGAAGAGAATTAGGGCTCGCCCCTTTCGCCTTGATTGAGTGCGCCAGAGAGGGCGTGAGTGAGAGAGGGGAAAAGAGATAGAGGTTGCGAGTCAGGCGAAGGGGGATGCCGCGTTGACGACCGGATTCCGGCCTCGCCAGAGCTTAGAGAAAGGGAGAGGTGCTGTTCTGTATACAGCGAGAACGAGAGAGAGAGAGAGAAGGTATCAGCCGATTATTGAGAAGAAAGAAAGAAAGAGAGATGGGTTGGGCTTCAGTAATTGATTTTTTGATTGGGCCTCTACTGTTGGGCTGCAATTGTTTGACTGAAATTTATGATATTAATGGGCCAAGTCTTTAGGCCGAATCTGTGGGGGAATTTATTTTCTTAAAGGGTAATTATATATATAGCCCCCATTTTACTCAACATAGCCTCAAATTTATAAAAGAAATACAAATATTAGTGAATGTATTATTTTGCCCTTGTAGCCCCCAAATTTAAAACTTCAATAACTAGAATTCTAAAGACGTCAAAATACGCTACAATTCAATAAAATGTATAGCCCCAAATTAATAACTAGAAAATTGAAGAAGAACACGATACATAATGAAGAACATAACATATTTTCAAAGGATCAGAAAGTAACGTGCTTGTACCGATGGAGTTACTGAAGCAACGATCCTTGCTCGTTCTCGATTTCTTTCTCTGATGCGAGAGAGGGTGCATGTAGCAAGTCGTTCCAAGAAAATACTTTGCTATCTTGCAGAAGTCAGCACGGTGACTCACAGTAGAGATGCCACGCTTTCTACCATATTTCTGGCATGATATCTGTTATTGTTTTATCCATTTTAAGCTTCCTGTGACACTTTGATGTTCAAAGACCAAGGTAATCCGTTGAAGGATTTCTTTTTGCTTGCTTGATGTTTGAGATTACTTTAACTGCTATGCCCACCTGCAACCACATATGATTGTATAAGCATCTTTATTAATTCACTCATCTCATAAATTGCTCTAAAATCTGCTATAATCAAGCTTGATTTGGCAAACATGATTACTTTAAAGAAACTTTGATTCCTAATAAGCTAAGCCAGTAGTTTGAGCCGCATTATAAGATATTTAATACTCCTAATAATCTTAAATTTTAGGCTTCTATAAGCAGAAATTTGAGTTCAAAAATAACTTATAGATCTATCTTTATAATAGAATCATTATTTGTTCGTAACTTTCTACTCTGCCTGCGGGAGTTTAGTAGAAACCAGTAAGTCGTTCGAGGCTATACCGCCTCCACACATGATTTCTTGGAACTCTATGGTGTCTGTTTGTGCAGTGAGTGGCTGTATACACAATGTTCTTACTAAGCAATGTGTTTGTGGGATAAAAAGCCATCGGCTTGTTCATTCTTGGGGTGGGTTCTTGAAAGTATCCAACACGACTAGAAATTCATTCTTGTGGGGATTGTGTTGAGTTTTCTTCAATTTAACTGCATTTATATCTGATCAATTGAAAATATTAAATATGTTTTGTACGTATTGTGTTCTTCTTTTATTTTCTTTTGCAGGTTTTTAATTAATAATTTGGGGCTATACATCTTATTGAATTCTAGCGTATTTTTATCTCTTTAGAAATTTAGTTATTAAAGTTTTAATTTTGGGGGCTACAAGGGTAAATTTGTACATTTATTAATATTATTTTAATTTTTTTAAATTAGAGGCTATTATGAGTAAAATGGGGGCTATGTATAAAATCACCCTTTCTTAAATGGGTCGAGTTGGACTGGAGTTTTATTAGAAGAGGGCCAATTACTGAGTGGGCCGACCCCAACTATTTATTAAAGTAGAGTGGGCTGTTAGATTAAATGGTATTTTTTGGGGCTGCCCTATGTTGCTCCCATTTAATACTTCCAGTTAAAGGACTAGTCTACATTATTTCTAATTATGGATTTAACGAGGTTGTGAGATTAGTCAGCAAACCCTAAGATGAGTAGATTAATTAAGATTAATAATCTGAGCTCATAGACGATATTGCAAGCCATATCATCAGCCATCATGAGAATTATCCTCTCATCTGGAATTCCTAATCGTTTCACCGTTCTTAAGACAAAAAACCCACTAAAAAATAAGTAAAAATCATTATATAATTCGTTTTGACACGTCAACGACAACAAATAAAAAACCAAGACACGCACAAGATGAAGAATAGACCCCGATTACCTGTACAAGGATAAAGTATTGGCCATATGCCGATAATTAAACCCGAAGGACATATTTTAAGCAAAATTGAATTAAATGCTGATGATATGAACAAGCTGCAATAACAAGAAACACAACTATAACAGTTCAAAAGCATAGATATAATAAATCTAGCATTCGATTTGCTTTACCCTGAACATTAAACCCAGTAATTTGACCATTAAATTGAGGTGGAATTGTGTGGGGCATCATAGGGAAGAAGGCATTGCTGGAGGAATGCTAACTCGTAGGTGGAGTGATTATGTTGTACGTGTTGAAGATTCTTAGTTTCCGAGGGGAATTGCATCGCTACTTTTATGATTATCGTGCAAGGAAATTCATAAGGTGTCTCAAGATGCCCTCTAACTCTGAGATCCTTGCATAGTTGCATATAATGGAACCTTCATTTCACCTTAATTAGAATAAAACACTTCGTTTCACCTTAATTAGATGTTTTTTCTTTCCTCTCTTGTTTACAGTTTAGTTGCATTTGTTCATGTTAGAGAATTTACTGTCTTTTTCTTGTTTGAAGTTTAGTTGTATTTGTTCTCGTAATACCCCTACATTTCCCAATATAATCTTTCAGTATAATTATTGAATTTGAATTATAGGTAGTTATGCCCGAAAAAAAATTTATATGTATATATTCATTTTAAATTCCAACAAAGAGATTTTCAAAAGTTCATATGCAAAGCATTGCAAAGGATATCTTTCTCCTAATTTTATCGTGAACGCTTTCCATACCAGATACATACTTCCTAATTTTGACGTGGTAAGATTTATTTTGGTTAACATGTCCCTATTATCCAATCAACTTATCCAATCAAGGAACACTTGTGTTGATATTTGAGTTGTTTGTGCTGGAGGAACACAATTTGGTAGTACCTGTGCGCATTCTTTAGTTAATCGATACTGTATTATGTTAAGCTCTTGTATTTTCTTTATTAGATCATTACATTTGACGATTACGGCATATCTGGTCATTGCAACCACTGCGACGTTCATCAAGGAGTATAATATAAGAACTAGATGAACTCGTAGGTTATGCTCTATTGGCCATATGTCGATTAAAAGAAGTTTCGGTGTTGTGTGCATTTGTTTAAATTGAAAATTAAGGAAATTCTAGTAGCATTGAGCAACATGTCAAGCTGTGAGATTGCTCACTGAGATGAATGCATCTCTTAGTTTTTCTTTTATTTAAGAAGATTGTATTGGAATGGCAGTTCTTTAATTTTATTCAATCAATACATAAGGTTCTTTTCTTTGTATTCTAGAAAGTTGTTGCACGATGCTTCAGGGAGACACCTCGAGGCCTAGGCGATTGTAAGCTACCCCCAGTCATTTGTAATATAGATTCATGCTTTAGATGTTTCAGTTCAACATTTGTAAATCAACTGTATGTCATATCTGAAAAGTTCCAAACTATTGTTCCATATTTTTTCAAGTCTTGATTGACTTTACTACTATAATATTTTGACCCAAGTATATTATGATAAGTTTTCATTATTTTCAGGTAAGCCCTAACATAGTACGCAAGTACATCGGACCAGTAGATATTTGGTTATCCATCTTGTTTAGCAGACTTAAAAAAGACGGACCATCATATTGCTTGCTTAACTTAGATCTCCGTAAAAGTTATGCAGCTATGGCTCAGCATTTCAGCCAATGGGTTTGGTTCGTCTGCCTTGTTCTTTCTCATCGCGATTTATTTGGCATCATTGTGAATTAATAGTGAATGCATACAAGCATCATTTTTTTTCGATTTCTGGTGCATATATATGACTAATTCTTTATTCCTTGTTTACTTCGTCCTATTGCAGGTTCCGCAAACTATTTGTGACATTTTCAAGCTATACTTACGTTACCACCCTTAAGAAAATCGTATAAGTCGGTTGCTTGAATCTAGTTTTCGAGTTGATTTAATCCGAATAATGTGCATGATATCTCATGATGAGTGTTAACTTAGAGCTCTTAGAAATTAATTTTCATTTCTAAAACATAGTTTTTGGTGTGTTTGAATTTCAGATGAAATGGTTATGGACGATTGATGCGATCATATATTTATCTTTTCAAAATACCCATACATTTAGTCATTCTCACTATATCTCTTCTCTTTGTCTCCCTGTATAAACGTCTAGTAAAATACAATACAAATATGTACAAATTTACTGTGAAAAATGTATAGATTCAAAATTTGAAAATTTTCGTTTTCCTATGTAAATAATCCGCACAGTAAAACTTAGGACAACAAAATTAATCACAATAATGAAGATTTGTTGGAGAAAAGTGATCATTGTCGAATCACAATTATTATGATGATGAAATTGTGCTGAAATTGTATGTATACATGAATTATGTTTTATAGTACGTATGAAGCTTCAGAATAAATTATTGTCTTTTCCAAAATTCACTTTGATTGCATCATATGCAGATCCCAACGCAGCAAGTGAAGATACTGGACCATCCAGATTTGCAGGTTTCTTTTGAAATTTCTCTCTTATGTTAGTCCATATTTTTTCATGTCAAGTGCTAACATAATGTTAGGTTACATACTAGGATGGTTTTGGCAAAGTGTGGAACTGGAACTTGTTGGCTAGCATCATTGATGACGAAACTCGTACCCATTCTATTGACGTGGTAAGATTTATTTTGGTTAACATGTCCCTATTATCCAATCAACTTATCCAATCAAGGAACACTTGTGTTGATATTTGAGTTGTTTGTGCTGGTGGAACCATAATTTGGTAGTACCTGTGCGCATTCTTTAGTTAATCGATATTGTATTATGTTAAGCTCTTGTATTTTCTTTTCTAGATCATTACATTTGACGATTACGGCATATATGGTCATTGCAACCACTGCGACGTTCATCAAGGAGTAAGGTAAGAGCTAGATGAACTCGTAGCTTATGCTCTGTAAGTCGAAATCATTGGGAACACCAATGCCGAAACTAACATTCGTCAAGATTCTTTCCTTGGCAGCCTGAGAAAATTTCATCAACAAATATTGTTTAGGAATGTTTTTCACATTCATAAGATAATATATCTTTAAAATGTGAGAACACAAATATCCCGCAGTGTCAATTATGCGACAAGTGCACGTAGAAGGATAATTTTCCTTGTTGAACTGAATATGCCTCCGCTTCCCACCAACACAACCCGAGGACAAAATGAATTCAAGGTCATCCGAATCATACTTTGATGGACCTTTGATTATATCCACATTCAAAGACTGATTGGCCTCATGCTCAAATTTACGAAAAACACTTCTCGTCAGGACTTTAGCTGCATTCTTCATTAGTTCATTGTGATCCACATATAGCCCAGACATTCCTATACATAGTGCATGCTCTTCACTTTCTTTACGCCTCCATTCAATTTGAATTTCATCAAACTTAAACACAAAATCATGCAAGGATGTGCTCGCATGTAATACCCCGCTCATTTCTATTGAGTTTATAATTTATTTTAGGGGTTTTTGCAAATAAAATCACGAACAATTTTAAATTTGCAAAATTTTAACGTGACTTTTGAAGTGTGGCGAATTAAATCATAACCTTTTCAATTTTTGCAATTTCGTCCCCTCAATTTTTTCCGGCCACCGAAGTGATGAGTTGGAGCTTATGTGGATTATTTTTTTCCACGTAATTAATTTCTAACTAAGATTAAATTGCTGACTAAGATTAAAACAAAATCAAAACCTAATTCTTTTATTTTACTTCTTTTTCGTCTTTTATAAAAATATATTTGATGTGTATCTTAAGTTAAACATTATGACAAGATCTTAAATTTGATTTAAAATTCATTAAATATGAATTTGAAATAAATAATTTATTATAATTTAAAATTTTAAAGTGATTGTTTTTCTCCCTCCTATCTCTTATACAATATTCTTTATTTTTTTCTCTTTCTCCTTATTTTGTTATTATATTATTTCTATTTGTATCTCTTTCTCCTACAAAATTTATATATCTTCTCTTCTCTTTTGATTAAAAAAACATAATATTTATTTGTTGAATTATTTTATCAAAGCATACATAAAAATATTTAAATTAAAAATATTAATTAAAAAATATAATGCACAATTATCAACAAATATCGAGACAATACTATAAAAGTATTTATTAATTTTAATTTTAATAGAAAATAATAATCGATAACAAAAAACTTTCGGTAAATTTAATTATTATTATACAATACTCATTGAACTTAATATTATACTCCTACTCATTAAGTTGATAAAATTATTACTATACACTACTTTAAATCAAATACTAATATTTAAATTAATATATTTTTTGTTAGTAATTAATTTGATTCATAAATAATAATATTTTTACATAATTTCAAATTTTAAAAATAAATAAATATATCGTGGCCGTGCATCGTACGGGAGGGCGTACTAGTTTAAGGAAAATGGGGGATACTGAAATAAGTTCGACGAAAAAGAAGAAAAATAAAAGAATTAGGTTTTGATTTTATTTTAATCTTAGTCAGAAATTAATTACGTGGAAAAAAAATAATCCACATAAGCTCCAACTCATCACTCCGGTGGCCGGAAAAAAATTGAGGGGACGGAAATTGCAAAAATTGAAAAGGTTATGATTTAATTCGCCAAACTTCAAAAGTCGCGTTAAAATTGCAACTTCAAAATTGTTCGTGATTTTATTTGCAAAAACCTCTTTATTTTAAACTTAGATTAAACGATTTACGCCGGAGAAATAACATAAATTTATTTTTAATGCCAACAAAATGATTTACAAAATCGTTTGAAAAATTCATCTATTCAAATCTTTATGCATTTCATATTATTTAAAGTGATCATATGTGATTTATCTCTATGATTAAGTATTTATTTGTACATAATTTAATTTAAGTTTATGTTGAATTTTAACTATTTAATTGTGTTGGGCTTGATAATTTTTATTTGGGCCTTTTAGTTAAGGTTAATTGGTATATATATTTAGCATTTAATCCTTAGCCCAAACCCAACCCCATTTCTCTTTATCCCAATTCTCCCAAGTAGCAGCAACTCATTCTTTCATTCAAAACACATCAATTTTTACAACGTATGAACTTTATGAAATGTGTATACAATTTAGAATACAAGTAGTGGACAAGCATGTATAGAACTAGCCTTATAAACTGTAATTTCAAACTTGAGTCTTGGTTTTGGCTGTTGAATGCTGAGTGTGTACTTGAGAGAGATCTTTTGTTGAACTTGTGGTGTGTCTGTTGCTGTCATGAGAGTCGAGAGTAGAGGGGAGGGCAGCGACGGCTTCTCGCTGTCGTTCGCCGGAAGTCAGAGGGAGATGGGGGCGGTACGGTCGGCGGTGGCTCCGAGCTGAACAAACGGAAGAGAGAGGCAGGAGCTAGGGCACGGTCGCCGGAGTGGGGTCTGGTATTTGGGGATCTAGGGTTGGAGGTGGTGTTGTCGCCTGATATACGGGCGACAGTGGCTGCTATCGCCGGGGAGCGGCGCAGTACCTGTGTTCAGTGTGTGTGTTCTGTTTCTGGGGGAAGAAGAGGTGAGAGACGATAGAGGGAGATCGGAGGGAGAGGACGAAGGAGTCAGTGGCCGGCGGCGGAGAAGATGAGAGAAGAGCGGTGGTGGCCGGCTCTTCGCTGCTGCTACCGTCGACTGCGGAGTCCAGAGAAATAGGTTGACCGGTGGCTGTCTCGCCGGTGAAGAAGGCGGCGCGGCGGCCGGAGTTTGGTGAGGTAGCGAGAGGGTGGTGAGTGTGTGGAGTCGGCAGGGATTGAGAGAGAGAGAGAGAGATCAGCATTGTTTGTGTGTGCGCGCGCGCGCGCGTGACTTAGGTTGTAGAAGAAGGGTGAGGGTTTGGGTTTGAGAGTGGGCCTTTGGGCCGAATTTGTTTTTGAAAACTTGGGTTGGGTAATTTGTTAAATGGTGGACTGGTATTTACTTTTATTTGGGCTGCGAATTTTTGAAATAAAAATATGGGCTTCCATTTAATTGTTGGACTTGTTTAATTGATTTATTAATTTAACTCTTTATTTGAGTTTAATTAATTATTTTTAGAAAAAGTTTGCATAATAGTATTTTCTTATTATGTGCATATGTTAAATATATTTATTTAATTATGTGAGTTAAAGCATGAATTAATTTTGCATCAAACATTTTACATAGAATCATTTATGATTAAATTGGTTTTATTATTAATTCAATTATTTAAGAAAAATCGAATAAGGATATTGTTGGTGTTCTTGACTCAAGAATTTATTTTTCAATTATTTATTTATTAAAATATGAAAACCCGGCTAAGTGAATCATAGGATGATAAGCACTTCACTATGACTTAAGATTAGATTCAAGAGACCTATTAATATTATAGATTTCTTGTAGGATTTGTGGATCGTGAGGACTAGCACTGCTATTCCGATTCAGAGTTAAGATTAAACGACAGGCTTTGCCTAATCAGGTGGGCTTATTTTACAAATGTATGATTTAGCTATTGAGCTTAAATGTTTCAATGAAATGAAAACTGTTTATCCGATAAGATATTTTTGTGCACTTTGCTCTGTTTTAAAGCTCGCATAAGTTAATCAATCGAGGTTCTCTCTTGACCTAACACGTTATTTGAGAATTGTGTACACCTATTAGCTGACTCGGTGGGTTGATCTCCATTCGGGCACTAATCATGTATGAGGCGTTATAAGAGTGCTCGACGGGATGTGTTCCGGAGCAGTGGTTGAAAAATACTTTCAAATATTTTTCAGGTTGATTGGTCGGTGCTGACGGGGCAGATCTGAGGCTAGGGTTCAACTCCGTATTTTATCTTCCGCTGTTGTACTAGCTCTTATTGTCCTTTGTTTCTCTAACTTAAGACTTTTATGTTAAATTCTGAATTATGTTCCTTATCGAGCTTAGACTCTAAACTTCTGGTACTATGTTATTTAACATTGGTTATCAGAAGCATGAAATCAAACTTGTGATCCTAAGGTTTAGAATGTTGTTAATTGATTAGTATCACTCGATTTCTATCTTTCTTCATTCAAAGGGCGATGCCAGACTTTTTATCCTATTATTTGAATTTCACAAGGTTCTCCCCTTGTTTATTTCTATGATTTTGGTCGCACCTCGATTATAGTTTATTCCTTCAAGAATTGGGGTGTGACACACTACAAATAGTCTTCAGAACTTTGTTTGTTACCTCACTCCGTGAGGTTGCATGTAGCCCGACGCAAAATCTATAGGAGTGGTTGACACTAACAAATGGAACACAAACAAGCTTGTACTTGTTTGTTCGATACATACTATCCACCGATAAGACGTCGCCAAAATACTCATAATCAAAGGAGTGGAGCTGCGCGAGTCTCTGAAAAAAAAATTCATTAGGTGGCCATCATCATCTAGTTGAAAGTCCCGATAAAAAAACGGCTCGCTATTTGCCTTCGACGTAAAATATTGAACAAGCCACTTTGCATCACCATTCTCCACTTTTGTCTTCATCTTAAGGCTATTTATATGATTATATGCATCATTCCTCGTAAAACCGCCATTTTTTAGGACCACCAGACTCCTTCTCCATGAATCTACAAGCCCTAGCAACGCTAATGCCTGCTGAGTTCATCGCTTCTATCAAACTTTTCTTAGTCTTCCACAAATTACGTGCTGAACGTAGCAAATAGGACTGCTCACTGGGAAACAAATCATGATTGTGCTGTTTGTAGAAAGAAGAAACTTTCCATTGCCCCTCCCTCTTGCGTGACACCCTTAGCCTTGTCGTCCACAAAGATTTCCGAACTTGCTTCTTGAAAGTTGGCAGCCTTCCATTTAATGGTTTCGCTTCACTCTTCCCATGCCAACCACAAATAAATTCTTTGTAACAACATACTCTAGTACCACCAAAGTAACCTTGTTTACCTTTTGTCACACTAAAGCCCTTAAGTCTTCCATACTCACAATATATAAAGTGAGCAGCATCAGGATCTTTCACGGGGAACCCTGGTTCTAATTTTTTTTCTCAAATTCATCCACCAAGTCAAAATCTTCATCATTCAAATTTTGAATCTCATCTTTCAAATTTTGCTCACCAGCTTAAACATCTTCATTCCTTGCTACATCTTCAATAATAGGTTCTTCTACATATGATTTATCAGTAACCAATACTTCGTCTTCAAAGCCAACATCATCAAAAGGAGGCTCATTCAAATCAAATTCCATTATTAACCTAAAATGTTACAAAAGTGATTCATAATACGAAAACATTACGTCATACCATTAAAACAAGTTTCATGCCGAGTTAAAAAGTAAACTTCAACCAAAATATTGACTTGCCAATATCGGCATATTTTTATTCAATAAAAAAACAGGCCTATATATGTACTTGCCGAAATGAAAAACTGTCAAAACTCTACCAATATTTAAATTTATGATACTATTACAAAAAGACACTTTTCGAATTAAAAACAAACCTTTGCCGAAATATGTACTTGCCAAAATCGATAATTATGATATTCAATAACACCCACAAAAAAAAACAACATAAAAATATGATATTATCAAACTAAAAATACACAATAAACAAATAAAATGAACAAAATTCACTAATAATCCGTCAAAACTAGAAAAATACGTAACTTACAATGGAACTTTGAATAGCTTGAATATGGACATTTCACAATAGAAAAATCGAGCTTACAATTTCAATTTTCATATAAGAAGAATAAAAATAAATGATTAAAAAATGAACAAAATTCACAAATAATCCGTCAAAACTAGAAAAGAAATTTGGCCGAATTCTGATGTGATGACATCACGGTTCCCAAGAATCAATTGAGTGCTAGACGAAATCCATAAACGGAGTTAACTCAAAACTACAAAAGAAAAAGATAAATTGATTAAATGAAAAGCGCCACATGGCGCATCGGGAATAGAAGTGTTGGGCACCTAGGTGTGGCATAAAATTTACCCACATTTACACCTTCTCCTTAATTCATGTGTCGAAAAGTTTTGAGCCACTTATAGTTGGACGGAGGGAGTAGTATTTAGTAGTGGGTGAGTTAGTGGGCCTGTGATAGAAAACTATATAATTATTTGTTTATAAATTGCCCTTATTTTATGATTATAATTGCAAATTTAACACTAATTTGGCGGCAAAATATTAGTTGTAAAACTGATGTTTTATTTATTATATAGATATCTGATTAAGGGAGGTGTGGACCTATATTTGTATTAAGAGAATCTATGAGAGCCCAATGACATGCTATTTTTTAGCCCATTGTCCATTAAACCTCAATAGCTCAATCAATTACTCATTTTCTCACCCCTCAAAAAAACTTACTCATTTTCTCACGTTTTCATTTGTAGAACCTAGTTGAAACTTGAACATAGAAAACAAAGATTTTTTTATTTCATTTCATGTATACAAAGCCTTCACCCTTTCACATCAACAATTAGTTGTTCGATTCTCAACTCATTTTCCCAACATTGAGGTCCTCCTCAAATCTCAAATTGTTTCCAGATCAAGTGCAAGTTGTTTCAGCTGAATAGCAATGCACCTTTAATATCAAGGTTTCCAGGTTGGCTTCTCTTCTCATCTTAGCCCTGCAAATCAATTTTGAGTCACCATCCATTTTATAAAAATAATGCATCTAACTTTACAAATCGATAAAACTTGAATCTTTACACTTAGTTGGAGAATTGATATAGAAGGAAGCATTGTGCATATTAAATAAAATTGTGAACTTAGCCTTATGCCTGGTGATTGTTGAGTGATTTGGAAATAGAGACGGAGATGGGGTTTTGATGGTGAGAATCAGAACGGCGGCGGTCGTGGGGCCGTTGCTGTCCGACCAGAGGAGAGGAGAAGGCGGCGGCGATTCTCGCTATGAGAATAGAGGCCGGTGGCTGTTCGCGGGCTAAGATTGAGAGAGAAGGGTTTCTGAAATTTGGGGGAATTATGGGTGGAAGGTCTGAGAAGGAATAGAGAAGGAGAAAGAGGCGGCAAGGGAGATAGGGAAGGAGAGAGCTAGAGAGGGGGAGATGCCGGTGGTGACGGGGGCCGAAGGCGGCGCCCTTCGCCGGGGAAGAAGGAGAAGGCGGCAGCGCTGGAGAGATCGAGAGAGTGAACAGAGAGAGAAGTCTGATTGATTAAAGGAGAGAGAAAGTGTTCATTTGGGCTTTGGAAACTGGGCTTGTTATTTTACTCTTCTTGGGAATAATTTAATTTTTGTTGGTCTTACTTTAATAATCAGATTTTGGGTATTATATCAAATGATCGATTAGGCTTTCATTCTTTTTAATAATGGGTTGAGACTAATGAGTTGAATTATTCAATTGAATAGAATATAGATTTGATATACTTAATCAAATTCAATTGAATAATTCAACTCATTAGTCTCAACCCATTATTAAAAAGAATGAAAGCCTAATCGGTCATTTGATATAATACCCAAAATCTGATTATTAAAGTAAGACCAACAAAAATTAAATTATTCCCAAGAATAGTAAAATAACAAGCACAGTTTCCAAAGCCCAAATGAACACTTTCTCTCTCCTTTAATCAATCGGACTTCTCTCTCTGTTCACTCTCTCGATCTCTCCAGCGCTGCCGCCTTCTCCTTCTTCCCCGGCGAAGGGCGCCGCCTTCGGCCCCCGTCACCACCGGCATCTCCCCCTCTCTAGCTCTCTCCTTCCCTATCTCCCTTGCCGCCTCTTTCTCCTTCTCTATTCCTTCTCAGACCTTCCACCCATAATTCCCCCAAATTTCAGAAACCCTTCTCTCTCAATCTTAGCCCGCGAACAGCCACCGGCCTCTATTCTCATAGCGAGAATCGCCGCCGCCTTCTCCTCTCCTCTGGTCGGACAGCAACGGCCCCACGACCGCCGCCGTTCTGATTCTCACCATCAAAACCCCATCTCCGTCTCTATTTCCAAATCACTCAACAATCACCAGGACTAAGGCTAAGTTCACAATTTTATTTAATATGCACAATGCTTCCTTCTATATCAATTCTCCAACTAAGTGTAAAGATTCAAGTTTTATCGATTTGTAAAGTTAGATGCATTATTTTTATAAAATGGATGGTGACTCAAAATTGATTTGCAGGGCTAAGATGAGAAGAGAAGCCAACCTGGAAACCTTGATATTAAAGGTGCATTGCTATTCAGCTGAAACAACTTGCACTTGATCTGGAAACAATTTGAGATTTGAGGAGGACCTCAATGTTGGGAAAATGAGTTGAGAATCGAACAACTAATTGTTGATGTGAAAGGGTGAAGGCTTTGTATACATGAAATGAAATAAAAAAATCTTTGTTTTCTATGTTCAAGTTTCAACTAGGTTCTACAAATGAAAACGTGAGAAAATGAGTAAGTTTTTTTGAGGGGTGAGAAAATGAGTAATTGATTGAGCTATTGAGGTTTAATGGACAATGGGCTAAAAAATATGGGTATTTGAATGATAGATTGGAGAAGAAAATTTTATGCTGGAATCAAAGGAAGTTCTCTGCGGGGGGAAAAAAGAGGTCCTTATCAAGGCAGTAGCTCAGGCGATGCCAACATTTGCTATGCAATGCTTCAGAATACCGGATACTATCCATAAAATATGTATGATATTTTGGTGAGGCGATAAGGAGGAGAAAAAATGTATGCATTAGGCGAGGTGAGAACGCATGTGTGTGTCGAAACAAAAAAGAGGCATGTGGTTCATGGATTTAAAGATTTTAAACAAAGCTTTAGCCGCGAAACATGCTTGGAGGATGATTTTGTATCCACCCGTGTTTTTAAAGCTAAATACTTCAAAAATGATGATTTGATGCAAGCTCATGCTCTCTCGAGATCGTCTTATGTTTTGGCGCTCTATTGCCTAGACGGAAATTAGTTTTTCAAATATAGATTTACCAAGATTGAGAGGTTTTATTAGTCACCTCACCACTTTTTTTTCCAACTCTATTACAAGTCCACCAAAATCAAAGTCATATATTTAAGCAAGTACAAGAACAGTAGCCTATTCCCTCCCCTGCTCTGCAGCACCAATTTCGGCTGTCATTCAGCCACCCTACTCTTTCATTCCTATCAAGCCTTTCAAGGATCGCAGAGGACCCATCTGCCCATATACATATACTATCAGCCACCATACTTCAACTGTTGAGGTACAAAAATAGGGAAATGTCTATCCTAGGCTGATACGTGGTAGGCTGGGACGTTGGATGAGTGCCACGTCAAAAGTGATAGATAACTAGTTCATTTCATTTAAATCAACCCAATCAACCCAGAAAACCGGTTCATTTCATTTACAACCAACCCAGACCGGTACTATAGTGCTTTTGAATTTACATCCAAAAATAGCTCATTCAGCCCCCTACACTTGACCCTTTTTCTCAAACCTCCCATGGATCAATACTCAAGTCTTCATCCAAACTCTACTCCCTTTAAAGAATCAGCAACAATCCCTCTCCATTTCTTTGCACGCCAATAACAGAGAGTCAATGAGTTCATCTTAGCTTCTGCCAAACTTAAAAGATTTTTTTCCCAGCAAATCTATTATCACAACCAGGTTCAAACACATTCGCAAGGTATTATACTATCTCAGTCATTCAACATGTTTCACACCAATAAGAATTCTGAGTAAGGCATAAATGACATCAACAGACTAGAAATTTTTAGGTGAAATAAGTGTGCTTTAACTGATTAGCTTTTGAACTCAAGTACCCAAATAGCAGTAACAGACCCTCTAAGCTTTTATGAGATGAGTAGAACGCTAGTAAATAACACACAAGGACCTATCTATTGCATAACTGGTGAGGGCCACAATCAAACACCAGACCAGATTTCATAGTTCACCTAGTGCAGTAATTAGTTGAACTTAAGGCTTTGTAAGCTTACGAACCTGTTGATTCGAGTGCGGGTTATGTTGGCTGGGGTCGGACCTTGGAAGAGTTGGGCGAGAATGGAGACTGCATTGCAGGGCACCGCGAATCGACGGAGCAACGGATGACTGCTCCGTTCACCAGATGCAGGGAAACAACAGCGCGGTGACCCCAGTTAAGGAAGACACGACAACACGATCGGCGTTGGGGGATCCAACACCGACGACGACGAACGCTATCGACTCGCCGATCCTCGAACCACCAGCAGCGATGGGCGGATTCTAGGCCTCGCAGCTCACCGATTTTTCTTGAGATGACGACGGTTGGGCTGTACCGAACAGAGAACAGCTAGGGCTCGACCCTTACTAGAGCTACGTTAGAGAAAATCAGAGAGAAGAGAGAACCAAGGAGGAAATCATGCCTATGGCCTCGCTCGGTAACGGCGGTGATTTCTGATGGAGAAGAGAATTAGGGCTCGCCCCTTTCGCCTTGATTGAGTGCGCCAGAGAGGGTGTGAGTGAGAGAGGGGAAAAGAGATAGAGGTTGCGAGTCAGGCGAAGGGGGATGCCGCGTTGACGACCGGATTCCGGCCTCGCCAGAGCTTAGAGAAAGGGAGAGGTGCTGTTCTGTATACAGCGAGAACGAGAGAGAGAGAGAAGGTATCAGCCGATTATTGAGAAGAAAGAAAGAAAGAGAGATGGGTTGGGCTTCAGTAATTGATTTTTTGATTGAGCCTCTACTGTTGGGCTGCAATTGTTTGACTGAAATTTATGATATTAATGGGCCAAGTCTTTAGGCCGAATCTGTGGGGGAATTTATTTTCTTAAAGGGTAATTATATATATAGCCCCCATTTTACTCAACATAGCCTCAAATTTATAAAAGAAATACAAATATTAGTGAATGTATTATTTTGCCCTTGTAGCCCCCAAATTTAAAACTTCAATAACTAGAATTCTAAAGACGTCAAAATACGCTACAATTCAATAAAATGTATAGCCCCAAATTAATAACTAGAAAATTGAAGAAGAACACGATACATAATGAAGAACATAACAAATTTTCAAAGGATCAGAAAGTAACGTGCTTGTACCGATGGAGTTACTGAAGCAACGATCCTTGCTCGTTCTCGATTTCTTTCTCTGATGCGAGAGAGGGTGCATGTAGCAAGTCGTTCCAAGAAAATACTTTGCTATCTTGCAGAAGTCAGCACGGTGACTCACAGTAGAGATGCCACGCTTTCTACCATATTTCTGGCATGATATCTGTTATTGTTTTATCCATTTTAAGCTTCCTGTGACACTTTGATGTTCAAAGACCAAGGTAATCCGTTGAAGGATTTCTTTTTGCTTGCTTGATGTTTGAGATTACTTTAACTGCTATGCCCACCTGCAACCACATATGATTGTATAAGCATCTTTATTAATTCACTCATCTCATAAATTGCTCTAAAATCTGCTATAATCAAGCTTGATTTGGCAAACATGATTACTTTAAAGAAACTTTGATTCCTAATAAGCTAAGCCAGCAGTTTGAGCCGCATTATAAGATATTTAATACTCCTAATAATCTTAAATTTTAGGCTTCTATAAGCAGAAATTTGAGTTCAAAAACAACTTATAGATCTATCTTTATAATAGAATCATTATTTGTTCGTAACTTTCTACTCTGCCTGCGGGAGTTTAGTAGAAACCAGTAAGTCGTTCGAGGCTATACCGCCTCCACACATGATTTCTTGGAACTCTATGGTGTCTGTTTGTGCAGTGAGTGGCTGTATACACAATGTTCTTACTAAGCAATGTGTTTGTGGGATAAAAAGCCATCGGCTTGTTCATTCTTGGGGTGGGTTCTTGAAAGTATCCAACACGACTAGAAATTCATTCTTGTGGGGATTGTGTTGAGTTTTCTTCAATTTAACTGCATTTATATCTGATCAATTGAAAATATTAAATATGTTTTGTACGTATTGTGTTCTTCTTTTATTTTCTTTTGCAGGTTTTTAATTAATAATTTGGGGCTATACATCTTATTGAATTCTAGCGTATTTTTATCTCTTTAGAAATTTAGTTATTAAAGTTTTAATTTTGGGGGCTACAAGGGTAAATTTGTACATTTATTAATATTATTTTAATTTTTTTAAATTAGAGGCTATAATGAGTAAAATGGGGGCTATGTATAAAATCACCCTTTCTTAAATGGGTCGAGTTGGACTGGAGTTTTATTAGAAGAGGGCCAATTACTGAGTGGGCCGACCCCAAGTATTTATTAATGTAGAGTGGGCTGTTAGATTAAATGGTATTTTTTGGGGCTGCCCTATGTTGCTCCCATTTAATACTTCCAGTTAAAGGACTAGTCTACATTATTTCTAATTATGGATTTAACGAGGTTGTGAGATTAGTCAGCAAACCCTAAGATGAGTAGATTAATTAAGATTAATAATCTGAGCTCATAGACGATATTGCAAGCCATATCATCAGCCATCATGAGAATTATCCTCTCATCTGGAATTCCTAATCGTTTCACCGTTCTTAAGACAAAAAACCCACTAAAAAATAAGTAAAAATCATTATATAATTCGTTTTGACACGTCAACGACAACAAATAAAAAACCAAGACACGCACAAGATGAAGAATAGACCCCGATTACCTGTACAAGGATAAAGTATTGGCCATATGCCGATAATTAAACCCGAAGGACATATTTTAAGCAAAATTGAATTAAATGCTGATGATATGAACAAGCTGCAATAACAAGAAACACAACTATAACAGTTCAAAAGCATAGATATAATAAATCTAGCATTCGATTTGCTTTACCCTGAACATTAAACCCAGTAATTCGACCATTAAATTGAGGTGGAATTGTGTGGGGCATCATAGGGAAGAAGGCATTGCTGGAGGAATGCTAACTCGTAGGTGGAGTGATTATGTTGTACGTGTTGAAGATTCTTAGTTTCTGAGGGGAATTGCATCGCTACTTTTATGATTATCGTGCAAGGAAATTCATAAGGTGTCTCAAGATGCCCTCTAACTCTGAGATCCTTGCATAGTTGCATATAATGGAACCTTCATTTCACCTTAATTAGAATAAAACACTTCGTTTCACCTTAATTAGATGTTTTTTCTTTCCTCTCTTGTTTACAGTTTAGTTGCATTTGTTCATGTTAGAGAATTTACTGTCTTTTTCTTGTTTGAAGTTTAGTTGTATTTGTTCTCGTAATACCCCTACATTTCCCAATATAATCTTTCAGTATAATTATTGAATTTGAATTATAGGTAGTTATGCCCGAAAAAAATTTTATATGTATATATTCGTTTTAAATTCCAACAAAGAGATTTTCAAAAGTTCATATGCAAAGCATTGCAAAGGATATCTTTCTCCTAATTTTATCGTGAACGCTTTCCATACCAGATACATACTTCCTAATTTTGACGTGGTAAGATTTATTTTGGTTAACATGTCCCTATTATCCAATCAACTTATCCAATCAAGGAACACTTGTGTTGATATTTGAGTTGTTTGTGCTGGAGGAACACAATTTGGTAGTACCTGTGCGCATTCTTTAGTTAATCGATACTGTATTATGTTAAGCTCTTGTATTTTCTTTATTAGATCATTACATTTGACGATTACGGCATATCTGGTCATTGCAACCACTGCGACGTTCATCAAGGAGTATAATATAAGAACTAGATGAACTCGTAGGTTATGCTCTATTGGCCATATGTCGATTAAAAGAAGTTTCGGTGTTGTGTGCATTTGTTTAAATTGAAAATTAAGGAAATTCTAGTAGCATTGAGCAACATGTCAAGCTGTGAGATTGCTCACTGAGATGAATGCATCTCTTAGTTTTTCTTTTATTTAAGAAGATTGTATTGGAATGGCAGTTCTTTAATTTTATTCAATCAATACATAAGGTTCTTTTCTTTGTATTCTAGAAAGTTGTTGCACGATGCTTCAGGGAGACACCTCGAGGCCTAGGCGATTGTAAGCTACCCCCAGTCATTTGTAATATAGATTCATGCTTTAGATGTTTCAGTTCAACATTTGTAAATCAACTGTATGTCATATCTGAAAAGTTCCAAACTATTGTTCCATATTTTTTCAAGTCTTGATTGACTTTACTACTATAATATTTTGACCCAAGTATATTATGATAAGTTTTCATTATTTTCAGGTAAGCCCTAACATAGTACGCAAGTACATCGGACCAGTAGATATTTGGTTATCCATCTTGTTTAGCAGACTTAAAAAAGACGGACCATCATATTGCTTGCTTAACTTAGATCTCCGTAAAAGTTATGCAGCTATGGCTCAGCATTTCAGCCAATGGGTTTGGTTCGTCTGCCTTGTTCTTTCTCATCGCGATTTATTTGGCATCATTGTGAATTAATAGTGAATGCATACAAGCATCATTTTTTTTCGATTTCTGGTGCATATATATGACTAATTCTTTATTCCTTGTTTACTTCGTCCTATTGCAGGTTCCGCAAACTATTTGTGACATTTTCAAGCTATACTTACGTTACCACCCTTAAGAAAATCGTATAAGTCGGTTGCTTGAATCTAGTTTTCGAGTTGATTTAATCCGAATAATGTGCATGATATCTCATGATGAGTGTTAACTTAGAGCTCTTAGAAATTAATTTCAACTTCTGCTATAGGAATCAGTTGTGCTGATACATGACGTGATAGAGATTTGCTCTGTTTTCATTTCTAAAACATAGTTTTTGGTGTGTTTGAATTTCAGATGAAATGGTTATGGACGATTGATGCGATCATATATTTATCTTTTCAAAATACCCATACATTTAGTCATTCTCACTATATCTCTTCTCTTTGTCTCCCTGTATAAACGTCTAGTAAAATACAATACGAATATGTACAAATTTACTGTGAAAAATGTATAGATTCAAAATTTGAAAATTTTCGTTTTCCTATGTAAATAATCCGCACAGTAAAACTTAGGACAACAAAATTAATCACAATAATGAAGATTTGTTGGAGAAAAGTGATCATTGTCGAATCACAATTATTATGATGATGAAATTGTGCTGAAATTGTATGTATACATGAATTATGTTTTATAGTACGTACGAAGCTTCAGAATAAATTATTGTCTTTTCCAAAATTCACTTTGATTGCATCATATGCAGATCCCAACGCAGCAAGTGAAGATACTGGACCATCCAGATTTGCAGGTTTCTTTTGAAATTTCTCTCTTATGTTAGTCCATATTTTTTCATGTCAAGTGCTAACATAATGTTAGGTTACATACTAGGATGGTTTTGGCAAAGTGTGGAACTGGAACTTGTTAGCTAGCATCATTGATGACGAAACTCGTACCCATTCTATTGACGTGGTAAGATTTATTTTGGTTAACATGTCCCTATTATCCAATCAACTTATCTAATCAAGGAACACTTGTGTTGATATTTGAGTTGTTTGTGCTGGTGGAACCATAATTTGGTAGTACCTGTGCGCATTCTTTAGTTAATCGATATTGTATTATGTTAAGCTCTTGTATTTTCTTTTCTAGATCATTACATTTGACGATTACGGCATATATGGTCATTGCAACCACTGCGACGTTCATCAAGGAGTAAGGTAAGAGCTAGATGAACTTGTAGCTTATGCTCTGTAAGTCGAAATCATTGGGAACACCAATGCCGAAACTAAGCAGCCCGAGAAAATTTCATCAACAAATATTGTTTAGGAATGTTTTTCACATTCATAAGATAATATATCTTTAAAATGTGAGAACACAAATATCCCGCAGTGTCAATTATGCGACAAGTGCACGTAGAAGGATAATTTTCCTTGTTGAACTGAATATGCCTCCGCTTCCCACCAACACAACCCGAGGACAAAATGAATTCAAGGTCATCCGAATCATACTTTGATGGACCTTTGATTATATCCACATTCAAAGACTGATTGGCCTCATGCTCAAATTTACGAAAAACACTTCTCGTCAGGACTTTAGCTGCATTCTTCATTAGTTCATTGTGATCCACATATAGCCCAGACATTCCTATACATAGTGCATGCTCTTCACTTTCTTTACGCATCCATTCAATTTGAATTTCATCAAACTTAAACACAAAATCATGCAAGGATGTGCTCGCATGTAATACCCCGCTCATTTCTATTGAGTTTATAATTTATTTTAGGGGTTTTTGCAAATAAAATCACGAACAATTTTAAATTTGCAAAATTTTAACGTGACTTTTGAAGTGTGGCGAATTAAATCATAACCTTTTCAATTTTTGCAATTTCGTCCCCTCAATTTTTCCGGCCACCGAAGTGATGAGTTGGAGCTTATGTGGATTATTTTTTTCCACGTAATTAATTTCTAACTAAGATTAAATTGCTGACTAAGATTAAAACAAAATCAAAACCTAATTCTTTTATTTTACTTCTTTTTCGTCTTTTATAAAAATATATTTGATGTGTATCTTAAGTTAAACATTATGACAAGATCTTAAATTTGATTTAAAATTCATTAAATATGAATTTGAAATAAATAATTTATTATAATTTAAAATTTCAAAGTGATTGTTTTTCTCCCTCCTATCTCTTATACAATATTCTTTATTTTTTTCTCTTTCTCCTTATTTTGTTATTATATTATTTCTATTTGTATCTCTTTCTCCTACAAAATTTATATATCTTCTCTTCTCTTTTGATTAAAAAAACATAATATTTATTTGTTGAATTATTTTATCAAAGCATACATAAAAATATTTAAATTAAAAATATTAATTAAAAAATATAATGCACAATTATCAACAAATATCGAGACAATATTATAAAAGTATTTATTAATTTTAATTTTAATAGAAAATAATAATCGATAACAAAAAACTTTCGGTAAATTTAATTATTATTATACAATACTCATTGAACTTAATATTATACTCCTACTCATTAAGTTGATAAAATTATTACTATACACTACTTTAAATCAATTACTAATATTTAAATTAATATATTTTTTGTTAGTAATTAATTTGATTCATAAATAATAATATTTTTACATAATTTCAAATTTTAAAAATAAATAAATATATCGTGGCCGTGCATCGTACGGGAGGGCGTACTAGTTTAAGGAAAATGGGGGATACTGAAATAAGTTCGACGAAAAAGAAGAAAAATAAAAGAATTAGGTTTTGATTTTATTTTAATCTTAGTCAGAAATTAATTACGTGGAAAAAAAATAATCCACATAAGCTCCAACTCATCACTCCGGTGGCCGGAAAAAATTGAGGGGACGAAATTGCAAAAATTGAAAAGGTTATGATTTAATTCGCCAAACTTCAAAAGTCGCGTTAAAATTGCAACTTCAAAATTGTTCGTGATTTTATTTGCAAAAACCTCTTTATTTTAAACTTAGATTAAACGATTTACGCCGGAGAAATAACATAAATTTATTTTTAATGCCAACAAAATGATTTACAAAATCGTTTGAAAAATTCATCTATTCAAATCTTTATGCATTTCATATTATTTAAAGTGATCATATGTGATTTATCTCTATGATTAAGTATTTATTTGTACATAATTTAATTTAAGTTTATGTTGAATTTTAACTATTTAATTGTGTTGGGCTTGATAATTTTTATTTGGGCCTTTTAGTTAAGGTTAATTGGTATATATATTTAGCATTTAATCCTTAGCCCAAACCCAACCCCATTTCTCTTTATCCCAATTCTCCCAAGTAGCAGCAACTCATTCTTTCATTCAAAACACATCAATTTTTACAACGTATGAACTTTATGAAATGTGTATACAATTTAGAATACAAGTAGTGGACAAGCATGTATAGAACTAGCCTTATAAACTGTAATTTCAAACTTGAGTCTTGGTTTTGGCTTGAATGCTGAGTGTGTACTTGAGAGAGATCTTTTGTTGAACTTGTGGTGTGTCTGTTGCTGTCATGAGAGTCGAGAGTAGAGGGGAGGGCAGCGACGGCTTCTCGCTGTCGTTCGCCGGAAGTCAGAGGGAGATGGGGGCGGTACGGTCGGCGGTGGCTCCGAGCTGAACAAACGGAAGAGAGAGGCAGGAGCTAGGGCACGGTCGCCGGAGTGGGGTCTGGTATTTGGGGATCTAGGGTTGGAGGTGGTGTTGTCGCCTGATATACGGGCGACAGTGGCTGCTATCGCCGGGGAGCGGCGCAGTACCTGTGTTCAGTGTGTGTGTTCTGTTTCTGGGGGAAGAAGAGGTGAGAGACGATAGAGGGAGATCGGAGGGAGAGGACGAAGGAGTCAGTGGCCGGCGGCGGAGAAGATGAGAGAAGAGCGGTGGTGGCCGGCTCTTCGCTGCTGCTACCGTCGACTGCGGAGTCCAGAGAAATAGGTTGACCGGTGGCTGTCTCGCCGGTGAAGAAGGCGGCGCGGCGGCCGGAGTTTGGTGAGGTAGCGAGAGGGTGGTGAGTGTGTGGAGTCGGCAGGGATTGAGAGAGAGAGAGAGAGAGATCAGCATTGTTTGTGTGTGCGCGCGCGCGCGCGTGACTTAGGTTGTAGAAGAAGGGTGAGGGTTTGGGTTTGAGAGTGGGCCTTTGGGCCGAATTTGTTTTTGAAAACTTGGGTTGGGTAATTTGTTAAATGGTGGACTGGTATTTACTTTTATTTGGGCTGCGAATTTTTGAAATAAAAATATGGGCTTCCATTTAATTGTTGGACTTGTTTAATTGATTTATTAATTTAACTCTTTATTTGAGTTTAATTAATTATTTTTAGAAAAAGTTTGCATAATAGTATTTTCTTATTATGTGCATATGTTAAATATATTTATTTAATTATGTGAGTTAAAGCATGAATTAATTTTGCATCAAACATTTTACATAGAATCATTTATGATTAAATTGGTTTTATTATTAATTCAATTATTTAAGAAAAATCGAATAAGGATATTGTTGGTGTTCTTGACTCAAGAATTTATTTTTCAATTATTTATTTATTAAAATATGAAAACCCGGCTAAGTGAATCATAGGATGATAAGCACTTCACTATGACTTAAGATTAGATTCAAGAGACCTATTAATATTATAGATTTCTTGTAGGATTTGTGGATCGTGAGGACTAGCACTGCTATTCCGATTCAGAGTTAAGATTAAACGACAGGCTTTGCCTAATCAGGTGGGCTTATTTTACAAATGTATGATTTAGCTATTGAGCTTAAATGTTTCAATGAAATGAAAACTGTTTATCCGATAAGATATTTTTGTGCACTTTGCTCTGTTTAAAGCTCGCATAAGTTAATCAATCGAGGTTCTCTCTTGACCTAACACGTTATTTGAGAATTGTGTACACCTATTAGCTGACTCGGTGGGTTGATCTCCATTCGGGCACTAATCATGTATGAGGCGTTATAAGAGTGCTCGACGGGATGTGTTCCGGAGCATTGGGTCCCAAATGGGAACATGGCTGGGTTACGCCCTCAGTTCAAGTAAGCAGGAGTAATGGATTCGTCGGTGGCTAAAAGGTCCGTGATCACAGCGAGTAACGAAAAGGGAGTGTGACAATTGCGCGCAATATAATAAAATATTTTAACATGCTTAGAAGTTATTTCAATTTAAAACCTTCTAAGTCATGTCAAGTATAATTGGATAAACTGCTCTTATGATTTATGAAATGTTTATAAAATGCTATCCCACTAAGTACATTAGTACTTAGCCCAAAAATACTTTCAAATATTTTTCAGGTTGATTGGTCGGTGCTGACGGGGCAGATCTGAGGCTAGGGTTCAACTCCGTATTTTATCTTCCGCTGTTGTACTAGCTCTTATTGTCCTTTGTTTCTCTAACTTAAGACTTTTATGTTAAATTCTGAATTATGTTCCTTATCGAGCTTAGACTCTAAACTTCTGGTACTATGTTATTTAACATTGGTTATCAGAAGCATGAAACCAAACTTGTGATCCTAAGGTTTAGAATGTTGTTAATTGATTAGTATCACTCGATTTCTATCTTTCTTCATTCAAAGGGCGATGCCAGACTTTTTATCCTATTATTTGAATTTCACAAGGTTCTCCCCTTGTTTATTTCTATGATTTTGGTCGCACCTCGATTATAGTTTATTCCTTCAAGAATTGGGGTGTGACACACTACAAATAGTCTTCAGAACTTTGTTTGTTACCTCACTCCGTGAGGTTGCATGTAGCCCGACGCAAAATCTGTGATTCGTAAAAGCAGACGACCATCTTTTCTTCAATCCATACATGGTATCTATGCTCACCGAGGCCATACTCATGAATCATAGCCTTCCAAGCCTCTTCAAATTCGGTCTCCGTATCACATCCATTCATACAATGAAACTAAGCTCTCTTGAAAGTAGCACTCCCGTTCAATTTGCCAAAATGAGATGGCACGTTTTGGTTCATATGCCATTGGCAAAGACGATGACTAAAAGTCAGAAATACGGAATCAGTTGCATTCATAAGAGATTGACATTGATCGGTAAAAATAACCTCCGGTTATTTGGCAGACATGCTGGTCCAAAAAGTAGTGAACAACCATTCATACGATCGGGTTGTTTCATCTGATGAAAACCCTAGGCCAAACAAAACATTCTTCAAGTGGTGGTTGACATTAACAAATGGAACACAAACAAGCTTGTACTTGTTTGTTCGATACATACTATCCACCGATAAGACGTCGCCAAAATACTCATAATCAAAGGAGCTGCGCGAGTCTCTGAAAAAAAAATTCATTAGGTGGCCATCATCATCTAGTTGAAAATCCCGATAAAAAAACGGCTCGCTATTTGCCTTCGACGTAAAATATTGAACAAGCCACTTTGCATCACCATTCTCCACTTTTGTCTTCATCTTAAGGCTATTTATATGATTATATGCATCATTCCTCGTAAAACCGCCATTTTTTAGGACCACCAGACTCCTTCTCCATGAATCTACAAGCCCTAGCAACGCTAATGCCTGCTGAGTTCATCGCTTCTATCAAACTTTTCTTAGTCTTCCACAAATTACGTGCTGAACGTAGCAAATAGGACTGCTCACTGGGAAACAAATCATGATTGTGCTGTTTGTAGAAAGAAGAAACTTTCCATTGCCCCTCCCTCTTGCGTGACACCCTTAGCCTTGTCGTCCACAAAGATTTCCGAACTTGCTTCTTGAAAGTTGGCAGCCTTCCATTTAATGGTTTCGCTTCACTCTTCCCATGCCAACCACAAATAAATTCTTTGTAACAACATACTCTAGTACCACCAAAGTAACCTTGTTTACCTTTTGTCACACTAAAGCCCTTAAGTCTTCCATACTCACAATATATAAAGTGAGCAGCATCAGGATCTTTCACGGGGAACCCTGGTTCTAATTTTTTTTCTCAAATTCATCCACCAAGTCAAAATCTTCATCATTCAAATTTTGAATCTCATCTTTCAAATTTTGCTCACCAGCTTAAACATCTTCATTCCTTGCTACATCTTCAATAATAGGTTCTTCTACATATGATTTATCAGTAACCAATACTTCGTCTTCAAAGCCAACATCATCAAAAGGAGGCTCATTCAAATCAAATTCCATTATTAACCTAAAATGTTACAAAAGTGATTCATAATACGAAAACATTACGTCATACCATTAAAACAAGTTTCATGCCGAGTTAAAAAGTAAACTTCAACCAAAATATTGACTTGCCAATATCGGCATATTTTTATTCAATAAAAAAACAGGCTTATATATGTACTTGCCGAAATGAAAAACTGTCAAAACTCTACCAATATTTAAATTTATGATACTATTACAAAAAGACACTTTTCGAATTAAAAACAAACCTTTGCCGAAATATGTACTTGCCAAAATCGATAATTATGATATTCAATAACACCCACAAAAAAAAAACAACATAAAAATATGATATTATCAAACTAAAAATACACGATAAACAAATAAAATG
Source organism: Salvia miltiorrhiza (assembly GCF_028751815.1). Lineage (NCBI taxonomy): Eukaryota > Viridiplantae > Streptophyta > Magnoliopsida > Lamiales > Lamiaceae > Salvia > Salvia miltiorrhiza. The sequence continues at coordinate 44,228,618 of NC_080392.1, forward strand.
AACAAAATTCACTAATAATCCGTCAAAACTAGAAAAATACGTAACTTACAATGGAACTTTGAATAGCTTGAATATGGACATTTCACAATAGAAAAATCGAGCTTACAATTTCAATTTTCATATAAGAAGAATAAAAATAAATGATTAAAAAATGAACAAAATTCACAAAATTCACAAATAATCCGTCAAAACTAGAAAAGAAATTTTGCCGAATTATGATGTGATGACATCACGGTTCCCAAGAATCAATTGAGTGCTAGACGAAATCCATAAACGGAGTTATCTCAAAACTACAAAAGAAAAAGATAAATTGATTAAATGAAAAGCGCCACATGGCGCATCGGGAATAGAAGTGTTGGGCACCTAGGTGTGGCATAAAATTTACCCACATTTACACCTTCTCCTTAATTCATGTGTCGAAAAGTTTTGAGCCACTTATAGTTGGACGGAGGGAGTAGTATTTAGTAGTGGGTGAGTTAGTGGGCCTGTGATAGAAAACTATATAATTATTTGTTTATAAATTGCCCTTATTTTATGATTATAATTGCAAATTTAACACTAATTTGGCGGCAAAATATTAGTTGTAAAACTGATGTTTTATTTATTATATAGATATCTGATTAAGGGAGGTGTGGACCTATATTTGTATTAAGAGAATCTATGAGAGCCCAATGACATGCTATTTTTTAGCCCATTGTCCATTAAACCTCAATAGCTCAATCAATTACTCATTTTCTCACCCCTCAAAAAAACTTACTCATTTTCTCACGTTTTCATTTGTAGAACCTAGTTGAAACTTGAACATAGAAAACAAAGATTTTTTTATTTCATTTCATGTATACAAAGCCTTCACCCTTTCACATCAACAATTAGTTGTTCGATTCTCAACTCATTTTCCCAACATTGAGGTCCTCCTCAAATCTCAAATTGTTTCCAGATCAAGTGCAAGTTGTTTCAGCTGAATAGCAATGCACCTTTAATATCAAGGTTTCCAGGTTGGCTTCTCTTCTCATCTTAGCCCTGCAAATCAATTTTGAGTCACCATCCATTTTATAAAAATAATGCATCTAACTTTACAAATCGATAAAACTTGAATCTTTACACTTAGTTGGAGAATTGATATAGAAGGAAGCATTGTGCATATTAAATAAAATTGTGAACTTAGCCTTAGGCCTGGTGATTGTTGAGTGATTTGGAAATAGAGACGGAGATGGGGTTTTGATGGTGAGAATCAGAACGGCGGCGGTCGTGGGGTCGTTGCTGTCCGACCAGAGGAGAGGAGAAGGCGGCGGCGATTCTCGCTATGAGAATAGAGGCCGGTGGCTGTTCGCGGGCTAAGATTGAGAGAGAAGGGTTTCTGAAATTTGGGGGAATTATGGGTGGAAGGTCTGAGAAGGAATAGAGAAGGAGAAAGAGGCGGCAAGGGAGATAGGGAAGGAGAGAGCTAGAGAGGGGGAGATGCCGGTGGTGACGGGGGCCGAAGGCGGCGCCCTTCGCCGGGGAAGAAGGAGAAGGCGGCAGCGCTGGAGAGATCGAGAGAGTGAACAGAGAGAGAAGTCTGATTGATTAAAGGAGAGAGAAAGTGTTCATTTGGGCTTTGGAAACTGGGCTTGTTATTTTACTCTTCTTGGGAATAATTTAATTTTTGTTGGTCTTACTTTAATAATCAGATTTTGGGTATTATATCAAATGATCGATTAGGCTTTCATTCTTTTTAATAATGGGTTGAGACTAATGAGTTGAATTATTCAATTGAATAGAATATAGATTTGATATACTTAATCAAATTCAATTGAATAATTCAACTCATTAGTCTCAACCCATTATTAAAAAGAATGAAAGCCTAATCGGTCATTTGATATAATACCCAAAATCTGATTATTAAAGTAAGACCAACAAAAATTAAATTATTCCCAAGAATAGTAAAATAACAAGCACAGTTTCCAAAGCCCAAATGAACACTTTCTCTCTCCTTTAATCAATCGGACTTCTCTCTCTGTTCACTCTCTCGATCTCTCCAGCGCTGCCGCCTTCTCCTTCTTCCCCGGCGAAGGGCGCCGCCTTCGGCCCCCGTCACCACCGGCATCTCCCCCTCTCTAGCTCTCTCCTTCCCTATCTCCCTTGCCGCCTCTTTCTCCTTCTCTATTCCTTCTCAGACCTTCCACCCATAATTCCCCCAAATTTCAGAAACCCTTCTCTCTCAATCTTAGCCCGCGAACAGCCACCGGCCTCTATTCTCATAGCGAGAATCGCCGCCGCCTTCTCCTCTCCTCTGGTCGGACAGCAACGGCCCCACGACCGCCGCCGTTCTGATTCTCACCATCAAAACCCCATCTCCGTCTCTATTTCCAAATCACTCAACAATCACCAGGCCTAAGGCTAAGTTCACAATTTTATTTAATATGCACAATGCTTCCTTCTATATCAATTCTCCAACTAAGTGTAAAGATTCAAGTTTTATCGATTTGTAAAGTTAGATGCATTATTTTTATAAAATGGATGGTGACTCAAAATTGATTTGCAGGGCTAAGATGAGAAGAGAAGCCAACCTGGAAACCTTGATATTAAAGGTGCATTGCTATTCAGCTGAAACAACTTGCACTTGATCTGGAAACAATTTGAGATTTGAGGAGGACCTCAATGTTGGGAAAATGAGTTGAGAATCGAACAACTAATTGTTGATGTGAAAGGGTGAAGGCTTTGTATACATGAAATGAAATAAAAAAATCTTTGTTTTCTATGTTCAAGTTTCAACTAGGTTCTACAAATGAAAACGTGAGAAAATGAGTAAGTTTTTTTGAGGGGTGAGAAAATGAGTAATTGATTGAGCTATTGAGGTTTAATGGACAATGGGCTAAAAAATATGGGTATTTGAATGATAGATTGGAGAAGAAAATTTTATGCTGGAATCAAAGGAAGTTCTCTGCGGGGGAAAAAAGAGGTCCTTATCAAGGCGGTAGCTCAGGCGATGCCAACATTTGCTATGCAATGCTTCAGAATACCGGATACTATCCATAAAATATGTATGATATTTTGGTGAGGCGATAAGGAGGAGAAAAAATGTATGCATTAGGCGAGGTGAGAACGCATGTGTGTGTCGAAACAAAAAAGAGGCATGTGGTTCATGGATTTAAAGATTTTAAACAAAGCTTTAGCCGCGAAACATGCTTGGAGGATGATTTTGTATCCACCCGTGTTTTTAAAGCTAAATACTTCAAAAATGATGATTTGATGCAAGCTCATGCTCTCTCGAGATCGTCTTATGTTTTGGCGCTCTATTGCCTAGACGGAAATTAGTTTTTCAAATATAGATTTACCAAGATTGAGAGGTTTTATTAGTCACCTCACCACTTTTTTTTTCCAACTCTATTACAAGTCCACCAAAATCAAAGTCATATATTTAAGCAAGTACAAGAACAGTAGCCTATTCCCTCCCCTGCTCTGCAGCACCAATTTCGGCTGTCATTCAGCCACCCTACTCTTTCATTCCTATCAAGCCTTTCAAGGATCGCAGAGGACCCATCTGCCCATATACATATACTATCAGCCACCATACTTCAACTGTTGAGGTACAAAAATAGGGAAATGTCTATCCTAGGCTGATACGTGGTAGGCTGGGACGTTGGATGAGTGCCACGTCAAAAGTGATTAGGGATGTCAATGCAGCCCGAAACCCGTGGGCCGACCCGAATAACCCGACAAAATTAGAGGGTTAGGGTTGAAAAATTGCAACCCGAAAAAACCTCCAGCCCGATTAGCCTGCACCCGACTAACCCGGAACCCGATAGGGCTAGCCCGAAAACCCGATGGGCTGGCCCGATGGGCTGACGGAATTGTGACTGATGCATCCAGTTACAACTTCTGCTATGTTTAGATCTATGGTATTTGCTTAAATATATATGTATAGCCTCATTAAAAAAAGTTAAATTAATTAGTTAGAATATATATGTGTGTGTGTAATCTCATTAAAAAAAGTGAAATTAATTACGGATTTTTTGTAGAAATTGATTATTAGTATCTCATTAGTTAGAAATTAATTATTAGTATCTCATTTTAAAGTGATACCAATTTTTTTTTTTCTGTCAATGAGACGTGCATGGTAAATCCACTAATCTATATATAATATAATAATGCAGTTTTTAACAGTAACAAATTAGCGCTATTATTTAAAAAATCAGTTATTGACTAATCAAATGACAATTCAACTGTTTCGCATATCCAGCTCACTTCTTCTATATTTATGCTAATTTATGGTTTTCTTTTTCATTTTTTCGTTTCCTTTATCTTTTGTTTTTTTTTTTCTTTATTTTCTCTCTTCTAAAAAATTATACATTTTAACTAATAATAAAATATTCAATATGCATATCAATTTGAAGAGCGTGATAATATCTTTAATTTGATATATAATATATTAAAAATAAATTTGAGATGATAAAGATATTGCAAGTTAAGTCTCAAACAAAACTATTTTCTCTATCCTCTCTCTTATTTTATTTTTTCTTCAATTATCATTTTATTTTACTTTTTATATCATTTGTTTATTTCATTTTTTCTTTTAATTAAATTTATTTATTTCCTTTTGTTTTTCCATTTTCTTTTCTTTACTTGCACATAATTTTTTTGTGAATGATTATTATGGAAATACAATTGTATAATTTTAATTATTAGTGCCTGTATTATTTTTAGTACAAATTTTTGTTTATTTTTTTCATTTAATTCATGAATTTAAATCAATATTAATAGTTCCCCCCCCCCCCCATTTTGCAGCATTTATACTTTTTTTAGTAGAGGGGTAAGACTTATAGAGTACTTAATTGTTTTCATATATTTGGTCATGTGTTTGGATTGCTCTAATAATTATACTATCAATTTTACTTAAAAAAACTGAAATTTAAATAAATAAAATATTATTGAGACAGTAAACTTGAATTTGAGATCTTTAGTGCCAATCTATACCACTTTACTATGAGGTCAAACACATTTACTTTTCAACTATATATACTCTTTCTTAGGGTGTATGCTCATAGAAGGAATAAATAGTATTTTTTAAAAATTTAAATTTATAATGACATTTTATTAAACAAAAAAATGAGGATATTTTTTCACAACAATAGATTTATGATTTCTTTTTTTACGAAAATCTAATAATTTGTGTGGGTTCATGAAAAAATTATCTAAATTATCTTTTAAATTGTTCCATCTAAATTAGTTGGTGCCTTTTTTATAGTGTTTGATGGATACTTTTATCCATATTATTATATTGTGTATATTAAGATATTGCTATATGTATGTTTAATTAGATTTTTTTATGTATGTAAAATTCTACAAATTTTGATAATGTTCATGGCACGGGTACGAAACTAGAAATTTGGATTATGAAAAAAAGTAGGACATGTATATTTTTAAAAGCTAGGAGATTGAAGTCACAAGAATATAGAAAATATACAATATCTAAATAATATCGGTTAAAAAAATAATATCTAAATAATATTTTTTTACAGTTAAATATAATTTGACTTTATATTTATCTTAATATTATATAGTATAAAATATTTATTTAATTACTATAATTATGATTATATTTTATACCAAATTGAAAATTTACGTGTTTTCGGATTTAGGTTCTTTATTGCATTATTGACGTGGATTATTATTATTTTTAAATAATTTTATTTGTTTATATTTTAATTTTATTTAATATATTTATTAACAAATCTTTTAATTTTGACGCTCGTCGTGCATCGCACGGGTAGACGTACTAGTTATTCAATAATAATTCAGATTGATTCTAGTGCATTGATACATGTTAAATTTTACTATCTCATTTTAATATAATTTTGTTTATGTAATTTGAATATCTTATATTTTTGCATTTCATGCTTTGCTACATAATTTATATCTTTAATATCTATGTATATTTTATACATTATACACTAGATCATTAGGAATAATAAAATACAAATGATAATTTTATTTTTACGCCTTTAACCTGATTAGCCCGATGGGCTAGCCCGAAACCCGAAAGTTTAGGGTTAGGGTTGAAGATTTACAACCCGAAAAAATCTCCAACCCGATTAGCCCGCACCCGACTAACCCGGAACCCGATAGGGCTAGCCCGAAAACCCGGTGGGCTGGCCCGATTGACATCCCTAAAAGTGATAGATAACTAGTTCATTTCATTTAAATCAACCCAATCAACCCAGAAAACCGGTTCATTTCATTTACAACCAACCCAGACCGGTACTATAGTGCTTTTGAATTTACATCCAAAAATAGCTCATTCAGCCCCCTACACTTGACCCTTCTTCTCAAACCTCCCATGGATCAATACTCAAGTCTTCATCCAAACTCTACTCCCTTTAAAGAATCAGCAACAATCCCTCTCCATTTCTTTGCACGCCAATAACAGAGAGTCAATGAGTTCATCTTAGCTTCTGCCAAACTTAAAAGATTTTTTTCCCAGCAAATCTATTATCACAACCAGGTTCAAACACATTCGCAAGGTATTATACTATCTCAGTCATTCAACATGTTTCACACCAATAAGAATTCTGAGTAAGGCATAAATGACATCAACAGACTAGAAATTTTTAGGTGAAATAAGTGTGCTTTAACTGATTAGCTTTTGAACTCAAGTACCCAAATAGAACGCTAGTAAATAACACACAAGGACCTATCTATTGCATAACTGGTGAGGGCCACAATCAAACACCAGACCAGATTTCATAGTTCACCTAGTGCAGTAATTAGTTGAACTTAAGGCTTTGTAAGCTTACGAACCTGTTGATTCGAGTGCGGGTTATGTTGGCTGGGGTCGGACCTTGGAAGAGTTGGGCGAGAATGGAGACTGCATTGCAGGGCACCGCGAATCGACGGAGCAACGGATGACTGCTCCGTTCACCAGATGCAGGGAAACAACAGCGCGGTGACCCCAGTTAAGGAAGACACGACAACACGATCGGCGTTGGGGGATCCAACACCGACGACGACGAACGCTATCGACTCGCCGATCCTCGAACCACCAGCAGCGATGGGCGGATTCTAGGCCTCGCAGCTCACCGATTTTTCTTGAGATGACGACGGTTGGGCTGTACCGAACAGAGAACAGCTAGGGCTCGACCCTTACTAGAGCTACGTTAGAGAAAATCAGAGAGAAGAGAGAACCAAGGAGGAAATCATGCCTATGGCCTCGCTCGGTAACGGCGGTGATTTCTGATGGAGAAGAGAATTAGGGCTCGCCCCTTTCGCCTTGATTGAGTGCGCCAGAGAGGGTGTGAGTGAGAGAGGGGAAAAGAGATAGAGGTTGCGAGTCAGGCGAAGGGGGATGCCGCGTTGACGACCGGATTCCGGCCTCGCCAGAGCTTAGAGAAAGGGAGAGGTGCTGTTCTGTATACAGCGAGAACGAGAGAGAGAGAGAAGGTATCAGCCGATTATTGAGAAGAAAGAAAGAAAGAGAGATGGGTTGGGCTTCAGTAATTGATTTTTTGATTGAGCCTCTACTGTTGGGCTGCAATTGTTTGACTGAAATTTATGATATTAATGGGCCAAGTCTTTAGGCCGAATCTGTGGGGGAATTTATTTTCTTAAAGGGTAATTATATATATAGCCCCCATTTTACTCAACATAGCCTCAAATTTATAAAAGAAATACAAATATTAGTGAATGTATTATTTTGCCCTTGTAGCCCCCAAATTTAAAACTTCAATAACTAGAATTCTAAAGACGTCAAAATACGCTACAATTCAATAAAATGTATAGCCCCAAATTAATAACTAGAAAATTGAAGAAGAACACGATACATAATGAAGAACATAACAAATTTTCAAAGGATCAGAAAGTAACGTGCTTGTACCGATGGAGTTACTGAAGCAACGATCCTTGCTCGTTCTCGATTTCTTTCTCTGATGCGAGAGAGGGTGCATGTAGCAAGTCGTTCCAAGAAAATACTTTGCTATCTTGCAGAAGTCAGCACGGTGACTCACAGTAGAGATGCCACGCTTTCTACCATATTTCTGGCATGATATCTGTTATTGTTTTATCCATTTTAAGCTTCCTGTGACACTTTGATGTTCAAAGACCAAGGTAATCCGTTGAAGGATTTCTTTTTGCTTGCTTGATGTTTGAGATTACTTTAACTGCTATGCCCACCTGCAACCACATATGATTGTATAAGCATCTTTATTAATTCACTCATCTCATAAATTGCTCTAAAATCTGCTATAATCAAGCTTGATTTGGCAAACATGATTACTTTAAAGAAACTTTGATTCCTAATAAGCTAAGCCAGCAGTTTGAGCCGCATTATAAGATATTTAATACTCCTAATAATCTTAAATTTTAGGCTTCTATAAGCAGAAATTTGAGTTCAAAAACAACTTATAGATCTATCTTTATAATAGAATCATTATTTGTTCGTAACTTTCTACTCTGCCTGCGGGAGTTTAGTAGAAACCAGTAAGTCGTTCGAGGCTATACCGCCTCCACACATGATTTCTTGGAACTCTATGGTGTCTGTTTGTGCAGTGAGTGGCTGTATACACAATGTTCTTACTAAGCAATGTGTTTGTGGGATAAAAAGCCATCGGCTTGTTCATTCTTGGGGTGGGTTCTTGAAAGTATCCAACACGACTAGAAATTCATTCTTGTGGGGATTGTGTTGAGTTTTCTTCAATTTAACTGCATTTATATCTGATCAATTGAAAATATTAAATATGTTTTGTACGTATTGTGTTCTTCTTTTATTTTCTTTTGCAGGTTTTTAATTAATAATTTGGGGCTATACATCTTATTGAATTCTAGCGTATTTTTATCTCTTTAGAAATTTAGTTATTAAAGTTTTAATTTTGGGGGCTACAAGGGTAAATTTGTACATTTATTAATATTATTTTAATTTTTTTAAATTAGAGGCTATAATGAGTAAAATGGGGGCTATGTATAAAATCACCCTTTCTTAAATGGGTCGAGTTGGACTGGAGTTTTATTAGAAGAGGGCCAATTACTGAGTGGGCCGACCCCAAGTATTTATTAATGTAGAGTGGGCTGTTAGATTAAATGGTATTTTTTGGGGCTGCCCTATGTTGCTCCCATTTAATACTTCCAGTTAAAGGACTAGTCTACATTATTTCTAATTATGGATTTAACGAGGTTGTGAGATTAGTCAGCAAACCCTAAGATGAGTAGATTAATTAAGATTAATAATCTGAGCTCATAGACGATATTGCAAGCCATATCATCAGCCATCATGAGAATTATCCTCTCATCTGGAATTCCTAATCGTTTCACCGTTCTTAAGACAAAAAACCCACTAAAAAATAAGTAAAAATCATTATATAATTCGTTTTGACACGTCAACGACAACAAATAAAAAACCAAGACACGCACAAGATGAAGAATAGACCCCGATTACCTGTACAAGGATAAAGTATTGGCCATATGCCGATAATTAAACCCGAAGGACATATTTTAAGCAAAATTGAATTAAATGCTGATGATATGAACAAGCTGCAATAACAAGAAACACAACTATAACAGTTCAAAAGCATAGATATAATAAATCTAGCATTCGATTTGCTTTACCCTGAACATTAAACCCAGTAATTCGACCATTAAATTGAGGTGGAATTGTGTGGGGCATCATAGGGAAGAAGGCATTGCTGGAGGAATGCTAACTCGTAGGTGGAGTGATTATGTTGTACGTGTTGAAGATTCTTAGTTTCTGAGGGGAATTGCATCGCTACTTTTATGATTATCGTGCAAGGAAATTCATAAGGTGTCTCAAGATGCCCTCTAACTCTGAGATCCTTGCATAGTTGCATATAATGGAACCTTCATTTCACCTTAATTAGAATAAAACACTTCGTTTCACCTTAATTAGATGTTTTTTCTTTCCTCTCTTGTTTACAGTTTAGTTGCATTTGTTCATGTTAGAGAATTTACTGTCTTTTTCTTGTTTGAAGTTTAGTTGTATTTGTTCTCGTAATACCCCTACATTTCCCAATATAATCTTTCAGTATAATTATTGAATTTGAATTATAGGTAGTTATGCCCGAAAAAAATTTTATATGTATATATTCGTTTTAAATTCCAACAAAGAGATTTTCAAAAGTTCATATGCAAAGCATTGCAAAGGATATCTTTCTCCTAATTTTATCGTGAACGCTTTCCATACCAGATACATACTTCCTAATTTTGACGTGGTAAGATTTATTTTGGTTAACATGTCCCTATTATCCAATCAACTTATCCAATCAAGGAACACTTGTGTTGATATTTGAGTTGTTTGTGCTGGAGGAACACAATTTGGTAGTACCTGTGCGCATTCTTTAGTTAATCGATACTGTATTATGTTAAGCTCTTGTATTTTCTTTATTAGATCATTACATTTGACGATTACGGCATATCTGGTCATTGCAACCACTGCGACGTTCATCAAGGAGTATAATATAAGAACTAGATGAACTCGTAGGTTATGCTCTATTGGCCATATGTCGATTAAAAGAAGTTTCGGTGTTGTGTGCATTTGTTTAAATTGAAAATTAAGGAAATTCTAGTAGCATTGAGCAACATGTCAAGCTGTGAGATTGCTCACTGAGATGAATGCATCTCTTAGTTTTTCTTTTATTTAAGAAGATTGTATTGGAATGGCAGTTCTTTAATTTTATTCAATCAATACATAAGGTTCTTTTCTTTGTATTCTAGAAAGTTGTTGCACGATGCTTCAGGGAGACACCTCAAGGCCTAGGCGATTGTAAGCTACCCCCAGTCATTTGTAATATAGATTCATGCTTTAGATGTTTCAGTTCAACATTTGTAAATCAACTGTATGTCATATCTGAAAAGTTCCAAACTATTGTTCCATATTTTTTCAAGTCTTGATTGACTTTACTACTATAATATTTTGACCCAAGTATATTATGATAAGTTTTCATTATTTTCAGGTAAGCCCTAACATAGTACGCAAGTACATCGGACCAATAGATATTTGGTTATCCATCTTGTTTAGGAGACTTAAAAAAGACGGACCATCATATTGCTTGCTTAACTTAGATCTCCGTAAAAGTTATGCAGCTATGGCTCAGCATTTCAGCCAATGGGTTTGGTTCGTCTGCCTTGTTCTTTCTCATCGCGATTTATTTGGCATCATTGTGAATTAATAGTGAATGCATACAAGCATCATTTTTTTTCGATTTCTGGTGCATATATATGACTAATTCTTTATTCCTTGTTTACTTCGTCCTATTGCAGGTTCCGCAAACTATTTGTGACATTTTCAAGCTATACTTACGTTACCACCCTTAAGAAAATCGTATAAGTCGGTTGCTTGAATCTAGTTTTCGAGTTGATTTAATCCGAATAATGTGCATGATATCTCATGATGAGTGTTAACTTAGAGCTCTTAGAAATTAATTTCAACTTCTGCTATAGGAATCAGTTGTGCTGATACATGACGTGATAGAGATTTGCTCTGTTTTCATTTCTAAAACATAGTTTTTGGTGTGTTTGAATTTCAGATGAAATGGTTATGGACGATTGATGCGATCATATATTTATCTTTTCAAAATACCCATACATTTAGTCATTCTCACTATATCTCTTCTCTTTGTCTCCCTGTATAAACGTCTAGTAAAATACAATACGAATATGTACAAATTTACTGTGAAAAATGTATAGATTCAAAATTTCAAAATTTTCGTTTTCCTATGTAAATAATCCGCACAGTAAAACTCAGGACAACAAAATTAATCACAATAATGAAGATTTGTTGGAGAAAAGTGATCATTGTCGAATCACAATTATTATGATGATGAAATTGTGCTGAAATTGTATGTATACATGAATTATGTTTTATAGTACGTACTGAAGCTTCAGAATAAATTATTGTCTTTTCCATAATTCACTTTGATTGCATCATATGCAGATCCCAACGCAGCAAGTGAAGATACTGGACCATCCAGATTTGCAGGTTTCTTTTGAAATTTCTCTCTTATGTTAGTCCATATTTTTTCATGTCAAGTGCTAACATAATGTTAGGTTACATACTAGGATGGTTTTGGCAAAGTGTGGAACTGGAACTTGTTGTCTAGCATCATTGATGACGAAATTCGTACCCATTCTATTGACGTGGTAAGATTTATTTTGGTTAACATGTCCCTATTATCCAATCAACTTATCCAATCAAGGAACACTTGTGTTGATATTTGAGTTGTTTGTGCTGGTGGAACCATAATTTGGTAGTACTTGTGCGCATTCTTTAGTTAATCGATATTGTATTATGTTAAGCTCTTGTATTTTCTTTTCTAGATCATTACATTTGACGATTACGGCATATCTGGTCATTGCAACCACTGCAACGTTCATCAAGGAATAAGGTAAGAGCTAGATGAACTCGTAGCTTATGCTCTGTAAGTCGAAATCATTGGGAACACCAATGCCGAAACTAACATTCGTCAAGATTCTTTCCTTGGCAGCCCGAGAAAATCTCTTCAACAAATATTGTTTAGGAATGTTTTTCACATTCATAAGATAATATATCTTGAAAATGTGAGAACACAAATATCCCGCAGTGTCAAATATGCGACAAGTGCACGTAGAAGGATAATTTTCCTTGTTGAACTGAATATGTCCTCCGCTTCCCACCAACACAACCCGAGGACAAAATGAATTCAAGGTCATCCGAATCATACTTTGATGGACCTTTGATTATATCCACATTCAAAGAATGATTGGCCTCATGCTCAAATTTACGAAAAACACTTCTCGTCAAGACTTTAGCTGCATTCTTCATTAGTTCATTGTGATCCACATATAGCCCAGACATTCCTATACATAGTGCATGCTCTTCACTTTCTTTACGCCTCCATTCAATTTGAATTTCATCAAACTTAAACACAAAATCATGCAAGGATGTGCTCGCATGTAATACCCCGCTCATTTCTATTTAGTTTATAATTTATTTTAGGGGTTTTTGCAAATAAAATCACGAACAATTTTAAATTTGCAAATTTTAACGTGACTTTTGAAGTGTGTCGAATTAAATCATAACCTTTTCAATTTTTGCAATTTCGTCCCCTTCAATTTTTTCCGGCCACCGAAGTGATGAGTTGGAGCTTATGTGGATTATTTTTTTCCCACGTAATTAATTTCTAACTAAGATTAAATTGCTGACTAAGATTAAAATAAAATCAAAACCTAATTCTTTTATTTTACTTCTTGTTCGTCTTTTATAAAAATATATTTGATGTGTATCTTAAGTTAAACATTATGACAAGATCTTAAATTTGATTTAAAATTCATTAAATATGAATTTGAAATAAATAGTTTATTATAATTTAAAATTTTAAAGTGATTGTTTTTCTCCCTCCTATCTCTTTTACAATATTCTTTATTTTTTTTCTCTTTCTCCTTATTTTGTTATTATATTATTTCTATTTGTATCTCTTTCTCCTACAAAATTTATATATCTTCTCTTCTCTTTTGATTAAAAAAACATAATTATTTATTTGTTGAATTATTTTATCAAAGCATACAGAAAAATATTTCAATTAAAAATATTAGTTAAAAAATATAATGCACAATTATCAACAAATATCGAGACAATATTATAAAAGTATTTATTAATTTTAATTTTAATAGAAAATAATAATCGATAACAAAAAACTTTCGGTAAATTTAATTATTATTATACAATACTCATTGAACTTAATATTATACTCCTACTCATTAAGTTGATAAAATTATTACTATACACTACTTTAAATCAAATACTAATATTTAAATTAATATATTTTCGTTAGTAATTAATTTGATTCATAAATAATAATATTTTTACATAATTTCAAATTTTAAAAATAAATAAATATATCGTGGCCGTGCATCGTACGGGAGGGCGTACTAGTTTAAGGAAATGGGGGATACTGAAATAAGTTCGACGAAAAAGAAGAAAAATAAAAGAATTAGGTTTTGATTTTATTTTAATCTTAGTCAGAAATTAATTACGTGGAAAAAAAATAATCCACATAAGCTCCAACTCATCACTTCGGTGGTCGGAAAAAAATTGAGGGGAAATTGCAAAAATTGAAAAGGTTATGATTTAATTCGCCACACCTCAAAAGTAGCGTTAAAATTGCAAATTCAAAATTGTTCGTGATTTTATTTGCAAAAACCTCATTATTTTAAACTTAGATTAAACGATTTACGCCGGAGAAATAAAATAAATTTATTTTTATTGCCAACCAAATGATTTACAAAATCGTTTGAAAAATTCATCTATTCAAATCTTTATGCATTTCATATTATTTAAAGTGATCATATGTGATTTATCTCTATGATTAAGTATTTATTTGTACATAATTTAATTTAAGTTTATGTTGAATTTTAACTATTTAATTGTGTTGGGCTTGATAATTTTTATTTGGGCCTTTTAGTTAAGGTTAATTGGTATATATATTTAGCATTTAATCCTTAGTCCAAACCCAACCCCATTTCTCTTTATGCCAATTCTCCCAAGTACAACAACTCATTCTTTCATTCAAACCAACACATCAATTTTTACAACGTATGAACTTTATGAAATGTGTATACAATTTAGAATACAAGTAGTGGACAAGCATGTATAGAACTAGCCTTATAAACTGTAATTTCAAACTTGAGTCTTGGTTTTGGCTGTTGAATGTTGAGTGTGTACTTGAGAGAGATCTTTTGTTGAACTTGTGGTGTGTCTGTTGCTGTCATGAGAGTCGAGAGTAGAGGGGAGGGCAACGACGGCTTCTCGCTGTCGTTCGTCGGAAGTCAGAGGGAGATGGGGGCGGTACGGTCGGCGGTGGCTCCGAGCTGAACAAACGGAAGAGAGAGGCAGGAGCTAGGGCACGGTCGCCGGAGTGGGGTCTGGTATTTGGGGATCTAGGGTTGGAGGTGGTGTTGTCGCCTGATATACGGGCGACGGTGGCTGCTATCGCCGGGGAGCGGCGCAGTACCTGTGTTCAGTGTGTGTGTTCTGTTTCTGGGGGAAGAAGAGGTGAGAGACGATAGAGGGAGATCAGAGGGAGAGGACGAAGGAGTCAGTGGCCGGCGGCGGAGAAGATGAGAGAAGAGCGGTGGTGGCCGGCTCTTCGCTGCTGCTACCGTCGACTGCGGAGTCCAGAGAAATAGGTTGACCGGTGGCTGTCTCGCCGGTGAAGAAGGCGGCGCGGCGGCCGGAGTTTGGTGAGGTAGCGAGAGGGTGGTGAGTGTGTGGAGTCGGCAGGGATTGAGAGAGAGAGAGAGAGAGAGAGAGAGATCAGCATTGTTTGTGTGTGTGTGTGCGTGACTTAGGTTGTAGAAGAAGGGTGAGGGTTTGGGTTTAAGAGTGGGCCTTTGGGCCGAATTTGTTTTTGAAAACTTGGATTGGGTAATTTGTTAAATGGCGGACTGCTATTTACTTTTATTTGGGCTGCGAATTTTTGAAATAAAAATATGGGCTTCCATTTAATTGTTGGACTTGTTTAATTGATTTATTAATTTAACTCTTTATTAGAGTTTAATTAATTATTTTTAGAAAAAGTTTGCATAATAGTATTTTCTTATTATGTGCATATGTTAAATATATTTATTTAATTATGTGAGTTAAAGCATGAATTAATTTAGCATCAAACATTTTACATAGAATCATTTATGATTAAATTGGTTTTATTATTAATTCAATTATTTAAGAAAAATCGAATAAGGATATTGTTGGTGTTCTTGACTAAAAATTTATTTTTCAATTATTTATTTATTAAAATATGAAAACCCGGCTAAGTGAATCATAGGATGATAAGCACTTCACTATGACTTAAGATTAGATTCAGGAGACCTATTAAGATTATAGATTTATTGTAGGCTTTGTGGATCGTGAGGACTAGCACTGCTATTCCGATTCAGAGTTAAGATTAAACGACAGGCTTTGCCTAATCAGGTGGGCTTATTTTACAAATGTATGATTTAGCTATTGAGCTTAAATGTTTCAATGAAATGAAAACTGTTTATCCGATAAGATATTTTTGTGCACTTTGCTCTGTTTAAAGCTCGCATAAGTTAATCAATCGAGGTTCTCTCTTGACCTAACACGTTATTTGAGAATTGTGTACACCTATTAGCTGACTCGGTGGATTGATCTCCATTCGGGCACTAATCATGTATGAGGCGTTATAAGAGTGCTCGACGGGATGTGTTCCGGAGCATTGGGTCCCAAATGGGAACTTGGCTGGGTTACGCCCTCAGTTCAAGTTAGCAGGAGTAATGGATCCGTCGGTGGCTAAAAGGTCCGTGATCATAGCGAGTAACGGAAAGGAAGTGTGACAATTGCGCGCAATATAATAAAATATTTTAACATGCTTAGAAGTTATTTCAATTTAAAACCTTCTAAGTCATGTCAAGTATAATTTGATAAACTGCTCTTATGATTTATGAAATGTTTATAAAATGTTATCTCACTAAGTACATTAGTACTTAGCCCAGAAATACTTTCAAATGTTTTTCAGATTGATTGGTCGGTGCTGACGGGGCAGAGCTGAGGCTAGGGTTCAACTCCGTATTTTATCTTCCGCTGTTGCACTAGCTCTTATTGTCCTTTGTTTCTCTAACTTAAGACTTTTATGTTAAATTCTGAATTATGTTCCTTATCGAGCTTAGACTCTAAACTTCTGGTACTATGTTATTTAACATTGGTTATCAGAAGCATGAAACCAAACTTGTGATCCTAAGGTTTAGAATGTTGTTAATTGATTAGTATCACTCGATTTCTATCTTTCTTCATTCAAAGGGCGCTGCCCGACTTTTTATCCTATTATTTGAATTTCACAAGGTTCTCCCCTTGTTTATTTCTATGATTTTGGTCGCACCTCGATTATAGTTTATTCATTCAAGATTTGGGGTGTGACACACTACAAATAGTCTTCAGAACTTTGTTTGTTACCTCACTCCGTGAAGTTGCATGTAGCCCGGCGCAAAATCTGTGATTTGTAAAAGCAGACGACCATCTTTTCTTCAATCCATACATGGTATTAAACCATCTATTTCTTACCGAGGCCATACTCATGAATCATAGCCTTCCAAGCCTCTTCAAATTTGATCTCCGTATCACATCCATTTATACAATGAAACTAAGCTCTCTTGAAAGTAGCACTCCCGTTCAATTTGCCGAAATGAGATGGCGCGTTTTGGTTCATATTCCATTGGCAAAGATGATAACTAAAAGTCAAAAATACGGAATCAGTTGCATTCATAAGAGATTGACATTGATCGGTAAAAATAACCTCTGGTTCTTTGGCAGACATGTTGGTCCAAAAAGTAGTGAACAACCATTCATACGATCGGGTTGTTTCATCTGATGAAAACCCTAGGCCAAACAAAACATTCTTCAAGTGGTGGTTGACACTAACAAATGGAACACAAACAAGCTTGTACTTGTTTGTTCGATACATACTATCCACCGATAAGACGTCGCCAAAATACTCATAATCCAAGGAGCGGCGCGAGTCTCTGAAAAAAAAATTCATAAGGTGGCCATCATCATCTAGTTGAAAGTTCCGATAAAAAAATGACTCGCTATTTGCCTTCGACGTAAAATATTGAACAAGCCACTTTGCATCATCATTCTCCACTTTTGTCTTCATCTTAAGGCTATTTATATGATTATATGCATCATTCCTCGTAAAACCGCCATTTTTTAGGACCACCAGACTCCTTCTCCATGAATCTACAAGCCCTAGCAACGCTAATGCCTGCTGAGTTCATCGCTTCTATCAAACTTTTCTTAGTCTTTCACAAATTACGTGCTGAACGTAGCAAATAGGACTGCTCACTGGGAAACAAATCATGATTGTGCTGTTTGTAGAAAGAAGAAACTTTCCATTGCCCCTCCATCTTGCGTGACACCCTTAGCCTTGCCGTACACAAAGATTTCCGAACTTGCTTCTTGAAAGTTGGCAGCCTTCCATTTAATGGTTTCGCTTCACTCTTCCCATGCCAACAACAAAAAATTCTTTGTAACAACATACTCTAGTACCACCAAAGTAACCTTGTGTACATTTTGTCACACTAAAGCCCTTAAGTCTTCCATACTCACAATATATAAAGTGAGCAACATCAGGATCTTTCACGGGGAACCCTGGTTCTAATTTTTTTCTCAAATTCATCCACCAAGTCAAAATCTTCATCATTCAAATTTTGAATCTCATCTTTCAAATTTTGCTCACCAGCTTAAACATCTTCATCCCTTGCTACATCTTCAATAATAGGTTCTTCTACATATGGTTCATCAGTAACCAATACTTCGTCTTCAAAGCCAACATCATCAAAAGGAGGCTCATTCAAATCAAATTCCATGATTAACCTAAAATGTTACAAAAGTGATTCATAATACGAAAACATTACGTCATACCATTAAAACAAGTTTCATGCCGAGTTAAAAAGTAAACTTCAGCCAAAATATTGAGTTGCCAATATCGGCATATTTTTATTCAATAAAAAAACAGGCCTATATATGTACTTGCCGAAATGAAAAACTGTCAAAACTCTACCAATATTTAAATTTATGATACTATTACAAAAAGACACTTTTCGAATTAAAAACAAAACTTTGCCGAAATATGTACTTGCCAAAATCGATAATTATGATATTCAATAACACACACAAAAAAACAACATAAAAATATGATATTATCAAACTAAAAATACATAATAAACAAATAAAATGAACAAAATTCACTAATAATCCGTCAAAACTAGAAAAATACGTAACTTACAATGGAGCTTAGAATAGCTTGAATATGGACATTTCACAATAGAAAAATCGAGCTTACAATTTCAATTTTCATATAAGAAGAATAAAAATAAATGATTAAAAAATGAACAAAATTCACAAATAATCCGTCAAAACTAGAAAAGAAACATAACCTTACAATAGAGCTTCAAATAGCTTGAATATGGACACTTCACAATAGAAAAATCGAGCTTACAATATAAATTTTCATTTAAGAAAAATGAAGAGCTTCAGAATCAGCTCAGACTTCGTGTGGAAGAAAATCGAAGAAAGTAAACCCAAAAGTCATGTTTTGATCCCCCAAAAAATTGGAATTCAGAAAATGGCGCGGAAAATTAAGCATGTGTCATGCTTGCCGAGTGTTTCGGTAACAAATTTTGCCGAATTCTGATGTCATGACATCACGGTTCCCAAGAATCAATTAAGTGCTAGACGGAATCCATAAACGGAGTTAACTCAAAACTACAAAAGAAAAAGATAAATTGATTAAATGAAAAGCGCCACATGGCGCATCGGGAATAGGAGTGTTGGACACCTAGGTGTGGCATAAAATTTACCCACATTTACACCTTCTCCTTAATTCATGTGTCGAAAAGTTTTGAGCCACTTATAGTTGGACGGAGGGAGTAGTATTTAGTAGTGGGTGAGTTAGTGGGCCTGTGATAGAAAACTATATAATTATTTGTTTATAAATTGCCCTTATTTTATGATTATAATTGCAAATTTAACACTAATTTGGCGGTAAAATATTAGTTGTAAAACTGATGTTTTATTTATTATATAGATATCTGATTAATGGAGGTGTGAACCTATATTTGTATTAAGAGAATCTATGAGATCCCAATGACATGCTATTTTTTAGCCCATTGTCCATTAAACCTCAATAGCTCAATCAATTACTCATTTTCTCACCCCTAAAAAAAACTTACTCATTTTCTCACGTTTTCATTTATAGAACCTAGTTGAAACTTGAACATAGAAAACAAAGATTTTTTTATTTTTTTATTTCATTTCATGCATACAAAGCCTTCACCCTTTCACAGCAACAATTAGTTGTTCAATTCTCAACTCATTTTCCCAACATTGAGGTCCTCCTCAAATCTCAAATTGTTTCCAGATCAAGTGCAAGTTGTTTCAGCTGAATAGCAATGCACCTTTAATATCAAGGTTTCCAGGTTGGCTTCTCTTCTCATCTTAGCCCTGCAAATCAATTTTGAGTCACCATCCATTTTATAAAAATAATGCATCTAACTTTACAAATCGATAAAATTTGAATCTTTACACTTAGTTGGAGAATTGATATAGAAGGAAGCATTGTGCATATTAAATAAAATTGTGAACTTAGCCTTAGTCCTGGTGATTGTTGAGTGATTTGGAAATAGAGACGGAGATGGGGTTTTGATGGTGAGAATCAGAACGGCGGCGGTCGTGGGGCCGTTGCTGTCCGACCAGAGGAGAGGAGAAGGCGGCGGCGATTCTCGCTATGAGAATAGAGGCCGGTGGCTGTTCGCGGGCTAAGATTGAGAGAGAAGGGTTTCTGAATTTTGGGGGAATTATGGGTGGAAGGTCTGAGAAGGAATAGAGAAGGAGAAAGAGGCGGCAAGGGAGATAGGGAAGGAGAGAGCTAGAGAGGGGGAGATGCCGGTGGTGACGGGGGCCGAAGGCGGTGCCCTTCACCGGGGAAGAAGGAGAAGGCGGCAGCGCTGGAGAGATCGAGAGAGTGAACATAGAGAGAAGTCCGATTGATTAAAGGAGAGAGAAAGTGTTCATTTGGGCTTTGGAAACTGGGCTTGTTATTTTACTCTTCTTGGGAATAATTTAATTTTTGTTGGTCTTACTTTAATAATCATATTTTGGGTATTATATCAAATGATCAATAAGGCTTTCTTTCTTTTTAATAATGGGCTGAGACTAATGAGTTGAATTATTCAATTGAATAGAATATAGATTTGATAGCATAACACATTTAATTGTGTTGATTAAGTATATGATGAGAATCATCATTAGTTTAATAAGTGACTTGTGATTAATCAAGTTAGATTGATTAAGAGTTATTCTTTCATATATACTATTAATTACTTGATTCATGAATTGATGAATGAAAATGCATCATAATTCTATTATGTGCATATAGTAAGTATGACTCACATATTATTTGATTAAAGTATTTATGAAATTATATTCTGATTTTGAAAGAAAAATATTTAAGCATTGAAAATATTTTCAAGTTAAATTTTTTTAACAAAAGTCAAGCAAGGATATTGTTGTTGGTGCCCTTAGCCGAGCAATTGATTTTCAAGATTTTAAAGTGAGTTTTAAAACCCAGGCATAGTGATTTAGAAATTAGTAAGCTTTACCCTACTTTGAACTAAGACCGGTATCACGAGACCTATTAAGATTAGATTATCTTGTAAGCTCAGTTGACCAAGAGGAATAGCACTGCATTTTCAAGACGAGTTACATTTGAACTTCAGGCTTTGTCCTATCAAGGTGGGCTTTATTTTCAAAAATTATGCTTGAGTTATATAAACTCGCAAATGCTTTATGAACTGTTTACTATCCATGAAATGTTATCTATGCACATTTTGTATCAGGTTAATGCTATTTCTTAATTCATCGAGATTCATCGAGCTGGCCTAACACGTCGCGCGAGAATTGTGTACACAAGGTTAGTTGTGTAGTGGGTTAATCCCTTGTACCACCGCCAAGATTTCAGCCATCATAGCACTTGAGATAGGCTGAGTGTCATAGATAAAACACCATTGTGCCTTCATGATTTCTAATTATGATTCCCACCCCATACGCTCCCCTGATCTAGATAAAACAAAGCATTGACGTCAACACGGAAGCAACTATGCATCGGCTTAATCCACTTCTTCTTCTTCCCCAATGAGACACCCTAACATTTATCCGTCAAGTATGTGGGCTTGGCTACTACATATGCTTTCCGAATACGCCTTACTCGTCTCTTCATACGACAATTCAACAAACTCCTTTGCACCATGCTTTTTGGTGCACAGATAAGTAGCACCATAACTCATATTCATCACTTCCTCATTCCTTCAAGATCACTTCTGCAATATCCATGAGTTGCATCCCTGTTGCTTTTTGCATCACATCCCAAAAAACGTGATTGTCGGCATATTTGTTGCACCTCACGGCAAGACTCACAGATTCCATCCGTAGGAACATAATGGTTTCAGAGGTTGGCCGTCGTCGGGATTAGATTAGAGAAGGCTCGCCAGAGAAAAAATTTGTATAACCCCATGCAGACCTTGGACCTATGAATACAATCATATCCGTTTCATTCCACACTTTCCATATCAAGCCCTCCTTAATCATCGATCTGCTCTAGGCAATAGAGTGCCAAAACATAAGACGATCTCGAGGGAGCATGAGCTTGCATCAAATCACCATTTTTGATGTATTTAGCTTTAAAAACACGGGCTACCAGTGACTCAAGATACAAAATCATCGTCCAAGTATGTTTCGCCACTAAAGCTTTGTTTCAAATCTTTAAATCCCTGAACCTCATGCTTCTTTTTTGTTTCGGCACACACATGGGTTCCCACCTGGCCTAATGCATACGTATTTTCTCATCCTTATTGCCCCACCAAAATACCGCCCATATTTTATGGATATCATCACAAATAGTATCCGGGATTATGAAGCACTGCACAGCAAACGTTGGCACCGCCTTAGCTACCCGCCTTGATAAGGACCTCTTTTTCCCCGCAAATAACTTACTTTGATTCCAGCATAAAATTTTCTTCAAATACCCAAATTGGATTCCTTTTTGGTTTAAAGAGAAAGTAGGAAGGCCAAGATAGGCGTTGTATCCCACCTCCAGAAAATATAATAATCAAATACACCCTCCGTCCATGGAAGAATTTTATAGGGTGGAGTGATATGATTTTTAAGAAAAAAATTGTTGGGTGTACTTAGAGCGGGGAAAATGTTGTTGAGTTGAGTCACTTGAGTGTATTGAGAATGGTGAGAAAATATTGTAATTATAGTCCAAAAATAAATAGAAAGTGTTTTTTGTGAACGTCCCAAAAAAGAAAAGTATGAAGTTCTTTTATGGACAAAAGGAATATAATAATTCATCGGTGCTCAAAAAATATAATATTCAAATTCAAATAAAATAAAACATGAAAAGAAAAAGAAATTTGAGAAAACTAATGGCTGTCGGAGAAGTCTGCAAGACTGCAATCGTCATTGAAACAGCAGATCCACATTCCACCACGACCCATCTTCTCTCTCTCCACTCACGGTGGCCCGACGAACTCCACCGCCTCAATACCGTAGGCTCGGCTCTTCGGTCAGTCTTTCTCTGCTTAGGCCGAAAAGTTGTTGGAATATCACGAATAGCTCACTCAACCATTGATTGAAAATTTAATTCATTCCTAACCTAGTTGATGATTGGTTGTTGAAATTCACACTTATGTCTGAGGTATGCCTATCAGGGTTCTTGGTGTTTGTTGGTCTATTATGTTCTATTCTCCTTATTTGATTCTTGTTCAGGCCTCACACAAGAATCTGATGTACAGATTGTTCGACGAAATGCCCCAGTGACTTATTGCGGCTACATTCTATCTCAGAATCGAACATGGCATGGATAGCATTAATCTCATCAGTGCTAGTGCTCTGGTTTGCTTCTCTCTGCAAAGTTTTTCTAGAATCTCTGTCCGTCTCAAAAGCAGCATTCTTAAACGATGGTAATTTGTGAATTTTGTCCATGAGCAAGATGACATGTGATGAATTGCAGCATTTCAACATGAGGCACACTCCGCCCTAATTAAATCCAAATTATAATTATCAAACCATAATTGGAGACTAATAAATTCTGGGGAGGATGCACACAAGTTTTTGCCCTTTAAAATATGTTTCTTAATTATTGTTTTCTTCACTCTCCAAGAAAAAAAACTGTCTGCTATTCAGCAATCCATAAATGTGGTTTATATAAAACTTAAATGTTTATAGTTGGTTTCTTGAATGATAGGTGATAGGTGCGAGTTCTAGAAAGAGAAATATCTTGGTGGTTATTGCTCATCCTGACGATGAGTCTATGTAAGATTGAAATTTCAGTATTCCCATTTGATGTCAAGCACCACTTATGCTTTCCTGAAGACTTGTTCTCTATCTTTGTCGTGCTCGATCCATTTGGGATTAATGTATAATTTATTGTTCCACACTCGCAGGTTCTTTGCTCCTGTGATTAATTACGTGACTTCCAGGCATCATAATGTACACATACTTTGCATGTCAACTGGTAATGCTGCACATGTACTTACAATTTTCAGTATGTGCCAATAAAATTTTGCCCCAGACAACATTTGGTTATACCTGAATCTTAAATTATCAAAATTTGGAACTAACAAGGTTGTGAAAAAGAACTCAAACTTAGTTTCCAGAACCATTAGGCCTTGTTGGCTAGAGGATAATATTCAATTGACACAGGATATAAGATCAATTGACTTTGGCTTTTACAATTTTTGATCTTCTAATTCATGTTAGAGGGATTTCATTTTTTACAATGGAGCTTCATCTATATGTCGCATAATGAAATGTAGCTCTATCATAGATCATAACCAAGTTATTAATTGTAAAGATGGTTATTAGTTTGGAATATTTTTCTCTTAGGTTTTGAGAATTTTCTCAGACCTTACAACACTTTTTGGTAATGTAGGCATAGCAGACGGCAGGGGAAGTATTAGAAAATAAGAGTTATACATGGCATCCGTGGTTCTCAAGGTTTGCATTTTGACTTTTGGTTTGTCATCTATATGCAAAGCATTGCAAATGATATCTTTCTCCTAATTTTATCGTGAACGCTTTCCATACCAGATACATAGTTCCTAATTTTGACGTGGTAAGATTTATTTTGGTTAACATGTCCCTATTATCCAATCAACTTATCAAATCAAGGAACACTTGTGTTGATATTTGAGTTGTTTGTGCTGGTGGAACCACAATTTGGTAGTACCTGTGCGCATTCTTTAGTTAATCGATACTGTATTCTGTTAAGCTCTTGTATTTTCTTTATTAGATCATTACATTTGACGATTATGGCATATCTGGTCATTGCAACCACTGCGACGTTCATCAAGGAGTAATATAAGAGCTAGATGAACTCGTAGGTTATGCTCTGTTGGCCATATGTCGATTAAAAGAAGTTTCGGTGTTGTGTGCATCTGTTTCAATTGAAAATTAAGGAAATTCTAGTAGCATTGAGCAACATGTCAAGCTGTGAGATTGCTCACTGAGATGAATGCATCTCTTAGTTTTTCTTTTATTTAAGAAGATTGTATTGGAATGGCAGTTCTTTAACTTTATTCAATCAATACATAAGGTTCTTTTTTTTGTATTCCAGAAAGTTGTTGCACGATGCTTCAGGGAGACACCTCGAGGCCTAGGCGATTGTAAGCTACCCCCAGTCATTTTTAATCTAGATTCATGCTTTAGATGTTTCAGTTCAACATTTGTAAATCAATTGTATGTCATATCTGAAAAGTTCCAAACTATTGTTCCATATTTTTTCAAGTCTTGATTGACTTTACTACTATAATATTTTGACCCAAGTATATTATGATAAGTTTTCATTATTTTCAGGTAAGCCCTAACATAGTACGCAAGTACATCGGACCAGTAGATATTTGGTTATCCATCTTGTTTAGCAGACTTAAAAAAGACGGACCATCATATTGCTTGCTTAACTTAGATCTCCGTAAAAGTTATGCAGCTATGGCTCAGCATTTCAGCCAATGGGTTTGGTTCGTCTGCCTTGTTCTTTCTCATCGCGATTTATTTAGCATAATTGTGAATTAATAGTGAATGCATACAAGCATCATTTTTTTTCGATTTCTAGTGCATATATATGACTAATTCTTTATTCCTTGTTTACTTCCTCCTATTGCAGGTTCCACAAACTATTTGTGACACTTTCAAGCTATACTTACGTTACCACCCTTAA
The DNA here is from genome assembly GCF_028751815.1 of Salvia miltiorrhiza. Classification (NCBI taxonomy): domain Eukaryota; kingdom Viridiplantae; phylum Streptophyta; class Magnoliopsida; order Lamiales; family Lamiaceae; genus Salvia; species Salvia miltiorrhiza. Next base: position 44,254,369 of record NC_080392.1, read on the forward strand.
GAAAATCGTATAAGTCGGTTGCTTGAATATAGTTTTCGAGTTGATTTAATCCGAATAATGTGCATGATATCTCATGATGAGTGTTAACTTAGAGCTCTTAGAAATTAATTTCAACTTCTGCTATAGGAATCAGCTGTGCTGATACATGACGTGATATAGATTTGCTCTGTTTTCATTTCTAAAACATAGTTTTTGGTGTGTTTGAATTTCAGATGAAATGGTATGAACGATTGATGCGATCATATATTTATCTTTTCAAAATACCCATATATTTAGTCATTCTCACTAGATCTTTTCTCTTTGTCTCCCTGTATAAACGTCTAGTAAAATACAATACGAATATGTACAAATTTACTGTGAAAAATGTATAGATTCAAAATTTGAAAATTTTCGTTTTCCTATGTAAATAATCCGCATAGTAAAACTTAGGACAACAAAATTAATCACAATAATGAAGATTTGTTGGAGAAAAGTGATCATTGTCGAATCACAATTATTATGATGATGAAATTGTGCTGAAATTGTATGTATACATGAATTATGTTTTATAGTACGTACGAAGCTTCAGAATAAATTATTGTCTTTTCCAAAATTCACTTTGATTGAATCGTATGCAGATCCCAACGCAGCAAGTGAAGATACTGGACCATCCAGATTTGCAGGTTTCTTTTGAAATTTCTCTCTTATGTTAGTCCATATTTTTTCATGTCAAGTGCTAACATAATGTTAGGTTACATACTAGGATGGTTTTGGCAAAGTGTGGAACTGGAACTTGTTGGCTAGCATCATTGATGACGAAATTCGTACCCATTCTATTGACGTGGTAAGATTTATTTTGGTTAACATGTCCCTATTATCCAATCAACTTATCCAATCAAGGAACACTTGTGTTGATATTTGAGTTGTTTGTGCTGGTGGAACCATAATTTGGTAGTACCTGTGCGCATTCTTTAGTTAATCGATATTGTATTATGTTAAGCTCTTGTATTTTCTTTTCTAGATCATTACATTTGACGATTACGGCATATCTGGTCATTGCAACCACTGCGACGTTCATTAAGGAATAAGGTAAGAGCTAGATGAACTCGTAGCTTATGCTCTGTAAGTCGAAATCATTGGGAACACCAATGCCGAAACTAACATTCGACAAGATTCTTTCCTTGGCAGCCCGAGAAAATCTCTTCAACAAATATTGTTTAGGAATGTTTTTCACATTCATAAGATAATATATCTTGAAAATGTGAGAACACAAATATCCCGCAGTGTCAAATATGCGATAAGTGCACGTAGAAGGATAATTTTCCTTGTTGAACTGAATATGCCTCCGCTTCCCACCAAACAACCCGAGGACAAAATGAGTTCAAGGTCATCCGAATCATACTTTGATGGACCTTTGATTATATCCACATTCAAAGAATGATTGGCCTCATGCTCAAATTTACGAAAAACACTTCTCGTCAAGACTTTAGCTGCATTCTTCATTAGTTCATTGTGATCCACATATAGCCCAGACATTCCTATACATAGTGCATGCTCTTCACTTTCTTTACGCCTCCATTCAATTTGAATTTCATCAAACTTAAACACAAAATCATGCAAGGATGTGCTCGCATGTAATACCCCGCTCATTTCTATTTAGTTTATAATTTATTTTAGGGGTTTTTGCAAATAAAATCACGAACAATTTTAAATTTGCAATTTTAACGTGACTTTTGAAGTGTGGCGAATTAAATCATAACCTTTTCAATTTTTGCAATTTCGTCCCCTCAATTTTTTCCGGCCACCGAAGTGATGAGTTGGAGCTTATGTGGATTATTTTTTTCCACGTAATTAATTTCTAACTAAGATTAAATTGCTGACTAAGATTAAAACAAAATCAAAACCTAATTCTTTTATTTTACTTCTTTTTCGTCTTTTATAAAAATATATTTGATGTGTATCTTAAGTTAACATTATGACAAGATCTTAAATTTGATTTAAAATTCATTAAATATGAATTTGAAATAAATAATTTATTATAATTTAAAATTTTAAAGTGATTGTTTTTCTCCCTCCTATCTCTTTTACAATATTCTTTATTTTTTTTCTCTTTCTCCTTATTTTGTTATTATATTATTTCTATTTGTATCTCTTTCTCCTACAAAATTTATATATCTTCTCTTCTCTTTTGATTAAAAAAACATAATACTATATTTAGAGTTAATATATAAAACTATCCACTTTCATATTGTAAAGATAAAAATTGTCCACTAAGATAAAAATAATAAAAACTGTCCACTTTTTGATTGAAAAGACAGAAATACCCCTTACTTTAAAATTTAAAAAAATGGCCACTCATTTCTCTCTTTCTCTCATCTCTCTCTTCACCTTCACGAATCACGTCTCTCTCTCTCTCTCTCCCTCTTCCTCTCCTTCTCGTCCTCACCGCCGCTCCACAGTTGCCGCCCACCACCACCGCTACACTGCTGTTCTGAGACGGAGGGAGCCGCGCACGCGGCAGCATTGCTCTGCCACTACTCACTCGCCCCACCCCTGAATTCCAATTCGCCTCGCCGGAGTTGTTGCAGCGGCTGGGCAGATCTGGCGCGGCCGTGAGCTGCCCACTGAACGGCAGATCTGGTCCGGGCAATAGAGGATGGGGTCGGACGGCGGTACGTGGCGCGGAGGCTGGTGAGGATCTGGTGGTTCTGGCGGCGGAGCTAGGGGGTTTTGCTGCGGAAACCCTAGATCTGAAGCGGTGTTCTCGGATTCGACGGCGACGTGGTGCTGCGTGGTGCACGGAGGCTGGTGAGGATCTGGTGGTTCTGGTGGTTCTACAGATAGAAGTTGTTTTCTGGTTAAAGTGATCTAAAATCGATTCAAGTTGTTATCTAGACTTGCAGTTAGAAAAAGAAACCTTCGTGCTGCCAACATTTGGCAGCACAGCTATTGTTCTGGTCATGGATGCAGATGTCTGCTTTGTTTTTAGCCTTTGATTTGGTGTGAGCCTTGTTTTGGATGCTATGGTTGTCATTTATTTGATGAAATTTTCTGTGTAGTTGCATCCAAGAGCGAATACTATACTGAAGATGATTTTCTGGACGGCCTTTCTTGTTGTCATGGGCTTGGTGAGTTGCTGTTTAGAAGCTCTGGAACCAGAGTGCTGGAGCCTCACTCGTTCCTTTGGGGTGCATCCTGTGGAACCAGAGTGCTGGAGCTCGTGAAGAAACATAATTCTCCCGGCCTTCTATGGAAGAGAATAAAGCTCACTTCCACCCGTAAAGCCAATGCTAAGAAACGCCTTCGTCGCGTTTGGCAGAATGAAGCTGTTTTGCGGGCATATGCTGAGACACCTCCCCAGGAAGTATCACGGGCTGAAGGTAGTGGAAATATTGCCAAGGATAACCAAAGCCCCCAAGGTTAGACGAAATGAGTAAGGGCTCTAAGCAAGCATGACAAGGGGACTAGAAAAAGTAATGCGGCAATATATAATGTTCGTTTTGCCATCTTTGTGCCTCAACTTCATAACTAATGTTTTGTTGATGGAGCATCCCGGCGCCGCTGGCGAGAAGCAGAAGACACAACCGATTAAGTTAGCAATCTGGCACTGTTTGGTGACGCAGAGGATGGGGCGGTAGGAGTCGGCGGCGGAGAAGTAGTCGAGGGAGTTGAACCATAGGAAATTGCCGCCGAGATCGATCTCCACGTTCAGTGTGGTGGCGTTGGAGCCTATTTGGATAGTCGTGTAGTATTGGTTGGTTGTGCCATCTTTTCTGATTGGGAAAATGAAGGCTTTAGGGGATGTTAGAGCATTTGAAAACAAGGATGAAAGGAGCAACGAGGAAATTATCAAGATCGGAACACTAGGGGAAGCCATTATGGTTGTATTGTGAGTGAAGCTCTTGGAATGGATGCATGTTTATGTATTCAGTTTTGGAATAGGATGCCAGCTAATCAGCATTATATTTCAAATCATATTTTCAGGTTGGTCCCCAGCTGAATCCATTGTTTATTTCTCCACTTACGTATATTTAAGTAATACAATGAATAGTGATAGTTAATCTTTTGCCTTTTGTATGCTTTCAATGAAATTATGAAACACTACGTATATTCTTGTTTTTTCCTTTTATAAGATTAGTTTAGATAGAAGAAAATTGTATAGGGTAATCTGTTTATCAAGATGGATTGGAATTTTGGAATATAGGCGCACAATTATTTCTATCATTTTAGTTAATTTTACTTGATTCATATCCAACTAAAATGGTAGATAACGAGTATAAAAATACTCAATATCAATAATGAGAAGTAAACACATCGAAGACTTTTGGTAAATATCATTATTTTGTGAGGAGGCATGCTCCCGTGCATCCATATGCTTGGACATTAAATCTTAATTGAAGATTAATATATACTAATTGAGAATTAATGAAATTCTAAATGGATTTACTTGATCCACTGTAAAGTTTTTTCCAATAGATGTATAATGATATAGCCGATTACAAGTACTAGTTCGACGTTCCTTTAAGTAAGATGTATAATTATTTTTTTAATGTTCTTAAATTCACAACCAAATTTATGAATTCACAATTTAATGTTTTTGAATTCACGACCACATTTATGAATTCACAACCAAATCTATAAATTCACAATCAAAATAAATTACAGTTTTAATTGTGAATTCAAACTTTAAAAACTCAAATTCACAACTACTTGAATTCACAACCAAAATAAATTCTAGTTGTGAATTAAATTCTGATTGTGAATTTTACTGGTTGTGAATTCCCAACCAAAAAATTCTTGCTATGTATTAAATTTTGGTTGTAAATACACAACCAAAAAATTCTTGTTGTGAATTCGACTGTTTAGGGTTTAGGGTTTAGATTGGGTTTGGGGTTTAGGGTTTAGGTTTTAGGGTTTAGGGTTTAGTTTTTAGGGTTTAGGGTTCAGGTTCAGGTTCAGTTTCAGTTCAGTTCAGTTTCAGTTCAGTTGTGAATTCACAATCGTAACAATTCACAACTAGGGTTTAGATTGGGTTTAGGGTTTAGGTTTTAGGGTTTAGTTTTTAGGGTTTAGGGTTCAGTTCAGTTCAGTTTCAGTTCAGTTAAGTTTCAGTTCAGTTGTGAATTCACAACTAGGGTTTAGGTTTAGGTTTAGGGTTTAGTGTTTCAGTTCAGTTCAGTTGTGAATTCACAATTGTAACAATTCACAACTAGTGTTTAAGTTTAGGGTTTAAGGTTTAGGATTTAGGGTTTAGATTTTAGAGTTTAGGGTTTAGGGTTCAGTTGAGTTCAGTTCAGTTTCAGTTCAGTTCAGTTTCAGTTTCAGTTCAGTTGTGAATTCACAACTAGGGTTTAGGTTTAAGGTTTAGAGTTTAGTGTTTAGGGTTTCAGTTCAGTTGTGAATTTAATGTTTCAGTTCAATTTAGTTTAGTTTCAGTTAAGTTTCAGTTCAGTTCAGTTGTGAATTTAGTGTTTCAGTTCAGTTGTGAATTCACAATCGTAACAATTCACAACTAGGGTTTAGGGTTTCAGTACTTTAGTTGTGAATTTAATGTTTCAGTTCAGTTCAGTTGTGAATTTAGTGTTTCAGTTCAGTTGTGAATTCACAATCGTAACAATTCACAACTAGGGTTTAGGTTTAGGGTTTCAGTTTAGTTGTGAATTTAATGTTTCAGTTCAGTTGTGAATTTAGTGTTTCAGTTCAGTTGTGAATTCACAATTGTAATAATTCACAACTAGATTTAAGAATTCACAACCAGGTCGATGAATTCACAACTAGCTCGATGAATTCACAACTTAATATTCTTGAATTAATTTACAACCAAATCTATAAATTCACAATCAAAATAAATTACAGTTTTAATTGTGAATTCAAACTTTAAAAACTCAAATTTACAACTACTTGAATTCACAACCAAAATAAATTCTAGTTGTGAATTAAATTCAGGTTGTGAATTCGACTAATTGTGAATTCACAACCAACATAAATCTGGTTGTGAATTAAATTTTGGTTGTGAATTCGTTTGTTGTGAATTCACAACCAAAAAATTCTAGTTGTGAATTAAATTTTGATTGTGAATTCGACTGGTTGTGAATTAAATTTTGGCTATGAATTCACAAACAAAAAATTCTGGTTGTGAATTCTCAATTCACAACCAGTGTGAATTCACAACAAAAAAATTATGGTTGTGAATTCACACTGGTTGTGAATTGCGGGATTTTTTAAAGGGGTGATGTAAAGTGGACATTTTTTTAATTTTTAATGTGGAAGGGTATTTTAGTAACAGTGGTCATTTTTTAATATTTTTATCTTAGTGGACAATTTTTAATTTTACAATATGAAAGTGGCCATTTTAAAAATCCACTCTAATATTTATTTGTTGAATTATTTTATCAAAGCATACATAAAAATATTTAAATTAAAAATATTAATTAAAAAATATAATGCACAATTATCAACAAATATCGAGACAATATTATAAAAGTATTTATTAATTTTAATTTTAATAGAAAATATTAATCGATAACAAAAAACTTTCGGTAAATTTAATTATACAATACTCATTGAACTTAATATTATACTCCTACTCATTAAGTTGATAAAATTTTTACTATACACTACTTTAAATCAAATACTAATATTTAAATTAATATATTTTTTGTTAGTAATTAATTTGATTCATAAATAATAATATTTTTACATAATTTCAAATTTTAAAAATAAATAAATATATCGTGGCCGTGCATCGTACGGGAGGGCGTACTAGTTTAAGGAAATGGGGGATACTGAAATAAGTTCGATGAAAAAGAAGAAAAATAAAAGAATTAGGTTTTGATTTTATTTTAATCTTAGTCAGAAATTAATTACGTGGAAAAAAAATAATCCACATAAGCTCCAACTCATCATTCCGGTGGCCGGAAAAAATTGAGGGGACGAAATTGCAAAAATTCAAAAGGTTATGATTTAATTCGCCACACTTCAAAAGTAGCGTTAAAATTGCAAATTCAAAATTGTTCGTGATTTTATTTGCAAAAACCTCTTTATTTTAAACTTAGATTAAACGATTTACGCCGGAGAAATAAAATAAATTTATTTTTAATGCCAACAAAATGATTTTCAAAATCGTTTGAAAAATTCATCTATTCAAATCTTTATGCATTTCATATTATTTAAAGTGATCATATGTGATTTATCTATATGATTAAGTATTTATTTGTACATAATTTAATTTAAGTTTATGTTGAATTTTAACTATTTAATTGTGTTGGGCTTGATAATATTTATTTGGGCCTTTTAGTTAAGGTTAATTGGTATATATATTTAGCATTTAATCCTTAGCCCAAACCCAACCCCATTTCTCAGCTTCTCCCAAGTACAACAACTCATTCTTTCATTCAAACCAACATATCAATTTTTACAACGTATGAACTTTATGAAATGTGTATACAATTTAGAATACAAGTAGTGGACAATCATGTATAGAACTAGCCTTATAAACTGTAATTTCAAACTTGAGTCTTGGTTTTGGCTGTTGAATGTTGAGTGTGTACTTGAGAGAGATCTTTTGTTAAACTTGTGGTGTGTCTGTTGCTGTCATGAGAGTCGAGAGTAGAGGGGAGGGCAGCGACGACTTCTCGCTGTCGTTCGCCGGAAGTCAGAGGGAGATGGGGGCGGTACGGTCGGCGGTGGCTCCGAGCTGAACAAACGGAAGAGAGAGGCAGGAGCTAGGGCACGGTCGCCGGAGTGGGGTCTGGTATTTGGGGATCTAGGGTTGGAGGTGGTGTTGTCGCCTGATATACGGGCGACGGTGGCTGCTATCGCCGGGGAGCGGCGCAGTACCTGTGTTCAGTGTGTGTGTACTGTTTCTGGGGGAAGAAGAGGTGAGAGACGATAGAGGGAGATCGGAGGGAGAGGACGAAGGAGTCAGTGGCCGGCGGCGGAGAAGATGAGAGAAGAGCGGTGGTGGCCGGCTCTTCGCTGCTGCTACCGTCGACTGCGGAGTCCAGAGAAATAGGTTGACCGGTGGCTTTCTCACTTTGATTACATAGAATCATTTATGATTAAATTGGTTTTATTATTAATTCAATTATTTAAGAAAAATCGAATAAGGATATTGTTGGTGTTCTTGACTCAAGAATTTATTTTTCGACTATTTATTTATTAAAATATGAAAACCCGGCTAAGTGAATCATAGGATGATAAGCACTTCACTATGACTTAAGATTAGATTCAGGAGACCTATTAAGATTATAGATTTCTTGTAAGCTTTGTGGATCGTGAGGACTAGCACTGCTATTCCGATTCAGAGTTAAGATTAAACGACAGGCTTTGCCTAATCAGGTGGGCTTATTTTACAAATGTATGATTTAGCTATTGAGCTTAAATGTTTCAATGAAATGAAAACTGTTTATCCGATAAAATATTTTTGTGCACTTTGCTCTGTTTAAAGCTCGCATAAGTTAATCAATCGAGGTTCTCTCTTGACCTAACACGTTATTTGAGAATTGTGTACACCTATTAGCTGACTCGGTGGGTTGATCTCCATTCGGGCACTAATCATGTATGAGGCGTTATAAGAGTGCTCGACGGGATGTGTTCCGGAGCATTGGGTCCCAAATGGGAACTTGGCTGGGTCACGCCCTCAGTTCAAGTTAGCAGGAGTAATGGATCCGTCGGTGGCTAAAAGGTCCGTGATCACAGCGAGTAACGGAAAGGGAGTGTGACAATTGCGCGCAATATAATAAAATATTTTAACATGCTTAGAAGTTATTTCAATTTAAAACCTTCTAAGTCATGTCAAGTATAATATGATAAACTGCTCTTATGATTTATGAAATGTTTATAAAATGCTATCCCACTAAGTACATTAGTACTTAGCCCAAAAATACTTTCAAATATTTTTCAGGTTGATTGGTCGGTGCTGACGGGGCAGAGCTGAGGCTAGGGTTCAACTCCGTATTTTATCTTCCGCTGTTGCACTAGCTCTTATTGTCCTTTGTTTCTTTAACTTAAGACTTTTATGTTAAATTCTGAATTATGTTCCTTATCGAGCTTAGACTCTAAACTTCTGGTACTATGTTATTTAACATTGGTTATCAGAAGCATGAAACCAAACTTGTGATCCTAAGGTTTAGAATGTTGTTAATTGATTAGTATCACTCGATTTCTATCTTTCTTCATTCAAAGGGCGCTGCCCGACTTTTTATCCTATTATTTGAATTTCACAAGGTTCTCCCCTTGATTATTTCTATGATTTTTGTCGCACCTCGATTATAGTTTATTCCTTCAAGATTTGGGGTGTGACACACTACAAATAGTCTTCAGAACTTTGTTTGTTACCTCACTCCGTGAGGTTGCATGTAGTTCGGCGCAAAATCTATGATTTGTAAAAGCAGACGACCATCTTTTCTTCAATCCATACATGGTATCTATGCTCACCGAGGCCATACTCATGAATCATAGCCTTCCAAGCCTCTTCAAATTCGGTCTCCATATCACATCCATTCATACAATGAAACTAAGCTCTCTTGAAAGTAGCACTCCCGTTCAATTTGCCAAAATGAGATGGCGCGTTTTGTTTCATATGCCATTGGCAAAGACGATGACTAAAAGTCAGAAATACGGAATCAGTTGCATTCATAAGAGATTGACATTGATCGGTAAAAATAACCTCCGGTTCTTTGGCAGACATGCTGGTCCAAAAAGTAGTGAACAACCATTCATACGATCGGGTTGTTTCATCTGATGAAAACCCTTGGCCAAACAAAACATTCTTCAAGTGGTGGTTGACACTAACAAATGAAACACAAACAAGCTTGTACTTGTTTGTTCGATACATACTATCCACCGATAAGACGTTGCCAAAATACTCATAATCCAAGAAGCTGCGAGAGTCTCTGAAAAAAAAAATTCAAAAGGTGGCCATCATCATCTAGTTGAAAGTCCCGATAAAAAAACGGCTCGCTATTTGCCTTCGACGTAAAATATTGAACAAGCCACTTTGCATCACCATTCTCCACTTTTGTCTTCATCTTAAGGCTATTTATATGATTATATGCATCATTCCTCGTAAAACCGCCATTTTTTAGGACCACCAGACTCCTTCTCCATGAATCTACAAGCCCTAGCAACGCTAATGCCTGCTGAGTTCATCGCTTCTATCAAATGTTTCTTAGTCTTTCACAAATTACGTGCTGAACGTAGCAAATAGGACTGCTCAATGGGAAACAAATCATGATTGTGCTGTTTGTAGAAAGAAGAAACTTTCGATTGCCCCTCCCTCTTGCGTGACACCCTTAGCCTTGCCGTACACAAAGATTTTCGAACTTGCTTCTTGAAAGTTGGCAGCCTTCCATTTAATGGTTTCGCTTCACTCTTCCCAAGCCAACCACAAACAAATTCTTTGTAACAACATACTCTAGTACCACCAAAGTAACCTTGTTTACCTTTTGTCACACTAAAGCCCTTAAGTCTTCCATACTCACAATATATAAAGTGAGCAGCATCAGGATCTTTCACGGGGAACCCTGGTTCTAATTTTTTTCTCAAATTCATCCACCAAGTCAAAATCTTCATCATTCAAATTTTGAATCTCATCTTTCAAATTTTGCTCACCAGCTTAAACATCTTCATCCCTTGCTACATCTTCAATAATAGGTTCTTCTACATATGGTTCATCAGTAACCAATACTTCGTCTTCAAAGCCAACATCATCAAAAGGAGGCTCATTCAAATCAAATTCCATATGATTAACCTAAAATGTTACAAAAGTGATTCATAATACGAAAACATTACGTCATACCATTAAAACAAGTTTCATGCCGAGTTAAAAAGTAAACTTCAACCAAAATATTGACTTGCCAATATCGGCATATTTTTATTCAATAAAAAAACAGGCCTATATATGTACTTGCCGAAATGAAAAACTGTCAAAACTCTACCAATATTTAAATTTATGATACTATTACAAAAAGACACTTTTCGAATTAAAAACAAACCTTTGCCGAAATATGTACTTGCCAAAATCGATAATTATGATATTCAATAACACCCACAAAAAAAAAACAACATAAAAATATGATATTATCAAACTAAAAATACACAATAAACAAATAAAATGAACAAAATTCACTAATAATCCGTCAAAACTAGAAAAATACGTAACTTACAATGGAGCTTAGAATTGCTTGAATATGGACATTTCACAATAGAAAAATCGAGCTTACAATTTCAATTTTCATATAAGAAGAATAAAAATAAATGATTAAAAAATGAACAAAATTCACAAATAATCCGTCAAAAGGAGAGAGAAAGTGTTCATTTGGGCTTTGGAAACTGGGCTTGTTATTTTACTCTATTTGGGAATAATTTAATTTTGTTGGTCTTACTTTAATAATCAGATTTTGGGAATTATATTGTCACACCCCAATTCTTGAAGGAATAAATATAATCGAGGTGTGAATAATTCATAGAAATAAACAAGGAACAACCTTGTAAAAACCCGAAATAGAATAGAAAGTCGGGCTAAGCTCGGTCAGGTATATCATTTGAAATTTAACATGAAGATCTTAAGTTGGGAAAACAAAAGACTGATATGAGTAATTGCTACAGCGGAAGTCTAACATAAGAATTTATCTCTAGCCTCAGCTCCGTCCCGTCAGCACCAGCCAGCCAACCTGAAAACATTTGAAAGTATTTTTGGGCTAAGTACTAATGTACTTAGTGGGCATGCATTTTCTGAAACATCTCATATTTTAATAAAGACAGTTTATCCAATTATACTTGACATGACTTAGAAGGTTTTAAAATGAAATAACTTCTAAGCATGTTAAAATATTTTCTTTCATTTGTGCGCACATGTCACACTCCCTTTCTGTTATTCGCTGTGATCCCGGACCTCTAGCCACCGACGGATCTCTGTCTCCCGCTTACTTGAACTGAGGGCGTAACCCAGACAAGTTTACTTTGACCTCGGGACGCTACCCAGGCAGGCCTGATATTTCTCATGCTTCGGAACACATCCAGCCGAGCACCCTTATAACGCCTCTGGTTAGAGCCCGATGGAGATCAACCCACCGAGTCAACTAACAAGTGTACACAATTCTCAAACAACGTATTAGGTCATAAGAGAACCTCAATTGATTAACTGTACGAGCCTTAAACAGAGCAGAGTGCACATAAACATTTTATTGGATAAACAGTTTTCATTACATTAAATAAACAATTTGCATTTCATTGAAACATTTAGAGCTTAATAACTCAATCATACTTTGTACATTTGGAAAGTAATGCCCACCTGGATAGGCAAAGCCTGAAGATCATACACATAAAAACCTGTCTTGGGAAAGCAGCGCTATTCCCCCTGGTCACAAAACCTACAAGAAATTCTATTCTTAATAGGTCTCGTGAAGCTAATCTTAAGTCATGGTATAGTGCTTATTATTCTATGATTCACTTAGCCGGGTTTTCAAAATTTAATGAATAAATAATTGAAAACATTTCTCTTGAGTTAAGAACACCAACAACATTCTTACTCATCTTTTTTTAATAATTGGAATTATAAATAAAACCAATTAAATCATAAATATTCTTTTTGCAAAATATAATGCAAATCATGTCATGCTTAGCATATAATAAGTAATTACTTAAAATATGCTTATAATAATAATTTAATATTATTATTAAAAAAAATTACTCTTTGAAAATAATTAATTAAACTTAAAAAGTCTAATTAATTATAATAGTGTAGCTCCTTTAAATAAAATCTGCACAAATCCAATTAAATAAATACTTGGGCAGCCCATGATTTAAAATAATCTAAGGCCCAACTTAATAAAAAAAAATCGGCCCAACTGACTCGGCCCAAAATTAAGAAATAACCCAGCCCATTTAATTAAAAAAAAACTCGGCCCAAGTACTCATAAAAATCGGCCCATAATTAAATTAAATAAACTGAGCTCAATACTGGCTTGGCCCAAATACTCAAGCCCAACTGATAAATAAAATAAAAACCGGCCCAACCCCTAACCCAAACCTAAAGCCCAACACCCCCACCACCCCTTTTCTTCCTTATCAGCCGCACACACACACGCATAACACAGAAACACACTCACACACACGTAAAACAGCAACATCAACCTCTCATCTCCCTCTCTCGGCTCCCTGCCACCTCGCGCCGGACGCTCGCCGGAGGCGCAGCAGCGACGAGCTGCCGCCACCAGCTTTCTCTCTAACCTCTCTCTCTCTCGACTGCTTGAACTCACGGTTGCTGGAGCTCGCCGGAGCAAGCGGCGGTAACCACTACCTCTCGGTTGAAAGATCCGCCCACCCCACTCTTCTTTCTTGGGCGAAAACCGCCACCACTGAACTCGCCGGAGGAGCAGCGGCGGTAGGCCGCGCCACCCTCGACTTTCTACACACGCCCAAGCACATGGACGGAGGTAGCACGCAGCCGCCGTGCCCTAACCTCCACCCAGACCAGCTCCCCCCTTCCCCCTCGCTCTCCCTCGGTACTCTCTCTGTGACTTCTGCCGACGAGCAGCAGCCGGAGCCGCCCGCCGGAGCCCTAGGCTCAGCCTCTTCTCCTCGTCTCTCCCTTCAAGCCCTTGCCGGACGACAGCGGCAGGGCCGCCGCGCCACGGCCTCCCTCTGTGAAATCTCAGCCTAGTCCAGCCACCACCCCGACTCGACTCACACCCAAAAACAGCAACCCGACTCAACGTAGCAAGTTCAGAAATAAAGAATAAAAATTCAAGCTTTGGGGTTCTACTTCTCTTCTCAAACATGCTTCATATATGTATATATGTACACAAATTGTATGCAGATTTAACATAACTTATTTGTACATTTATTCAAAATGTTTTCTTGTTTCTGTAAACACATGTATATGAATGAAATGGGTCATCATGGATTTGAAGTATGTGAAGGTTTGATATGCTACAATTGCAGTGTCATAACTGAATGAACAAGTATAAAATAGGTAGAGAGATTCAAAGATGAAACCTCTGGTTTGAGTTGCTGAAATATGAGTTTTGTGGCAGTTTGATCCATTCGCAAAATGGCTGAGCTCTGCACTTTGATTTCTTTGGGTTTAGAGTAACTTGAGGGAGAAATGAGATTGATCGAAAATGGGTGATTGAATGGGGAGCGGATCCCCTACTGTGGAATAAACACAGCACCAGTTACTGTGCTTTAAAACACAGCCGTTTTACTCCACAAACAACAGCTTTTAATTTTTTATAATTTCTTTAACTAAAGTCGTTTTTCTTCTCAATAAGCGTGGAACCCATTTTATTTTAGGAGTAGTTCTTTCCACATACAGTACAAAGCGTGGAACCCATTTCTTTTCCCTCCTTTTTTTTGTTCTCTGCATACAAGGAACTACATAACCTTTTCATCTCTCTTTTCTCTATTCCCTCCATAATCTCACAGTAACCCTCATTAAATCAGTCCACTTCAGGTAATTCACGTAGCCCTTCCTAATCTCTGTTCTCTTTTCTCTTTTATTTATTAGATGTAATTTATCATTTATATACTGAAAATTAAAATTAATAGTTGATGTAATTTCACATGAAAAATACTGTGTTGGATTTACAAGTTTTTTCATTTTTAAATATATCACCTAGATGACAATGGAAGAAGCTCAATGACAAATAATGAAATAACTCACGTGAACTTAAGAGTTTTAAGGCTGCTTTCGTAACTTCTTTTTGTTATTGTGTAATTGCATATTAGTTGATGTAGTTATTAATATTGTGTGTATTTTAATTTTTTTTTTTATGTGACAGACAATTGTTGCACCAATTTTATTAATGGATTTTAGTTCAGATTTAGAGTTGAAGCCTAGAATTGGTATGCAATTTGATAGCTTGGATGAGGTTTGGATGTTTTGGGTGCAATATGGAGGGAAATCAGGATTTGGAGTGAGAAAACATTACAGTAACAAGAACAAGAAAACTGGTCATATAACATCATACAAATATGTTTGTTGTAAGGAGGGTATTCGTAAAGCAGACAAAAGAGATTCTTTGGCACTCAATCCTCGACTTGAAACCCGAACAGATTGTAAAGTAAGATTGGGAGTCACTTACATGGATGGTAAGTATAAAATAAATGAGTTTATTGAAGAACACAATCATCCTCTCCATCTTCCCGAGACAGTTCATATGTTGTCTTCCCAACGTAAAATAACAGAAATTCAAGCACATGAGATTGATTTGGCAGAGGATGCTGGACTCAGACAGAAATCAGCTTATAATTTGTTGATTAGAAGAGCAGGGGGGAGAGATGGCATTGGTTACACCATGTTGGATGCTAAGAATTATCTACGTTCTAAAAGGCAAAGAAGCATGGTATATGGTGAAGCCGGTTGTCTAATGAGATATTTTCAACAAAAGTTATCTGAAAATCCTTCATTTTATCATGCTAATCAGATGGATATGGAAGAGCAGATAACTAATGTGTTTTGGGCAGATGCAAGAATGTTGATAGACTATGAGTATTTTGGTGATGTTGTGTCATTAGATACCACATATTGCACGAATCGTGCAAATAGACCGTTAGCTATATTTTCAGGTTTCAATCATCATAGAAAAGCTGTGATTTTTGGCGCATCACTTTTGTATGATGAGACGGCGGCGTCATTCAAATGGTTGTTCGAAACTTTTTTGGAAGCTCACAAGCAAAAAAAGCCGTTCACTGTCTTTACAGATCAAGATCAAGCTATGGCAAAGGCCTTACACGAGGTACTGCCCGAGACAGCTCATGGATTATGTACATGGCACTTAATGCAAAATGGCATCAAACACTTAGGAAATTTGATGAAAGAAGGATCACGTTTTTTAACAGATTTTAAGAGATGTATGTATAGCTTTGATGATCAGGCCCAATTTGAGGAGGCTTGGAGTAGCTTATTGACACAATATAGTCTCCAAGACAACACATGGTTGAAACATGTTTATAGTGTAAAGGAGAAATGGGCTGGTTGCTACATGAATGCGTTCACGCTTGGGATGAGAAGCACACAACTTAGTGAGAGTGTCAATTCCGATATCAAGAAGTGCATGAAGCCCAACTTGAACATTATGCAATTTTTTAATAATTTTGAGCAGGTTGTGGAGGAGAAGAGATATAGTGAGCTAAGGTGTGATTTTGAAGCACGCCAGAAATTGCCTAGATTGAGTTTAGAGAGTTCTCCGATGTTGCAACAACTTTCCAAGGTTTATACTCCATCTGTCTTTGATCTATTTCAAAAAGAGTTTGTTTTATTTGCAGCTGCCTACATAAAGCATAAACAAGAAACTCCATCATCCTTTGAATATGTTATTGGATTGATCAATCATGATAGAGAATGGAGGGTGACACATGATCCTAATACAAAGATGCTTATATGTAGTTGTCGAAGATTTGAGATGGTTGGATTAATATGTTGTCATATTGTGAAAGTGTATGATGTGATGGATATAAAAATACTTCCGGAGCATTATATTTTGAAAAGGTGGACAAGAGAAGCTAGGAGTGGTGTAGTACAAGACTATGTAGGTAATGAAGTTGAAGAAGATCCTAAATTACAAAGTACAGAGAGGTATCGAAAATTATGCCGGATGCTTATAAGATTGGCAACTGAAGCTTGTATTTACCCATCAACATTTTCCTTGGTGCATGAAACAATGCATGATTTGAGTAAGAAAGTGATGGAAATGCGTTTAATGGAGGATGGCCAAGAAAATAAGAATAGTGTGAGGACCTCTCCATCAATCTCTTCTATGCCATCAAGAAGATTCAAACAAAGAATTGGAATGAAAGGGTCGAAACGACTAAAGAGTTGGGTAGAACTTCAGTCAAAGCGAAACAAAACAAATCATAGAGTGAAGGTATGTAGACTTGTTATACTTTTAAGTTTATTGATTGCTTATATGATAAATATTTTATAATTATTGTAGAATCTTGGAGCAAAAAGTGCACTATCCGCTTCTTGTTCGACACCTCCAGAACCTAATGTGTGCCTTCAAAGAGCCACAAATCAATTTAGCTTCACCGATTTGTTGACGGTAAGAAAGATTAATTTTATAGCATATAGTTTGTATAATTGCTCATTAATTCGTCTGTTTTTTTTCATATAGGCACCCCTTCATCAATCTTTACATTATGTTGATGGAATGTATTTCAATGGAGATACATCTAGTGTCAATATTCAAGATCAAGATTTTTGAAACTTGAGTTCTTGTAATTTTTTTAACTAGTCTTTACTCATCTATTTGTATGCTAATATGAATACCTTTTGTGGGATATAATTTGTCATATTCTTTTGAGTTTGAGGCAAAAAGTAAAGGTTCTCAACTATTGTGGATTCTATGAATCATAAAGTAATTATGGTTTTTTGTTGGATACTCATATTTTTGCACGATCTTAATAGTTCTATCTTTCAAGAAATATAGCATATATGTAATGGTTTCATTGAGGTTTTCATATAGGGAGAAAAAGAATTATTTCTGTATTGATCTTTTTTGAATTGTTCTAATGATACTTTGATATTGATCATATACAGAAGGAGAAAACAAAAGGATGGAGTTTTCTGATATTGATCTTTTCTGAATTGCTCTAATGATTTTTTTGTATTTTTTGTACTGTGTTTGGAAATAATTATTTTAAATAAAGTAATATTGAGAAGAAAAAGAAATATTGGAAAAAGTAATATTGAGAAGCTTGCAGCAGTGGAAGAAAATATATTGCATTAGAAGCATTACAATGTTGCTTAAGAAAGAGAGAAGCTTGCAGATATTGAGAAGAAAAAGAAATGGGTTCCACGCTTTGTACTGTATGTGGAAAGAACTACTCCTAAAATAAAATGGGTTCCACGCTTATTGAGAAGAAAAACGACTTTAGTTAAAGAAATTATAAAAAATTAAAAGCTGTTGTTTGTGGAGTAAAACGGCTGTGTTTTAAAGCACAGTAACTGGTGCTGTGTTTATTCCACAGTAGGGGATCCGCTCCCTGATTGAATGATTGAAAGGTATGGTGGTGGAAGTGGGTGGTGATGTTGGTGGTGGAAGTGGGTGGTGATGTTGATTTTTTTTTTAAAAAAAAAGAGTAGGTGGAAGTAGGAGTAAAATAAAATAAAAAAAATCTTCCGGGTTGTACTATGAAAACTGTAATAATTCTTCAGGGTTTACTAAGTAAAAGCTCGTGAAAATGTTTGAATGCTAAATTAAATAAATATGCAATGCATATAAATTCAATAACTAAATTTACAAATGTTTTTGTAAATCATTTTTGTTGGAATTAAAAATAAATTCTTTTTCTCATTCCGGCGTGAATCATCTTAAATCTAAGTTCAAAATTATTCTAAACTTAGCTCGAGGAAACGGGGTATTACATCCCTCCCTCCTTAAAAAAAAAATTTCGTCCCCGAAATTACATATCTGGTATTCTAGCTTGGGATACTTGACTTTCATTTCATTTATTTCTTTTGTGGCCTTTTCCATCCTGTGATGGTTCCACTTCATGATGAGAACAAAATTATTGTCTCATAAAACTTGAACCTTGCGATCCAGTATCTGGACTGGTTTTTTTTCATAACTTAAGTCCTGACTAGGACTACTTTATCTGGCTTAATCAAATGCTTTGGATTAAACACATACTTTCTTAACTGAGAGACATGAAACACATTGTGCACGTCTCCAATACTGGGTGGCAATGCCAACCTATAGGCTACAGGGCCTATCTTATCTAGGATCTCAAAAAGTCCTATATAACGGGGTCGTAACTTGCCCCTCTTTCTGAAACGTATAACTCCCTTTGAGGGAGAAACTTTGAGGAAAACTCGATCCCCAACATTGAATTCTAACTCCGATCGGCGTTTATCGGCGTAAGACTTTTGTCTATCTTGAGCTTCTTTGATTCTTTGCTTGATGTGGTCGACCTTCTCAACCATCTGTTGGACCAGTTCAGGACCTAACAGCTTTCTTTCACCCACTTCATCTCAGTAAAGTGATGAACTATATTTTCGGCCATACAAGGCCTCATCTGGATTATTCCAAATGTTGCTTGATAACTGTTTGTTATAAGCAAATTCTACGAGAGATAATGTAACAACCCGCTCTTTTATTATACTTAAATCCAGTAATATTTCAGTAAATCAAGCCCAGTAAATAATTATGATTTAAATTCAGTTTATGACACTGGATTATTTTCTAATTGAAGCAAGGTTATTATTTTATTTCTACGCCAGTTAGCTTCGCGAGAGTAAAACCACGATGAGAATTATTGAGTAAGCCAATAATGATTCAGTTCAGATTCATAACTGACTTAGTTAAGTCATGTTATTTATTAATTACAATAGAATTATTTTTCTATTTTTATTTCTCGAGTCGTGAATTTATTCCGGCTTGTGAAGAATTAAATCTACGTTATTAATTTAGATATTTTTCCGTGTATTAAATTTAGCACGCTATGCTCCCTCAGCCACTCTATTCTCACTCGTGCTTAGCTTTTATTTTTCCACTCTACATAGTCAAAGAAAAATTTCAACAGACAAATCTCAATTGTCAGCAGAAAATCTCATCACTTAAATTCTTCAACCACGCCTCAATTTAGCCGCACTATTCACCATCTTTTCACACTATCAGCCTCTCCTTAAGTTCAGTATTTACTCCCTTTAAAAGGCATCCTCACTTACCTAAAATCCTTAGCAGCTGCAAAGGATTTTAAACGAAGCAAGATCACCATTCATAACATAGCAGAACATCAACCAAGCATCATTCAAGGTAATTATTATCCCAGTTTACTCTCTCCATTTACATGCTTCGCATTCACATCCCAACAAAATCTATGTTTAGTATAAGAAGTACTGAGATATTAATTAATGGCATATTTCTACTATAGAATCATCATACTAGAATCCTTAAACAAGGCAAATGCATCAAGATATACTAAATAGCATGAGAACCAAAAGAACGCCACTAGCCTTGCATAAACAATATAGAGAACTGAAACTTCAAGTAGACAAGCTTCGAATTTAGTTTTTAGGAAGAAGGGACATGGCCCTGTTCGGTCGAACCGAGACGACGATGATGACGCTCTTGCTACCTCGGCAGAATCTGAGAAATAACAGCAGCGGCATCGTGGAGGGAGGCGGCGACCGCTGGCCGGACTCCAAATTAAGCAACGGCGACTTACCTTCATCCGCCCAACCTCAGCAAAACACTGCTCGGCTTCGAAGAGATGACAGCGACAATGGAGCTCTCTTCGGCTTCAAAACCCGGAGAAACGCTGGAAACGGCAACCTCCTACGGCCTCATCGGAGCCCGAGAACGACAGCAACGGCGTGGCTCGAACGATGTCTACAGTCGCCGGAATCCAGTTGCAGCGGCGGTGGACTCCTCGGCTTGGATACAGATCGAGAGAGAGAGAACCGAAGGAAGCGTGATAGGCGAGAGGAGGAAGAGAGTTTGTCGAGGGAGATTCGGCGGCGACCTCGCCGGCAACTGGAAGGGCCAAGACGCGGACGGCGATGTCTTGATTTGAGAAAGAGAGCCGAGCGGCTGTTGAGCGAGAGAGAGAGATGAGCAGCGTTCGTTCTTTTCTCGATAATTTAGAGGGAGCGTGCGGTTTGATAATAAAAAAAAGAGAATGAAGGTTTTGCTTTAATAAAGATATAGAAAGAGATTAACTTTAATAAAGATAAAAGGGAGAGAAAGAGGAGAATTGTCGGTAGAGAGAAAGAGAGATAGAGAGGCGTGAGAGATGATAGAGAGAGAACCGAGAGTGAGGACTTATGGGGAGGATTTTGGGCTTTCTCAATTGGGCCTAGTTCATTTAATTTGTTGGGCCTAATGTTATTTATGCATTGGGCTTTGAATTTATTCATTTGGGCTCGAATTAAATTCCTAATGGGCCTTGATTATTTTATTTTAATTGGGCCTTCATAATTGTTCTATTAAGTTTAATTAGAGAAAATTTTAAGACTTACTAATTATTAATTAGTAAGTGAATTAGATTATTTTAAGATGAGTAGATTATTAAAGATTAATAATCCGACCTCATAAGACGAGCTTTAATTCCTTAAATAGGATTAGCATCTCATAATTTAATTAAAGGAATATGAGTCATGCATAATCATTTCACGCATCCTCATTTACTGAGATTTTTCGAGAATTAGAATCTTATTTTATTTTCTCGGATTAAAGGTCAAGCACCAGAGTTAGAGCTAAACCGTGAGTCTGCTATTCAGGTGGGCATTTCTTACGCATAAAATAAAAATGCTATTTAAGAACTATGCAACTTTCATGCTTTAAAATGCAAAATTAGATTTTGAAATGAGTTATGCTTTATTATGCTTAAATGAGTTAAACTTATTTCTCTTTATTACCTACGCTTGTCACGCTTTAATAATTTACACTATGCTATTTACGCTTAATTATGGCTTAAATTTTTACAATTATTATTTATGCTTTGTTATGCTTTTAAGAGATTTACGCTTAAGTGAGTTACGCTTTGTTACGCGCCTACGTGGTTCACGCTTTGTTACGCTTTAATGCTTTACGCTTATTATTTAACGCCTATGTGAGTTACGCTTTAATGCTTTATGCTTATTATCTAATGCTTATTTGATGCTAACAAGATCGATTCCTGAGCGGATAACTATCTTGCCAGGATATATATTTATATATGCAACGCGACTGTGAGTCAATGAGAGGGTTGGCCGGTCAAACGTCCGTTGAGGGAGGCCTCCCTCAACGGTACGATGCTAGCGTCTGTTGGGGGAGGCCTCCCTCAACAGTACGATGCCGTGTCCGGTGAGGGAGGCCTCCCTCACGGCGCGATGCCTGTGTTCGTTGAGGAAAGCCTTCCTCACGACACGATGCTTATTGATATGATTTTTGATGATGAGGAATGCACTTACGCTATTTATGAATTTGGAAATGTTTAATGAGCAAAGGATATGAAAGAAACTCATGCCTCTTATGCGATATTGTGAAATTGTTAATGATGTTATGTTATATGCTTGGCAACTGCCCACTAAGTACTCTTGTACTTAGCCCTTCGATGTTTATGTTTGTGCAGGTTGAGCTGTGATGGGCGATGAAGTGTTGTTGCTGAGTAGAGCTTTTGTCGAACTTAAAGTAGGCTCAGAAAGGATACATGTCTTCATACATGTATCTCAGTTATGCTTTCCGCTGTAAACACTGATTATTTCAGTTACGCCTTCCGTTGCAAACTCTGATAAAGTTTTACTCAAGCCCCTAACGATGCCTTTTCCTTTTAAGGAATATAACGCGTATTCAAGTACTTTGAGTATTCTTTTATGCATCTCTTTCTAAACCCGCTTCGTAATTTCCCTTCCCCAGTCATGGTTTCCCGGCTTAATTATCCTTAATTAAGGCCGGTCGTGACAGATAACAAATCCCCCCAACTTCCACTTTTGTCTGCGACAATCGTTCGTAACATAACTTCTAGAATCTGAATCGTTCTTTCTGACTGCCCGTCAGTCTGAGGGTGGTACGCTGTGCTGAAGTTCAGCTGAGTGCCCATGGCTTCTTGTAAACTTTTCCAGGAACGCGATGTGAATCTAGTGTCACGATCTGACGTGATAGATACAGGTACATCGTGAAGGCGTACTATCTCTTTGACATATAACTTTGCAAGTTTCTCCAATCCAAATGTCATTTGAATTGGTAGAAAGTGCGCTGACTTTGATAATCGGTCCTCGATGACGCTATATCTCTTTTCATTCTTGTTTACCAGAAAATTTTCTTTAAATTCTGGTGCATCTTTGTACTGCCTGGATGTGCAGTGTATGGAGTATCATGAGCTTTGCTCATAATCTCATTCTTTAATTTTTCTTTGTGTGGCACACACAATCTTTCACCAAACATAAGTGCGTTATCATTTGTTTCAGTGAATCCTTTCGTTTCATTCGTTCTTGCCGCGAGACGCATCTTCTCCAAGAACCAATCTTCTCTTTGTGCTTTGCACAATTCTTTCTCTCAAATCAGGTTTAGTTGTCAGCGCAGCTACTTAACCTGATACTGAATCTGGGGAATAAACAATCTCTAAACTGAGTGAAGCGAAGTCACGAATCAGCTCCTTCTGTTGGATAATGAAATACCCTAGCTTAGCCTTCGTCTTTCGACTCAAGGCGTCACCTACTACATTTGCTTTTCCTGGATGGTAACTGATGGTGCAATCGTAATTATTTACTAATTCGAGCCATCTTCGTTGTCTCATGTTTAAATCCTTTTTGCTCGAAAAAGTACTTTAAACTCTTATGATCTGTAAAGATCTTACACTTAACTCCATAGAGGTAGTGTCTCCAAATCTTCAGCGCGTGCACAACGGCTGCTAGTTCTAAATCATGAATCGGGTAGTTCAGCTCAAGGGGCTTCAATTGACGAGACGTGTATGCTATCACTTTCTGATTTTGCATCAACACGCAACCCAATCCTAGTTTCGAGGCTTCAGTGTACACCTCAAATTCTTCATTCTCCCCTAGTATTGCTAACACTGGTGCAGTAGTCAACCTAGTCTTGAGCTACTTAAAACTTTGTTTACAAGCTTCAGACCAAACATACTTAGTCCCTTTTCTCAAAAGCTGAGTCATTGGCCTAGCCAATTTCGAGAATCCTTCGATAAATCTTCTGTAGTAACCTGCTAGACCGAGGAAACTCCTGAACTCATTGACGTTGGATGGTGCCTTTCATTCCTTGACTACTTCGACCTTGGCGTGGTCTACTTTGATTCCTTCAGTCGACACTATGTGACCGAGAAACATAACTTCCTTTAACCAAAATTCACATTTGTTGAATTTGGTAAACTATTTCTCATTGCGCAGGGTTTTGAGTACGATGCGTAAGTGCTCTTCATGTTGTTCTTCGGTCTTAGAGTATATGAGGATGTCGTCGTTAAACACTAAGACAAAACTATCGAGATACTGATGGAAAACTCTGTTCATTAGGTCCATGAAAACTGCTGGGGCATTCGTTAAATCTAAGGGCATCACTGTGAACTCGTAAAGTCCATAACGCGTTCGAAACGCTGTCTTTGGAATGTCTTCTCTTTTCATCCTGAGTTGGTGGTAATCAAATCTTAGGTCAATCTTGGAAAACACACCGGCTCCTCTCAACTGATTTAACAGGTCGTCTATCCTCGGAAGAGGATATCTATTCTTATGAGCTTGCTTCAACTTCTTATAATCAATACATATCCTTAGTGTATCATCTTTTCTTTGACATCTTTAATTAGTGCTCCCCATAGTGACATACTATGTTGCATGAAACTAGGTCTGGTGAAAATTTGGTAATTCATTGGAAAAAATATCTTTGTACTCTCAAATCTGTTGAACTTCCTTAATTGTTTCCTTCGTCCTAAGTCACCTTCTCAGATTGACTAGGGAATTCTAACATCAAACTTTTCTCATCGTCTTCGTAACTTTCACTTCGAGGATTAATGGCACTCCTTCTGCCCTGTAAACTCATTTTCCCATTTCCAAATGGTTATTTAATGGGGGTTTCTAAGTTTCCATTGTGGTGGCGTTCCAACTTTATTCTTGCTGTAGCTTCTGGCACTTTAGCCAAATCATTCACTCTCTTAGCTTGAGCCTACTAGCCTTGGGGTTGGGTTATACCTTAAGTGTAGTTCTAGTGTTTTCCTTCTATTTAAGGGTTTCCTATATTTCTTTCATTCCATTTTCTTTTTCTTTACCTCCATCTTGAGGTGGTGTACATATCTTGTTTATGCGTGAACTTTTTACTTCTCTATTTGTTGTAGTGACTCGGTGGTGAGAGTCTCGTTCATTGCTTGTTCCTTCATAATATCTCCCTAGTTTACTAGGGAAATTGAATATCTCCTGACGCGATTCATTCACGAACTCCTTTACGCATTTCTCATTATTGTCCACCATGTGGACCACATGTTGACAGCTAGTTGAAAACTTCATCATACTCACTACCTGCTCCAGTTCTTCGCTTGGGATTCCAAAAATCGCTTTGATTACCAAAAGACAGCTTGATACTTAGTGCATCGTTATAATGGTTAAAAACTAATGACAAACTGAGTAATTCTAATCACGACTATACTTATCGTGATAAAAGGATATTCTATTGTGACAACTATATAGTGCGAGTCTCTAAATATTGTGATGATGCTCTACCTCGAGATCAAAAATCTTAATTAACAATCACCGAGATCTTAGTCATGTGGGCTGGCCAGACCCAACAAAACGAATCACTCAGTCAAATGGGAGTTTCGCCCCCAATCATGTCAACTTCTAATTCATGTAAGGCTCTGGTCAAACTTCGAACTTAAAACACTTACTAATAAGTACTTCATCATAAGTTACTAATACCATGAAAGTCCATTCTATGTCGTTCTAGCCAAGCTATCACGACTAACATCATAATCATAAGCAACATAAGTTCTTATGTGAAAAAAAACTTAATCTCACCGCTATTGAAATAGCTCAAGTGAATCCTTAGTCTTAAGGCAGTGCCTCTATGTTGTAACATCTTTATGTTAAACATTTCTATCTTACCAGTCTTTACTTAAATCGATCAAGCGGTGCTATCACGATTAACATTCTCAAAACATTCTTGGGTGGTACTCAAACGGTTTGTAAGAGGACCCATCATTCTAATCGTATAGGCCGCTAGCCTAAAACGACAACATAAAACTTTCTCATTCATTCATACATACATACATACTTCAGTTTCTTTTGAAACCTTAACATATATGGACATTTAAAGTCCCTTTCATGAAAACTTTACTTGTGCTGGAAAGATTCAAAGAATCTAACTCGACAATACATCTGGTATTCGTGAAAGGCTCAATAGTCCTGAACACGACTTTAACTGATCTTATCGTTAAGGGCTCGGGTAGTCCCAAACACGATACTTACTTATCTTATCGTTAAGGGCTCGGGTTGTCCCAAACACGATACTGAGCTTGGTTATATGAGTCGGAGACCCAAAATAACAATATGAAAGCGATTAGCAATTCATAACTTATAACATATGGAAAGCGATAAGCAATTCACATAGCATCATTCATTGAAGCGCACACTTTTTCTTGGAAACATTTATAACATCTGAAATACATATATGTATATTTTTGAAACTATTACCGTACCTTTGTTGCGGCAGTGTGACGGCGAGCTGAGGGCTACTGACATTCTTAGAAGTCTAGAGATACTATTCTAGACTCGACATCAAAACTTATGGTTATCAGAAACATGAAAGAAAACTCATGCTCTGATACCATTCTGTCACACCCCAATTCTTGAAGGAATAAATATAATCGAGGTGTGAATAATTCATAGAAATAAACAAGGAACAACATTGTAAAAACCCGAAATAGAATAGAAAGTCAGGCTATGCCCATTTGGATCACAAGTTTTGTTTCATGCTTCTGACAACCGACATTCATTGGCATAAATTAAGTAGTGAAGAGTCTAAGCTCGGTCAGGTATATCATTTGAAATTTAACATGGAGATCTTAAGTTGGGAAAACAAAAGACTGATATGAGTAATTGCTACAGCGGAAGTCTAACATAAGAATTTATCTCTAGCCTCAGCTCCGTCCCGTCAGCACCAGCCAGCCAACCTGAAAACATTTGAAAGTATTTTTGGGCTAAGTACTAATGTACTTAGTGGGCATGCATTTTCTGAAACATCTCATATTTTAATAAAGACAGTTTATCCAATTATACTTGACATGACTTAGAAGGTTTTAAAATGAAATAACTTCTAAGCATGTTAAAATATTTTCTTTCATTTGTGCGCACATGTCACACTCCCTTTCTGTTACTCGCTGTGATCCCGGACCTCTAGCCATCGACGGATCTCTGTCTCCCGCTTACTTGAACTGAGGGCGTAACCCAGACAAGTTTACTTTGACCTCGGGACGCTACCCAGGCAGGCCTGATATTTCTCATGCTCCGGAACACATCCAGCCGAGCACCCTTATAACGCCTCTGGTTAGAGCCCGATGGAGATCAACCCACCGAGTCAACTAACAAGTGTACACAATTCTCAAACAACGTATTAGGTCATAAGAGAACCTCAATTGATTAACTGTACGAGCCTTAAACAGAGCAGAGTGCACATAAACATTTTATTGGATAAACAGTTTTCATTACATTAAATAAACAATTTGCATTTCATTGAAACATTTAGAGCTTAATAACTCAATCATACTTTGTACATTTGGAAAGTAATGCCCACCTGGATAGGCAAAGCCTGAAGATCATACACATAAAAACCTGTCTTGGGAAAGCAGCGCTATTCCCCCTGGTCACAAAGCCTACAAGAAATTCTATTCTTAATAGGTCTCGTGAAGCTAATCTTAAGTCATGGTATAGTGCTTATTATTCTATGATTCACTTAGCCGGGTTTTCAAAATTTAATGAATAAATAATTGAAAACATTTCTCTTGAGTTAAGAACACCAACAATATTCTTACTCATCTTTTTTTAATAATTGGAATTATAAATAAAACCAATTAAATCATAAATATTCTTTTTGCAAAATATAATGCAAATCATGTCATGCTTAGCATATAATAAGTAATTACTTAAAATATGCTTATAATAATAATTTAATATTATTATTAAAAAAAATTACTCTTTGAAAATAATTAATTAAACTTAAAAAGTCTAATTAATTATAATAGTGTAGCTCCTTTAAATAAAATCTGCACAAATCCAATTAAATAAATACTTGGGCAGCCCATGATTTAAAATAATCAAAGGCCCAACTTAATAAAAAAAAATCGGCCCAACTGACTCGGCCCAAAATTAAGAAATAACCCAGCCCATTTAATTAAAAAAAAACTCGGCCCAAGTACTCATAAAAATCGGCCCATAATTAAATTAAATAAACTGAGCTCAATACTGACTTGGCCCAAAAACTCAAGCCCAACTGATAAATAAAATAAAAACCGGCCCAACCCATAACCCAAACCTAAAGCCCAACACCCCCACCACCCCTTTTCTTCCTTATCAGCCGCACACACACACGCATAACACAGAAACACACTCACACACACGTAAAACAGCAACATCAACCTCTCCTCTCCCTCTCTCGGCTCCCTGCCACCTCGCGCCGGGCGCTCGCCGGAGGCGCAGCAGCGACGAGCTGCCGCCACCAGCTTTCTCTCTAACCTCTCTCTCTCTCCACTGCTTGAACTCACGGTTGCTGGAGCTCGCTGGAGCAAGCGGCGGTAACCACTACCTCTCGGTTGAAAGATCCGCCCACCCCACTCTTCTTTCTTGGGCGAAAACCGCCACCACTGAACTCGCCGGAGGAGCAGCGGCGGTAGGCCGCGCCACCCTCGACTTTCTACACACGCCCAAGCACATGGACGGAGGTAGCACGCAGCCGCCGTGCCCTAACCTCCACCCAGACCAGCTCCCCCCTTCCCCCTCGCTCTCCCTCGGTACTCTCTCTGTGACTTCCGCCGACGAGCAGCAGCCGGAGCCGCCCGCCGGAGCCCTAGGCTCAGCCTCTTCTCCTCGTCTCTCCCTTCAAGCCCTTGCCGGACGACAGCGGCAGGGCCGCCGCGCCACGGCCTCCCTCTGTGAAATCTCAGCCTAGTCCAGCCACCACCCCGACTCGACTCACACCCAAAAACAGCAACCCGACTCAACGTAGCAAGTTCAGAAATAAAGAATAAAAATTCAAGCTTTGGGGTTCTACTTCTCTTCTCAAACATGCTTCATATATGTATATATGTACACAAATTGTATGCAGATTTAACATAACTTATTTGTACATTTATTCAAAATGTTTTCTTGTTTCTGTAAACACATGTATATGAATGAAATGGGTCATCATGGATTTGAAGTATGTGAAGGTTTGATATGCTACAATTGCAGTGTCATAACTGAATGAACAAGTATAAAATAGGTAGAGAGATTCAAAGATGAAACCTCTGGTTTGAGTTGCTGAAATATGAGTTTTGTGGCAGTTTGATCCATTCGCAAAATGGCTGAGCTCTGCACTTTGATTTCTTTGGGTTTAGAGTAACTTGAGGGAGAAATGAGATTGATCGAAAATGGGTGATTGAATGGGGAGCGGATCCCCTACTGTGGAATAAACACAGCACCAGTTACTGTGCTTTAAAACACAGCCGTTTTACTCCACAAACAACAGCTTTTAATTTTTTATAATTTCTTTAACTAAAGTCGTTTTTCTTCTCAATAAGCGTGGAACCCATTTTATTTTAGGAGTAGTTCTTTCCACATACAGTACAAAGCGTGGAACCCATTTCTTTTCCCTCCTTTTTTTTGTTCTCTGCATACAAGGAACTACATAACCTTTTCATCTCTCTTTTCTCTATTCCCTCCATAATCTCACAGTAACCCTCATTAAATCAGTCCACTTCAGGTAATTCACGTAGCCCTTCCTAATCTCTGTTCTCTTTTCTCTTTTATTTATTAGATGTAATTTATCATTTATATACTGAAAATTAAAATTAATAGTTGATGTAATTTCACATGAAAAATACTGTGTTGGATTTACAAGTTTTTTCATTTTTAAATATATCACCTAGATGACAATGGAAGAAGCTCAATGACAAATAATGAAATAACTCACGTGAACTTAAGAGTTTTAAGGCTGCTTTCGTAACTTCTTTTTGTTATTGTGTAATTGCATATTAGTTGATGTAGTTATTAATATTGTGTGTATTTTAATTTTTTTTTTTTATGTGACAGACAATTGTTGCACCAATTTTATTAATGGATTTTAGTTCAGATTTAGAGTTGAAGCCTAGAATTGGTATGCAATTTGATAGCTTGGATGAGGTTTGGATGTTTTGGGTGCAATATGGAGGGAAATCAGGATTTGGAGTGAGAAAACATTACAGTAACAAGAACAAGAAAACTGGTCATATAACATCATACAAATATGTTTGTTGTAAGGAGGGTATTCGTAAAGCAGACAAAAGAGATTCTTTGGCACTCAATCCTCGACTTGAAACCCGAACAGATTGTAAAGTAAGATTGGGAGTCACTTACATGGATGGTAAGTATAAAATAAATGAGTTTATTGAAGAACACAATCATCCTCTCCATCTTCCCGAGACAGTTCATATGTTGTCTTCCCAACGTAAAATAACAGAAATTCAAGCACATGAGATTGATTTGGCAGAGGATGCTGGACTCAGACAGAAATCAGCTTATAATTTGTTGATTAGAAGAGCAGGGGGGAGAGATGGCATTGGTTACACCATGTTGGATGCTAAGAATTATCTACGTTCTAAAAGGCAAAGAAGCATGGTATATGGTGAAGCCGGTTGTCTAATGAGATATTTTCAACAAAAGTTATCTGAAAATCCTTCATTTTATCATGCTAATCAGATGGATATGGAAGAGCAGATAACTAATGTGTTTTGGGCAGATGCAAGAATGTTGATAGACTATGAGTATTTTGGTGATGTTGTGTCATTAGATACCACATATTGCACGAATCGTGCAAATAGACCGTTAGCTATATTTTCAGGTTTCAATCATCATAGAAAAGCTGTGATTTTTGGCGCATCACTTTTGTATGATGAGACGGCGGCGTCATTCAAATGGTTGTTCGAAACTTTTTTGGAAGCTCACAAGCAAAAAAAGCCGTTCACTGTCTTTACAGATCAAGATCAAGCTATGGCAAAGGCCTTACACGAGGTACTGCCCGAGACAGCTCATGGATTATGTACATGGCACTTAATGCAAAATGGCATCAAACACTTAGGAAATTTGATGAAAGAAGGATCACGTTTTTTAACAGATTTTAAGAGATGTATGTATAGCTTTGATGATCAGGCCCAATTTGAGGAGGCTTGGAGTAGCTTATTGACACAATATAGTCTCCAAGACAACACATGGTTGAAACATGTTTATAGTGTAAAGGAGAAATGGGCTGGTTGCTACATGAATGCGTTCACGCTTGGGATGAGAAGCACACAACTTAGTGAGAGTGTCAATTCCGATATCAAGAAGTGCATGAAGCCCAACTTGAACATTATGCAATTTTTTAATAATTTTGAGCAGGTTGTGGAGGAGAAGAGATATAGTGAGCTAAGGTGTGATTTTGAAGCACGCCAGAAATTGCCTAGATTGAGTTTAGAGAGTTCTCCGATGTTGCAACAACTTTCCAAGGTTTATACTCCATCTGTCTTTGATCTATTTCAAAAAGAGTTTGTTTTATTTGCAGCTGCCTACATAAAGCATAAACAAGAAACTCCATCATCCTTTGAATATGTTATTGGATTGATCAATCATGATAGAGAATGGAGGGTGACACATGATCCTAATACAAAGATGCTTATATGTAGTTGTCGAAGATTTGAGATGGTTGGATTAATATGTTGTCATATTGTGAAAGTGTATGATGTGATGGATATAAAAATACTTCCGGAGCATTATATTTTGAAAAGGTGGACAAGAGAAGCTAGGAGTGGTGTAGTACAAGACTATGTAGGTAATGAAGTTGAAGAAGATCCTAAATTACAAAGTACAGAGAGGTATCGAAAATTATGCCGGATGCTTATAAGATTGGCAACTGAAGCTTGTATTTACCCATCAACATTTTCCTTGGTGCATGAAACAATGCATGATTTGAGTAAGAAAGTGATGGAAATGCGTTTAATGGAGGATGGCCAAGAAAATAAGAATAGTGTGAGGACCTCTCCATCAATCTCTTCTATGCCATCAAGAGGATTCAAACAAAGAATTGGAATGAAAGGGTCGAAACGACTAAAGAGTTGGGTAGAACTTCAGTCAAAGCGAAACAAAACAAATCATAGAGTGAAGGTATGTAGACTTGTTATACTTTTAAGTTTATTGATTGCTTATATGATAAATATTTTATAATTATTGTAGAATCTTGGAGCAAAAAGTGCACTATCCGCTTCTTGTTCGACACCTCCAGAACCTAATGTGTGCCTTCAAAGAGCCACAAATCAATTTAGCTTCACCGATTTGTTGACGGTAAGAAAGATTAATTTTATAGCATATAGTTTGTATAATTGCTCATTAATTCGTCTGTTTTTTTTTCATATAGGCACCCCTTCATCAATCTTTACATTATGTTGATGGAATGTATTTCAATGGAGATACATCTAGTGTCAATATTCAAGATCAAGATTTTTGAAACTTGAGTTCTTGTAATTTTTTTAACTAGTCTTTACTCATCTATTTGTATGCTAATATGAATACCTTTTGTGGGATATAATTTGTCATATTCTTTTGAGTTTGAGGCAAAAAGTAAAGGTTCTCAACTATTGTGGATTCTATGAATCATAAAGTAATTATGGTTTTTTGTTGGATACTCATATTTTTGCACGATCTTAATAGTTCTATCTTTCAAGAAATATAGCATATATGTAATGGTTTCATTGAGGTTTTCATATAGGGAGAAAAAGAATTATTTCTGTATTGATCTTTTCTGAATTGTTCTAATGATACTTTGATATTGATCATATACAGAAGGAGAAAACAAAAGGATGGAGTTTTCTGATATTGATCTTTTCTGAATTGCTCTAATGATTTTTTTGTATTTTTTGTACTGTGTTTGGAAATAATTATTTTAAATAAAGTAATATTGAGAAGAAAAAGAAATATTGGAAAAAGTAATATTGAGAAGCTTGCAGCAGTGGAAGAAAATATATTGCATTAGAAGCATTACAATGTTGCTTAAGAAAGAGAGAAGCTTGCAGATATTGAGAAGAAAAAGAAATGGGTTCCACGCTTTGTACTGTATGTGGAAAGAACTACTCCTAAAATAAAATGGGTTCCACGCTTATTGAGAAGAAAAACGACTTTAGTTAAAGAAATTATAAAAAATTAAAAGCTGTTGTTTGTGGAGTAAAACGGCTGTGTTTTAAAGCACAGTAACTGGTGCTGTGTTTATTCCACAGTAGGGGATCCGCTCCCTGATTGAATGATTGAAAGGTATGGTGGTGGAAGTGGGTGGTGATGTTGGTGGTGGAAGTGGGTGGTGATGTTGATTTTTTTTTTTTAAAAAAAGAGTAGGTGGGAGTAGGAGTAAAATAAAATAAAAAAAATCTTCCGGGTTGTACTATGAAAACTGTAATAATTCTTCAGGGTTTACTAAGTAAAAGCTCGTGAAAATGTTTGAATGCTAAATTAAATAAATATGCAATGCATATAAATTCAATAACTAAATTTACAAATGTTTTTGTAAATCATTTTTGTTGGAATTAAAAATAAATTCTTTTTCTCATTCCGGCGTGAATCATCTTAAATCTAAGTTCAAAATTATTCTAAACTTAGCTCGAGGAAACGGGGTATTACATCCCTCCCTCCTTAAAAAAAAAATTTCGTCCCCGAAATTACATATCTGGTATTCTAGCTTGGGATACTTGACTTTCATTTCATTTATTTCTTTTGTGGCCTTTTCCATCCTGTGATGGTTCCACTTCATGATGAGAACAAAATTATTGTCTCATAAAACTTGAACCTTGCGATCCAGTATCTGGACTGGTTTTTTTTCATAACTTAAGTCCTGACTAGGACTACTTTATCTGGCTTAATCAAATGCTTTGGATTAAACACATACTTTCTTAACTGAGAGACATGAAACACATTGTGCACGTCTCCAATACTGGGTGGCAATGCCAACCTATAGGCTACAGGGCCTATCTTATCTAGGATCTCAAAAAGTCCTATATAACGGGGTCGTAACTTGCCCCTCTTTCTGAAACGTATAACTCCCTTTGAGGGAGAAACTTTGAGGAAAACTCGATCCCCAACATTGAATTCTAACTCCGATCGGCGTTTATCGGCGTAAGACTTTTGTCTATCTTGAGCTTCTTTGATTCTTTGCTTGATGTGGTCGACCTTCTCAACCATCTGTTGGACCAGTTCAGGACCTAACAGCTTTCTTTCACCCACTTCATCTCAGTAAAGTGATGAACTATATTTTCGGCCATACAAGGCCTCATCTGGATTATTCCAAATGTTGCTTGATAACTGTTTGTTATAAGCAAATTCTACGAGAGATAATGTAACAACCCGCTCTTTTATTATACTTAAATCCAGTAATATTTCAGTAAATCAAGCCCAGTAAATAATTATGATTTAAATTCAGTTTATGACACTGGATTATTTTCTAATTGAAGCAAGGTTATTATTTTATTTCTACGCCAGTTAGCTTCGCGAGAGTAAAACCACGATGAGAATTATTGAGTAAGCCAATAATGATTCAGTTCAGATTCATAACTGACTTAGTTAAGTCATGTTATTTATTAATTACAATAGAATTATTTTTCTATTTTTATTTCTCGAGTCGTGAATTTATTCCGGCTTGTGAAGAATTAAATCTACGTTATTAATTTAGATATTTTTCCGTGTATTAAATTTAGCACGCTATGCTCCCTCAGCCACTCTATTCTCACTCGTGCTTAGCTTTTATTTTTCCACTCTACATAGTCAAAGAAAAATTTCAACAGACAAATCTCAATTGTCAGCAGAAAATCTCATCACTTAAATTCTTCAACCACGCCTCAATTTAGCCGCACTATTCACCATCTTTTCACACTATCAGCCTCTCCTTAAGTTCAGTATTTACTCCCTTTAAAAGGCATCCTCACTTACCTAAAATCCTTAGCAGCTGC
This sequence comes from Salvia miltiorrhiza, assembly GCF_028751815.1. Lineage (NCBI taxonomy): Eukaryota > Viridiplantae > Streptophyta > Magnoliopsida > Lamiales > Lamiaceae > Salvia > Salvia miltiorrhiza. The sequence continues at coordinate 44,288,965 of NC_080392.1, forward strand.
AAAGGATTTTAAACGAAGCAAGATCACCATTCATAACATAGCAGAACATCAACCAAGCATCATTCAAGGTAATTATTATCCCAGTTTACTCTCTCCATTTACATGCTTCGCATTCACATCCCAACAAAATCTATGTTTAGTATAAGAAGTACTGAGATATTAATTAATGGCATATTTCTACTATAGAATCATCATACTAGAATCCTTAAACAAGGCAAATGCATCAAGATATACTAAATAGCATGAGAACCAAAAGAACGCCACTAGCCTTGCATAAACAATATAGAGAACTGAAACTTCAAGTAGACAAGCTTCGAATTTAGTTTTTAGGAAGAAGGGACATGGCCCTGTTCGGTCGAACCGAGACGACGATGATGACGCTCTTGCTACCTCGGCAGAATCTGAGAAATAACAGCAGCGGCATCGTGGAGGGAGGCGGCGACCGCTGGCCGGACTCCAAATTAAGCAACGGCGACTTACCTTCATCCGCCCAACCTCAGCAAAACACGCTCGGCTTCGAAGAGATGACAGCGACAATGGAGCTCTCTTCGGCTTCAAAACCCGGAGAAACGCTGGAAACGGCAACCTCCTACGGCCTCATCGGAGCCCGAGAACGACAGCAACGGCGTGGCTCGAACGATGTCTACAGTCGCCGGAATCCAGTTGCAGCGGCGGTGGACTCCTCGGCTTGGATACAGATCGAGAGAGAGAGAACCGAAGGAAGCGTGATAGGCGAGAGGAGGAAGAGAGTTTGTCGAGGGAGATTCGGCGGCGACCTCGCCGGCAACTGGAAGGGCCAAGACGCGGACGGCGATGTCTTGATTTGAGAAAGAGAGCCGAGCGGCTGTTGAGCGAGAGAGAGAGATGAGCAGCGTTCGTTCTTTTCTCGATAATTTAGAGGGAGCGTGCGGTTTGATAATAAAAAAAAGAGAATGAAGGTTTTGCTTTAATAAAGATATAGAAAGAGATTAACTTTAATAAAGATAAAAGGGAGAGAAAGAGGAGAATTGTCGGTAGAGAGAAAGAGAGATAGAGAGGCGTGAGAGATGATAGAGAGAGAACCGAGAGTGAGGACTTATGGGGAGGATTTTGGGCTTTCTCAATTGGGCCTAGTTCATTTAATTTGTTGGGCCTAATGTTATTTATGCATTGGGCTTTGAATTTATTCATTTGGGCTCGAATTAAATTCCTAATGGGCCTTGATTATTTTATTTTAATTGGGCCTTCATAATTGTTCTATTAAGTTTAATTAGAGAAAATTTTAAGACTTACTAATTATTAATTAGTAAGTGAATTAGATTATTTTAAGATGAGTAGATTATTAAAGATTAATAATCCGACCTCATAAGACGAGCTTTAATTCCTTAAATAGGATTAGCATCTCATAATTTAATTAAAGGAATATGAGTCATGCATAATCATTTCACGCATCCTCATTTACTGAGATTTTTCGAGAATTAGAATCTTATTTTATTTTCTCGGATTAAAGGTCAAGCACCAGAGTTAGAGCTAAACCGTGAGTCTGCTATTCAGGTGGGCATTTCTTACGCATAAAATAAAAATGCTATTTAAGAACTATGCAACTTTCATGCTTTAAAATGCAAAATTAGATTTTGAAATGAGTTATGCTTTATTATGCTTAAATGAGTTAAACTTATTTCTCTTTATTACCTACGCTTGTCACGCTTTAATAATTTACACTATGCTATTTACGCTTAATTATGGCTTAAATTTTTACAATTTATTATTTATGCTTTGTTATGCTTTTAAGAGATTTACGCTTAAGTGAGTTACGCTTTGTTACGCGCCTACGTGGTTCACGCTTTGTTACGCTTTAATGCTTTACGCTTATTATTTAACGCCTATGTGAGTTACGCTTTAATGCTTTATGCTTATTATCTAATGCTTATTTGATGCTAACAAGATCGATTCCTGAGCGGATAACTATCTTGCCAGGATATATATTTATATATGCAACGCGACTGTGAGTCAATGAGAGGGTTGGCCGGTCAAACGTCCGTTGAGGGAGGCCTCCCTCAACGGTACGATGCTAGCGTCTGTTGGGGGAGGCCTCCCTCAACAGTACGATGCCGTGTCCGGTGAGGGAGGCCTCCCTCACGGCGCGATGCCTGTGTTCGTTGAGGAAAGCCTTCCTCACGACACGATGCTTATTGATATGATTTTTGATGATGAGGAATGCACTTACGCTATTTATGAATTTGGAAATGTTTAATGAGCAAAGGATATGAAAGAAACTCATGCCTCTTATGCGATATTGTGAAATTGTTAATGATGTTATGTTATATGCTTGGCAACTGCCCACTAAGTACTCTTGTACTTAGCCCTTCGATGTTTATGTTTGTGCAGGTTGAGCTGTGATGGGCGATGAAGTGTTGTTGCTGAGTAGAGCTTTTGTCGAACTTAAAGTAGGCTCAGAAAGGATACATGTCTTCATACATGTATCTCAGTTATGCTTTCCGCTGTAAACACTGATTATTTCAGTTACGCCTTCCGTTGCAAACTCTGATAAAGTTTTACTCAAGACCCTAACGATGCCTTTTCCTTTTAAGGAATATAACGCGTATTCAAGTACTTTGAGTATTCTTTTATGCATCTCTTTCTAAACCCGCTTCGTAATTTCCCTTCCCCAGTCATGGTTTCCCGGCTTAATTATCCTTAATTAAGGCCGGTCGTGACAGATAACAAATCCCCCCAACTTCCACTTTTGTCTGCGACAATCGTTCGTAACATAACTTCTAGAATCTGAATCGTTCTTTCTGACTGCCCGTCAGTCTGAGGGTGGTACGCTGTGCTGAAGTTCAGCTGAGTGCCCATGGCTTCTTGTAAACTTTTCCAGGAACGCGATGTGAATCTAGTGTCACGATCTGACGTGATAGATACAGGTACATCGTGAAGGCGTACTATCTCTTTGACATATAACTTTGCAAGTTTCTCCAATCCAAATGTCATTTGAATTGGTAGAAAGTGCGCTGACTTTGATAATCGGTCCTCGATGACGCTATATCTCTTTTCATTCTTGTTTACCAGAAAATTTTCTTTAAATTCTGGTGCATCTTTGTACTGCCTGGATGTGCAGTGTATGGAGTATCATGAGCTTTGCTCATAATCTCATTCTTTAATTTTTCTTTGTGTGGCACACACAATCTTTCACCAAACATAAGTGCGTTATCATTTGTTTCAGTGAATCCTTTCGTTTCATTCGTTCTTGCCGCGAGACGCATCTTCTCCAAGAACCAATCTTCTCTTTGTGCTTTGCACAATTCTTTCTCTCAAATCAGGTTTAGTTGTCAGCGCAGCTACTTAACCTGATACTGAATCTGGGGAATAAACAATCTCTAAACTGAGTGAAGCGAAGTCACGAATCAGCTCCTTCTGTTGGATAATGAAATACCCTAGCTTAGCCTTCGTCTTTCGACTCAAGGCGTCACCTACTACATTTGCTTTTCCTGGATGGTAACTGATGGTGCAATCGTAATTATTTACTAATTCGAGCCATCTTCGTTGTCTCATGTTTAAATCCTTTTTGCTCGAAAAAGTACTTTAAACTCTTATGATCTGTAAAGATCTTACACTTAACTCCATAGAGGTAGTGTCTCCAAATCTTCAGCGCGTGCACAACGGCTGCTAGTTCTAAATCATGAATCGGGTAGTTCAGCTCAAGGGGCTTCAATTGACGAGACGTGTATGCTATCACTTTCTGATTTTGCATCAACACGCAACCCAATCCTAGTTTCGAGGCTTCAGTGTACACCTCAAATTCTTCATTCTCCCCTGGTATTGCTAACACTGGTGCAGTAGTCAACCTAGTCTTGAGATACTTAAAACTTTGTTTACAAGCTTCAGACCAAACATACTTAGTCCCTTTTCTCAAAAGCTGAGTCATTGGCCTAGCCAATTTCGAGAATCCTTCGATAAATCTTCTGTAGTAACCTGCTAGACCGAGGAAACTCCTGAACTCATTGACGTTGGATGGTGCCTTTCATTCCTTGACTACTTCGACCTTGGCGTGGTCTACTTTGATTCCTTCAGTCGACACTATGTGACCGAGAAACATAACTTCCTTTAACCAAAATTCACATTTGTTGAATTTGGTAAACTATTTCTCATTGCGCAGGGTTTTGAGTACGATGCGTAAGTGCTCTTCATGTTGTTCTTCGGTCTTAGAGTATATGAGGATGTCGTCGTTAAACACTAAGACAAAACTATCGAGATACTGATGGAAAACTCTGTTCATTAGGTCCATGAAAACTGCTGGGGCATTCGTTAAATCTAAGGGCATCACTGTGAACTCGTAAAGTCCATAACGCGTTCGAAACGCTGTCTTTGGAATGTCTTCTCTTTTCATCCTGAGTTGGTGGTAATCAAATCTTAGGTCAATCTTGGAAAACACACCGGCTCCTCTCAACTGATTTAACAGGTCGTCTATCCTCGGAAGAGGATATCTATTCTTATGAGCTTGATTCAACTTCTTATAATCAATACATATCCTTAGTGTATCATCTTTTCTTTGACATCTTTAATTAGTGCTCCCCATAGTGACATACTATGTTGCATGAAACTAGGTCTGGTGAAAATTTGGTAATTCATTGGAAAAAATATCTTTGTACTCTCAAATTTGTTGAACTTTCTTAATTGTTTCCTTCGTCCTAAGTCACCTTCTCAGATTGACTAGGGAATTCTAACATCAAACTTTTCTCATCGTCTTCGTAACTTTCACTTCGAGGATTAATGGCACTCCTTCTGCCCTGTAAACTCATTTTCCCATTTCCAAATGGTTATTTAATGGGGGTTTCTAAGTTTCCATTGTGGTGGCGTTCCAACTTTATTCTTGCTGTAGCTTCTGGCACTTTAGCCAAATCATTCACTCTCTTAGCTTGAGCCTACTAGCCTTGGGGTTGGGTTATACCTTAAGTGTAGTTCTAGTGTTTTCCTTCTATTTAAGGGTTTCCTATATTTCTTTCATTCCATTTTCTTTTTCTTTACCTCCATCTTGAGGTGGTGTACATATCTTGTTTATGCGTGAACTTTTTACTTCTCTATTTGTTGTAGTGACTCGGTGGTGAGAGTCTCGTTCATTGCTTGTTCCTTCATAATATCTCCCTAGTTTACTAGGGAAATTGAATATCTCCTGACGCGATTCATTCACGAACTCCTTTACGCATTTCTCATTATTGTCCACCATGTGGACCACATGTTGACAGCTAGTTGAAAACTTCATCATACTCACTACCTGCTCCAGTTCTTCGCTTGGGATTCCAAAAATCGCTTTGATTACCAAAAGACAGCTTGATACTTAGTGCATCGTTATAATGGTTAAAAACTAATGACAAACTGAGTAATTCTAATCACGACTATACTTATCGTGATAAAAGGATATTCTATTGTGACAACTATATAGTGCGAGTCTCTAAATATTGTGATGATGCTCTACCTCGAGATCAAAAATCTTAATTAACAATCACCGAGATCTTAGTCATGTGGGCTGGCCAGACCCAACAAAACGAATCACTCAGTCAAATGGGAGTTTCGCCCCCAATCATGTCAACTTCTAATTCATGTAAGGCTCTGGTCAAACTTCGAACTTAAAACACTTACTAATAAGTACTTCATCATAAGTTACTAATACCATGAAAGTCCATTCTATGTCGTTCTAGCCAAGCTATCACGACTAACATCATAATCATAAGCAACATAAGTTCTTATGTGAAAAAAAACTTAATCTCACCGCTATTGAAATAGCTCAAGTGAATCCTTAGTCTTAAGGCAGTGCCTCTATGTTGTAACATCTTTATGTTAAACATTTCTATCTTACCAGTCTTTACTTAAATCGATCAAGCGGTGCTATCACGATTAACATTCTCAAAACATTCTTGGGTGGTACTCAAACGGTTTGTAAGAGGACCCATCATTCTAATCGTATAGGCCGCTAGCCTAAAACGACAACATAAAACTTTCTCATTCATTCATACATACATACATACTTCAGTTTCTTTTGAAACCTTAACATATATGGACATTTAAAGTCCCTTTCATAAAAACTTTACTTGTGCTGGAAAGATTCAAAGAATCTAACTCGACAATACATCTGGTATTCGTGAAAGGCTCAATAGTCCTGAACACGACTTTAACTGATCTTATCGTTAAGGGCTCGGGTAGTCCCAAACACGATACTTACTTATCTTATCGTTAAGGGCTCGGGTTGTCCCAAACACGATACTGAGCTTGGTTATATGAGTCGGAGACCCAAAATAACAATATGAAAGCGATTAGCAATTCATAACTTATAACATATGGAAAGCGATAAGCAATTCACATAGCATCATTCATTGAAGCGCACACTTTTTCTTGGAAACATTTATAACATCTGAAATACATATATGTATATTTTTGAAACTATTACCGTACCTTTGTTGCGGCAGTGTGACGGCGAGCTGAGGGCTACTGACATTCTTAGAAGTCTAGAGATACTATTCTAGACTCGACATCAAAACTTATGGTTATCAGAAACATGAAAGAAAACTCATGCTCTGATACCATTCTGTCACACCCCAATTCTTGAAGGAATAAATATAATCGAGGTGTGAATAATTCATAGAAATAAACAAGGAACAACATTGTAAAAACCCGAAATAGAATAGAAAGTCAGGCTATGCCCATTTGGATCACAAGTTTTGTTTCATGCTTCTGACAACCGACATTCATTGGCATAAATTAAGTAGTGAAGAGTCTAAGCTCGGTCAGGTATATCATTTGAAATTTAACATGGAGATCTTAAGTTGGGAAAACAAAAGACTGATATGAGTAATTGCTACAGCGGAAGTCTAACATAAGAATTTATCTCTAGCCTCAGCTCCGTCCCGTCAGCACCAGCCAGCCAACCTGAAAACATTTGAAAGTATTTTTGGGCTAAGTACTAATGTACTTAGTGGGCATGCATTTTCTGAAACATCTCATATTTTAATAAAGACAGTTTATCCAATTATACTTGACATGACTTAGAAGGTTTTAAAATGAAATAACTTCTAAGCATGTTAAAATATTTTCTTTCATTTGTGCGCACATGTCACACTCCCTTTCTGTTACTCGCTGTGATCCCGGACCTCTAGCCATCGACGGATCTCTGTCTCCCGCTTACTTGAACTGAGGGCGTAACCCAGACAAGTTTACTTTGACCTCGGGACGCTACCCAGGCAGGCCTGATATTTCTCATGCTCCGGAACACATCCAGCCGAGCACCCTTATAACGCCTCTGGTTAGAGCCCGATGGAGATCAACCCACCGAGTCAACTAACAAGTGTACACAATTCTCAAACAACGTATTAGGTCATAAGAGAACCTCAATTGATTAACTGTACGAGCCTTAAACAGAGCAGAGTGCACATAAACATTTTATTGGATAAACAGTTTTCATTACATTAAATAAACAATTTGCATTTCATTGAAACATTTAGAGCTTAATAACTCAATCATACTTTGTACATTTGGAAAGTAATGCCCACCTGGATAGGCAAAGCCTGAAGATCATACACATAAAAACCTGTCTTGGGAAAGCAGCGCTATTCCCCCTGGTCACAAAGCCTACAAGAAATTCTATTCTTAATAGGTCTCGTGAAGCTAATCTTAAGTCATGGTATAGTGCTTATTATTCTATGATTCACTTAGCCGGGTTTTCAAAATTTAATGAATAAATAATTGAAAACATTTCTCTTGAGTTAAGAACACCAACAATATTCTTACTCATCTTTTTTTAATAATTGGAATTATAAATAAAACCAATTAAATCATAAATATTCTTTTTGCAAAATATAATGCAAATCATGTCATGCTTAGCATATAATAAGTAATTACTTAAAATATGCTTATAATAATAATTTAATATTATTATTAAAAAAAATTACTCTTTGAAAATAATTAATTAAACTTAAAAAGTCTAATTAATTATAATAGTGTAGCTCCTTTAAATAAAATCTGCACAAATCCAATTAAATAAATACTTGGGCAGCCCATGATTTAAAATAATCAAAGGCCCAACTTAATAAAAAAAAATCGGCCCAACTGACTCGGCCCAAAATTAAGAAATAACCCAGCCCATTTAATTAAAAAAAAACTCGGCCCAAGTACTCATAAAAATCGGCCCATAATTAAATTAAATAAACTGAGCTCAATACTGACTTGGCCCAAAAACTCAAGCCCAACTGATAAATAAAATAAAAACCGGCCCAACCCATAACCCAAACCTAAAGCCCAACACCCCCACCACCCCTTTTCTTCCTTATCAGCCGCACACACACACGCATAACACAGAAACACACTCACACACACGTAAAACAGCAACATCAACCTCTCCTCTCCCTCTCTCGGCTCCCTGCCACCTCGCGCCGGGCGCTCGCCGGAGGCGCAGCAGCGACGAGCTGCCGCCACCAGCTTTCTCTCTAACCTCTCTCTCTCTCGACTGCTTGAACTCACGGTTGCTGGAGCTCGCCGGAGCAAGCGGCGGTAACCACTACCTCTCGGTTGAAAGATCCGCCCACCCCACTCTTCTTTCTTGGGCGAAAACCGTCACCACTGAACTCGCCGGAGGAGCAGCGGCGGTAGGCCGCGCCACCCTCGACTTTCTACACACGCCCAAGCACATGGACGGAGGTAGCACGCAGCCGCCGTGCCCTAACCTCCACCCAGACCAGCTCCCCCCTTCCCCCTCGCTCTCCCTCGGTACTCTCTCTGTGACTTCCGCCGACGAGCAGCAGCCGGAGCCGCCCGCCGGAGCCCTAGGCTCAGCCTCTTCTCCTCGTCTCTCCCTTCAAGCCCTTGCCGGACGACAGCGGCAGGGCCGCCGCGCCACGGCCTCCCTCTGTGAAATCTCAGCCTAGTCCAGCCACCACCCCGACTCGACTCACACCCAAAAACAGCAACCCGACTCAACGTAGCAAGTTCAGAAATAAAGAATAAAAATTCAAGCTTTGGGGTTCTACTTCTCTTCTCAAACATGCTTCATATATGTATATATGTACACAAATTGTATGCAGATTTAACATAACTTATTTGTACATTTATTCAAAATGTTTTCTTGTTTCTGTAAACACATGTATATGAATGAAATGGGTCATCATGGATTTGAAGTATGTGAAGGTTTGATATGCTACAATTGCAGTGTCATAACTGAATGAACAAGTATAAAATAGGTAGAGAGATTCAAAGATGAAACCTCTGGTTTGAGTTGCTGGAATATGAGTTTTGTGGCAGTTTGATCCATTCGCAAAATGGCTGAGCTCTGCACTTTGATTTCTTTGGGTTTAGAGTAACTTGAGGGAGAAATGAGATTGATCGAAAATGGGTGATTGAATGATTGAAAGGTATGGTGGTGGAAGTGGGTGGTGATGTTGGTGGTGGAAGTGGGTGGTGATGTTGATTTTTTTTTTTAAAAAAAAAGAGTAGGTGGGAGTAGGAGTAAAATAAAATAAAAAAAATCTTCCGGGTTGTACTATGAAAATTGTAATAATTCTCCAGGGTTTACTAATTAAAAGCTCGTGAAAATGCTTGAATGCTAAATTAAATAAATATGCAATGCATATAAATTCAATAACTAAATTTACAAATGTTTTTGTAAATCATTTTTGTTGGAATTAAAAATAAATTCTTTTTCTCATTCCCGCGTGAATCATCTTAAATCTAAGTTCAAAATTATTCTAAACTTAGCTCGAGGAAACGGGGTATTACATATATCAACTGATCGATTAGGCTTTCATTATTTTAATAATGGGCTGAGACTAATGAGTTGAATTATTCAATTGAATAGAATATAGATTTGATAACATAACACATTTAATTGTGTTGATTAAGTATATGATGAGAATCATCATTAATTTATTAAGTGACTTGTGATTAATCAAGTTAGATTGATTAAGAGTCATTCTTTCATATATACTATTAATTACTTGATTCATGAATTGATGAATGAAAATGCATCATAATTCTATTATGTGCATATAGTAAGTATGATTCACATATTATTTGATTAAAGTATTTATGAAATTATATTCTGATTTTGAAAGAAAAATATTTAAGCATTGAAAATATTTTCAAGTTAAAATTTTTCAACAAAAGTCAAGCAAGGATATTGTTGTTGGTGCCCTTAGCCGAGCTATTGATTTTCAAGATTTTAAAGTGAGTTTTAAAACCCAGGCATAGTGATTTAGAAATTAGTAAGCTTTACCCTACTTTGAACTAAGACTGGTATCACGAGACCTATTAAGATTAGATTATCTTGTAGGCTCAGTTGACCAAGAGGAATAGCACTGCATTTTCAAGACGAGTTACGTTTGAACTTCAGGCTTTGTCCTATCAAGGTGGGCTTTATTTTCAAAAATTATGCTTGAGTTATATAAACTCGCAAATGCTTTATGAACTGTTTACTATCCATGAAATGTTATCTATGCACGTTTTGTATCAGGTTAATGCTATTTCTTAATTCATCGAGATTCATCGAGCAAGCCTAACACGTCGCGCGAGAATTCTGTACACAAGGTTAGTTGTGTAGTGGGTTAATCCCTTGTACCACCGCCAAGATTTCCGCCATCATAGCACTTGAGATAGGCTGAGTGTCATAGATAAAACACCATTGTGCCTTCATGATTTCTAATTATGATTCCCACCCCATACGCTCCCTGATCTAGATAAAACAAAGCATTGACGTCAACACGGAAGCAACTATGCATCGGCTTAATCCACTTCTTCTTCTTCCCCAATGAGACACCCTAACATTTATCCGTCAAGTATGTGGGCTTGGCTACTACATATGCTTTCCGAATACGCCTTACTCGTCTCTTCATACGACAATTCAACAAACTCCTTTGCACCATGCTTTTTGGTGAACAGATAAGTAGCACCATAACTCATATTCATCCCTTCCTCATTCCTTCAAGATCACTTCTGCAATATCCATGAGTTGCATCCCTGTTGCTTTTTGCATCACATCCCCAAAAACGTGATTGTCGGCATATTTGTTGCACCTCATGGTAAGACTCACAGATACCATCCGTAGGAACATAATGGTTTCAGAGGTTGGCCGTCGTCGAGATTAGATTAGAGAAGGCTCGCCAGAGAAAAAATTTGTATAACCCCATGCAGACCTTGGACCTATGAATACAATCATATCCGTTTCATTCCACACTTTCCATATCAAGCCCTCCTTAATCATCGATCTGCTCTAGGCAATAGAGTGCCAAAACATAAGACGATCTCGATGGAGCATGAGCTTGCATCTAATCACCATTTTTGAAGTATTTATCTTTAAAAACACGGGCTACCAGTGACTCAGGATACAAAATCATCGTCCAAGTATGTTTCGCCACTAAAGCTTTGTTTCAAATCTTTAAATCCCTGAACCTCATGCTTCTTTTTTTGTTTCGGCACACACATGGGTTCCCACCTGGCCTAATGCATACGTATTTTCTCATCCTTATTGCCCCACCAAAATACCGCCCATATTTTATGGATATCATCACAAATAGTATCCAGGATTATGAAGCACTGCACAGCAAACGTTGGCACCGCCTTAGCTACCCGCCTTGATAAGGACCTCTTTTCCCCCGCAAAGAACTTACTTTGATTCCAGCATAAAATTTTCTTCAAATACCCAAATTGGATTCCTTTTTGGTTTAAAGAGAAAGTAGGAAGGCCAAGATAGGCGTTGTATCCCACCTCCAGAAAATATAATAATCAAATACACCCTCCGTCCATGGAAGAATTTTATAGGGTGGAGTGATATGATTTTTAAGAAAAAAATTGTTGGGTGTACTTAGAGCGGGGAAAATGTTGTTGAATTGAGTCACTTGAGTGTATTGAGAATGGTGAGAAAATATTATAATTATAGTCCAAAAATAAATAGAAAGTGTTTTTTGTGAACGTCCCAAAAAAGAAAAATATAAAGTTCTTTTATGGAAAAAAGGAATATAATAATTCATCGGTGCTCAAAAAATATAATATTCAAATTCAAATAAAATAAAACATGAAAAGAAAAAGAAATTTGAGAAAACTAATGGCTGTCGGAGAAGTCTGCAAGACTGCAATCGTCATTGAAACAGCATATCCACATTCCACCACGACCCACCTTCTCTCTCTCCACTCACGGTGGCCCGACGAACTCCACCGCCTCAATACCGTAGGCTCGGCTCTTCGGTCAGTCTTTCTCTGCTTAGGCCGAAAAGTTGTTGGAATATCACGAATAGCTCACCTAACCATTGATTGAAAATTTAATTCATTCCTAACCTAGTTGATGATTGGTTGTTGAAATTCACACTTATGTCTGAGGTATGCCTATCAGGGTTCTTGGTGTTTGTTGGTCTATTATGTTCTATTCTCCTTATTTGATTCTTGTTCAAGCCTCACACAAGAATCTGATGTACAGATTGTTCGACGAAATGCCCCAGTGACTAATTGCGGCTACATTCTATCTCAGAATCGAACATGGCATGGATAGCATTAATCTCATCAGTGCTAGTGCTCTGGTTTGCTTCTCTCTGCAAAGTTTTTCTAGAATCTCTGTCCTTCTCAAAAACAGCATTCTTAAACGATGGTAATTTGTGAATTTTGTCCATGAGCAAGATGACATGTGATGAATTGTAGCATTTCAACATGAGGCACACTCCGCCCTAATTAAATCCAAATTATAATTATCAAACCATAATTGGAGACTAATAAATTCTGGGGAGGATGCACACAAGTTTTTGCCCTTTAAAATATGTTTCTTAATTATTGTTTTCTTCACTCTCCAAGAAAAAAAACTGTCTGCTATTCAGCAATCCATAAATGTGGTTTATATAAAACTTAAATGTTTATAGTTGGTTTCTTGAATGATAGGTGCGAGTTCTAGAAAGAGAAATATCTTGGTGGTTATTGCTCATCCTGACGATGAGTCTATGTAAGATTGAAATTTCAGTATTCCCATTTGATGTCAAGCACCACTTATGCTTTCCTGAAGACTTGTTCTCTATCTTTGTCGTGCTCGATCCATTTGGGATTAATGTATAATTTATTGTTCCACACTCGCAGGTTCTTTGCTCCTGTGATTAATTATGTGACTTCCAGGCATCATAATGTACACATACTTTGCATGTCAACTGGTAATGCTGCACATGTACTTACAATTTTCAGTATGTGCCAATAAAATTTTGCCCCAGACAACATTTGGTTATACCTGAATCTTAAATTATCAAAATTTGGAACTAACAACACTACAGGAAAACAGACCTATTGCGACATACGCACATGCGACACTACATGTATGTGATGTAAAATTACCACACTTACACTTTATGTGTCATATATTTACGTCAATTGTGCGTCACCTATATATTGTGTTGTTGTTTAGTGACACAAATGCGACACTCGTTTTAACGTCTCAGAATTACAACAGTCTATTCGCGACGCCTCAATAAAATGTCATAATTATACCACATTTTGATAAAAGTGTTGCATTTAGTGTCATATATTTGCGTCAATTGTGCATCATCTAAATATTGTGTTGTAGTTTAGTGACACATATGCGACAATCATTTCAATGTCTCAAAGTTGCGACAATTTATTAGCGACACCACAATAAAATGTTTTAATTATACCACATATTTAGAATAGCGTTGCATTCAATGTCATATATTTACATCAATTAATTGTCATCGAAGTATTATGTCACAATTTTATGACATCGATGTGGCACTTATTTTAATATCTCAAAAACTGCGACATTAATTCGCGACATCTCAATAAAATATCATAATTATACAACACGTTTAAAATAATGTTGCACAATTGTGGCACAATTTTCAGCATTTTCTAATTATGACATAAATTTATTGCATAATCTTTGTAACATCGGATATACGACATCATTTTACATTTTTAGTAGAGCTATATTCATGACCATCTCATATGAAATTTTACTAAATTCAATAAAATAAAATAATTATTAGTAGAATGAAAATAAATAAAATAAAATAAAATAATTCTAGACTACTTTATGTACTAATACTAGGAATTTGAGTAAAGATGTTAACCTGAAAATTTAAGACTTGAATTTATTACTTCATTTTATAAATGTGTAAGTTAATTTAGTTTATCATTATTTAAGATTGCATAAATTTTAACTTTTTGTTCAAATTTTTCTTTTTCTGTTGTCATAATCGCAAACTTTCAAAATAAACATTTTATCTTAAAAAAAAAAAAAAGTTGACCCATTTATGAGTTTGAAATACAAAAATATAAAAGTCCTTAAATGATTAAATATAGAAAATTCAGCATAAAAAATTTACACTTGTGGAGATCAAACTAAACTAAATTTTGTCGTAGACATGTACGAAAATTAGCTCTACTACATAAATGTAATCATAAATGTAGTAATTTATTATTTTTACAACACAGTTAAGTACTAAAAGTCATTGGGTTGCCATCTTCAACTTGATGCCCCATTACATCCATCTTGTCTCCATCTTTTATCCCAAGCTATCAATTAAAATACAAAAACACCAAGTTACTACATATTTAACTCGACTAATCAGATAACAGAGATTATATTAATTATAGAGAAATGTTTAAATAATATTTGGATCTTGTATATTAATTTCGTATCGAACTAATCAAATTTTGTGATTATTATAAAAAATTCTAAAGAGTGCTCGCCTAAGAAACATAAACGAAACCAAAGAAGGTGGAAGAGCGGAAAGGAAAGTTTCAGGGACTCCGGCCTAACCATCGCCCCTAAACAATCCCGGCTCAAAACCACCCGAGACGGACTAGAAAAACATAAAAAAGAGGCAAAAAAAACCACGAAAAGAGAAAACAAACCAACATGAAGCAAAGGGTGTCGAACACCAAAGTCATCCATCGCCGCGAAGAAGACTGCAGCCGCCAAAAACACAACACCCAACCTTGCATGCAACTCCACCCTCCAGCAGCCAGAGACGCACGCCAGCAAGTCCGGACGAAACAACAAGCAGCAAGAACCCGACAGCCAAACCAAGCAGCCAGACCACTCCCCCCCCCCCCAACGTCCAAATCTCCAAAACCAACAGCCAAAGCACCAGCAGCAGGCAGACCAGGTGCTAGACGAAAGGAAACAAAGATCAACCAGACCCTCAAAATTATATAGAACATATGTGAACCTGTAATTGATTAATTAATCAATATCCAGAAATTAAATGAACACTCAAAATTATAATTTTTTGTTTACTCTAATTTGCCAATTGCCATCTCATTTAAGATCTAATTCAAAAAATAATTTATTACAGGATACAACTCCCATTAGCGAAGAAAGAAATATCGAACTAAACACGGTCATATGTCTATTTATATAGAGAGGAACCTGAGACTAGGTCAAATATAATAAAAACCAGACTACACCATATATTTGTTGATGAAGTGCCATCATAGCCTTTGCAAGGTTGTGAAAAAGAACTCAAACTTAGTTTCCAGAACCATTAGGTCTTGTTGGCTAGAGGATAATATTCAATTGACACAGGATATAAGATCAATTGACTTTGGCTTTTACAATTTTTGATCTTCTAATTCATGTTAGAGGGATTTCATTTTTTACAATGGAGCTTCATCTATATGTCACATAATGAAATGTAGCTCTATCATAGATCATAACCAAGTTATTGATTGTAAAGATGGTTATTAGTTTGGAATATTTTTCTCTTAGGTTTTGAGAATTTATTTTATCAGACCTTACAACACTTTTTGGTAATGTAGGCATAGCAGACGGCATGGGAAGTATTAGAAAATAAGAGTTATACATGGCCTCCGTGGTTCTCAAGGTTTGCATTTTGACTTTTGGTTTGTCATCTATATGCAAAGCATTGCAAATGATAGCTTTCTCCTAATTTTATCGTGAACGCTTTCCATACCAGATACATAGTTCCTAATTTTGACGTGGTAAGATTTATTTTGGTTGACATGCCCCTATTATCCAATCAACTTATCCAATCAAGGAACACTTGTGTTGATATTTGAGTTGTTTGTGCTGGTGGAACCACAATTTGGTAGTACATGTGCACATTCTTTAGTTAATCGATACTGTATTCTGTTAAGCTCTTGTATTTTCTTTATTAGATCATTACATTTGACGATTACGGCATATCTGGTCATTGCAACCACTGCGACGTTCATCAAGGAGTAATATAAGAGCTAGATGAACTCGTAGGTTATGCTCTGTTGGCCATATGTCGATTAAAAGAAGTTTCGGTGTTGTGTGCATCTGTTTAAATTGAAAATTAAGGAAATTCTAGTAGCATTGAGCAACATGTCAAGCTGTGAGATTGCTCACTGAGATGAATGCATCTCTTAGTTTTTCTTTTATTTAAGAAGATTGTATTGGAATGGCAGTTCTTTAATTTTATTCAATCAATACATAAGGTTCTTTTCTTTGTATTCCAGAAAGTTGTTGCACGATGCTTCAGGGAGACACCTCGAGGCCTAGGCGATTGTAAGCTACCCCCAGTCATTTTTAATCTAGATTCATGCTTTAGATGTTTCAGTTCAACATTTGTAAATCAACTGTATGTCATATCTGAAAAGTTCCAAACTATTGTTCCATATTTTTTCAAGTCTTGATTGACTTTACTACTATAATATTTTGACCCAAGTATATTATGATAAGTTTTCATTATTTTCAGGTAAGCCCTAACATAGTACGCAAGTACATCAGACCAGTAGATATTTGGTTATCCATCTTGTTTAGCTAGACTTAAAAAAGACGGACCATCATATTGCTTGCTTAACTTAGATCTCCGTAAAAGTTATGCAGCTATGGCTCAGCATTTCAGCCAATGGGTTTGGTTCGTCTGCCTTGTTCTTTCTCATCGCGATTTATTTGACATCATTTTGAATTAATAGTGAATGCATACAAGCATCATTTTTTTTCGATTTCTGGTGCATATATATATGACTAATTCTTTATTCCTTGTTTACTTCCTCCTATTGCAGGTTCCGCAAACTATTTGTGACATTTTCAATCTATACTTACGTTACCACCCTTAAGAAAATCATATAAGTCGGTTGCTTGAATCTAGATTTCGAGTTGATTTAATCCGAATAATGTGCATGATATCTCATGATGAGTGTTAACTTAGAGCTTTAGAAATTAATTTCAACTTCTGCTATAGGAATCAGTTGTGCTGATACATGACGTGATAGAGATTTGCTCTGTTTTCATTTCTAAAACATAGTTTTTGGTGTGTTTGAATTTCAGATGAAATGGTTATGGACGATTGATGCGATCATATATTTATCTTTTCAAAATACCCATACATTTAGTCATTCTCACTAGATCTTTTCTCTTTGTCTCCCTGTATAAACGTCTAGTAAAATACAATACGAATATGTACAAATTTACTGTGAAAAATGTATAGATTCAAAATTTGAAAATTTTCATTTTCCTATGTAAATAATCCGCACAGTAAAACTTAGGACAACAAAATTAATCACAATAATGAAGATTTGTTGGAGAAAAGTGATCATTGTCGAATCACAATTATTATGATGATGAAATTGTGCTGAAATTGTATGTATACATGAATTATGTTTTATAGTACGTACGAAGCTTCAGAATAAATTATTGTCTTTTCCAAAATTCACTTTGATTGCATCATATGCAGATCCCAACGCAGCAAGTGAAGATACTGGACCATCCAGATTTGCAGGTTTCTTTTGAAATTTCTCTCTTATGTTAGTCCATATTTTTTCATGTCAAAAGCTAACATAATGTTAGGTTACACATACTAGGATGGTTTTGGCAAAGTGTGGAACTGGAACTTGTTGTCTAGCATCATTGATGACGAAACTCGTACCCATTCTATTGACGTGGTAAGATTTATTTTGGTTAACATGTCCCTATTATCCAATCAACTTATCCAATCAAGGAACACTTGTGTTGATATTTGAGTTGTTTGTGCTGGTGGAACCATAATTTGGTATTACCTGTGCGCATTCTTTAGTTAATCGATATTGTATTATGTTAAGCTCTTGTATTTTCTTTTCTAGATCATTACATTTGACGATTACGGCATATCTGGTCATTGCAACCACTGCGACGTTCATCAAGGAATAAGGTAAGAGCTAGATGAACTCGTAGCTTATGCTCTGTAAGTTGAAATCATTGGGAACACCAATGCCGAAACTAACATTCTTCAAGATTCTTTCCTTGGCAGCCCGAGAAAATCTCTTCAACAAATATTGTTAAGGAATGTTTTTCACATTCATAAGATAATATATCTTGAAAATGTGAGAACACAAATATCCCGCAGTGTCAAATATGCGACAAGTGCACGTAGAAGGATAATTTTCCTTGTTGAACTGAATATGCCTCCGCTTCCCACCAACACAACCGAGGACAAAATGAATTCAAGGTCATCTGAATCATACTTTGATGGACCTTTGATTATATCCACATTCAAAGAATGATTAGCCTCATGCTCAAATATATGAAAAACACTTCTCGTCAAGACTTTAGCTGCACTCTTCATTAGTTCATTGTGATCCACATATAGCCCAGACATTCCTATACATAGTGCATGCTCTTCACTTTCTTTACGCCTCCATTCAATTTGAATTTCATCAAACTTAAACACAAAATCATGCAAGGATGTGCTCGCATGTAATACCCCGCTCATTTCTATTTAGTTTATAATTTATTTTAGGGGTTTTTGCAAATAAAATCACGAACAATTTTAAATTTGCAATTTTAACGTGACTTTTGAAGTGTGGCAAATTAAATCATAACCTTTTCAATTTTTGCAATTTCGTCCCCTCAATTTTTTCCGGCCACCGAAGTGATGAGTTGGAGCTTATGTGGATTATTTTTTTCCACGTAATTAATTTCTAACAAAGATTAAATTGCTGACTAAGATTAAAACAAAATCAAAACCTAATTCTTTTATTTTACTTCTTGTTCGTCTTTTATAAAAATATATTTGATGTGTATCTTAAGTTAAACATTATGACAAGATCTTAAATTTGATTTAAAATTCATTAAATATGAATTTGAAATAAATAGTTTATTATAATTTAAAATTTTAAAGTGATTGTTTTTCTGCCTCCTATCTCTTTTACAATATTCTTTATTTTTTTCTCTTTCTCCTTATTTTGTTATTATATTATTTCTATTTGTATCTCTTTCTCCTACAAAATTTATATATCTTCTCTTCTCTTTTGATTAAAAAAACATAATATTTATTCGTTGAATTATTTTATCAAAGCATACATAAAAATATTTAAATTAAAAATATTAATTAAAAAATATAATGCACAATTGTCAACAAATATCGAGACAATATTATAAAAGTATTTATTAATTTTAATTTTAATAGAAAATAATAATCGATAACAAAAAACTTTCGGTAAATTTAATTATTATTATACAATACTTATTGAACTTAATATTATACTCCTACTCATTAAGTTGATAAAATTATTACTATACACTACTTTAAATCAAATACTAATATTTAAATTAATATATTTTTTGTTAGTAATTAATTTGATTCATAAATAATATTTTTACATAATTTCAAATTTTAAAAATAAATAAATATATCGTGGCCGTGCATCGTACGGGAGGGCGTACTAGTTTAAGGAAATGGGGGATACTGAAATAAGTTCGACGAAAAAGAAGAAAAATAAAAGAATTAGGTTTTGATTTTATTTTAATCTTAGTCAGAAATTAATTACGTGGAAAAAAAAACAATCCACATAAGCTCCAACTCATCACTCCGGTGCCTGGAAAAAATTGAGGGGACGAAATTGCAAAAATTGAAACGGTTGTGATTTAATTCGCCACACTTCAAAAGTCGCGTTAAAATTGCAAATTCAAAATTGTTCGTGATTTTATTTGCAAAAACCTCGTTATTCAAATCTTTATGCATTTCATATTATTTAAAGTGATCATATGTGATTTATCTCTATGATTAAGTATTTATTTGTACATAATTTAATTTAAGTTTATGTTGAATTTTAACTATTTAATTGTGTTGGGCTTGATAATTTTTATTTGGGCTTTTTAGTTAAGGTTAATTGGTATATATATTTAGCATTTAATCCTTAGTCCAAACCCAACCCCATTTCTCTTTATGCCAATTCTCCAAGTACAGCAACTCATTCTTTCATTCAAACCAACACATCAATTTTTACAACGTATGAACTTTATGAAATGTGTATACAATTTAGAATACAAGTAGTGGACAAGCATGTATAGAACTAGCCTTATAAACTGTAATTTCAAACTTGAGTCTTGGTTTTGGCTGTTGAATGTTGAGTGTGTACTTGAGAGAGATCTTTTGTTGAACTTGTGGTGTGTCTGTTGCTGTCATGAGAGTCGAGAGTAGAGGAGAGGGCAGCGACGGCTTCTCGCTGTCGTTCGCTGGAAGTCAGAGGGAGATGGGGGCGGTACGGTCGGCGGTGGCTCTGAGCTGAACAAACGGAAGAGAGAGGCAGGAGCTAGGGCACGGTCGCCGGAGTGGGGTCTGGTATTTGGGGATCTAGGGTTGGAGGTGGTGTTGTCGCCTGATATACGGGCGACGGTGGCTGCTATCGCCGGGGAGCGGCGCAGTACCTGTGTTCAGTGTGTGTGTTCTGTTTCTGGGGGAAGAAGAGGTGAGAGACGATAGAGGGAGATCGGAGGGAGAGGACAAAGGAGTCAGTGGCCGGCGGCGAAGAAGATAAGAGAAGAGCGGTGGTGGCCGGCTCTTCGCTGCTGCTACCGTCGACTTCGGAGTCCAGAGAAATAGGTTGACCGGTGGCTGTCTCGCCGGTGAAGAAGGCGGCGCGGCGGCCGGAGTTTGGTGAGGTAGCGAGAGGGTGGTGAGTGTGTGGAGTCGGCAGGGATTGAGAGAGAGAGAGAGAGAGAGAGAGAGAGAGAGAGATAGAGAGAGAGAGAGAGAGAGAGAGATCAACATTGTTTGTGTGTGTGTGCGTGACTTAGGTTGTAGAAGAAGGGTGAGGGTTTGTGTTTAAGAGTGGGCCTTTGGGCCGAATTTGTTTTTGAAAACTTGGATTGGGTAATTTGTTAAATGGTGGACTGCTATTTACTTTTATTTGGGCTGCGAATTTTTGAAATAAAAATATGGACTTCCATTTAATTGTTGGACTTGTTTAATTGATTTATTAATTTAACTCTTTATTTGAGTTTAATTAATTATTTTTAGAAAAAGTTTGCATAATAGTATTTTCTTATTATGTGCATATGTTAAATATATTTATTTAATTATGTGAGTTAAAGCATGAATTAATTTTGCATCAAACATTTTACATAGAATCATTTATGATTAAATTGGTTTTATTATTAATTCAATTATTTAAGAAAAATCGAATAAGGATATTGTTGGTGTTCTTGACTCAAGAATTTATTTTTCGACTATTTATTTATTAAAATATAAAAACCCGGCTAAGTGAATCATAGGATGATAAGCACTTCACTATGACTTAAGATTAGATTCAGGAGACCTATTAAGATTATAGATTTCTTGTAAGCTTTGTGGATCGTGAGGACTAGCACTGCTATTCCGATTCAGAGTTAAGATTAAACGACAGGCTTTGCCTAATCAGGTGGGCTTATTTTACAAATGTATGATTTAGCTATTGAGCTTAAATGTTTCAATGAAATGAAAACTGTTTATCCGATAAGATATTTTTGTGCACTTTGCTCTGTTTAAAGCTCGCATAAGTTAATCAATCGAGGTTCTCTCTTGACCTAACACGTTATTTGAGAATTGTGTACACCTATTAGCTGACTTGGTGGGTTGATCTCTATTAGGGCACTAATCATGTATGAGGCGTTATATGAGTGCTCGACGAGATGTGTTCCAGAGCATTGGGTCCCAAATGGGAACTTGGCTGGGTTACGCCCTCAGTTCAAGTTAGCAGGAGTAATGGATCTGTCGGTGGCTAAAAGGTCCGTGATCACAACGAGTAACGGAAATGGAGTGTGACAATTGCGCGCAATATAATAAAATATTTTAACATGTTTAGAAGTTATTTCAATTTAAAACCTTCTAAGTCATGTCAAGTATAATTTGATAAACTGCTCTTATGATTTATGAAATGTTTATAAAATGTTATCCCACTAAGTACATTAGTACTTAGCCCAAAAATACTTTCAAATGTTTTTCAGGTTGATTGGTCGGTGCTGACGGGGCAGAGCTAAGGCTAGGGTTCAACTCCGTATTTTATCTTCCGCTGTTGCACTAGCTCTTATTGTCCTTTGTTTCTCTAACTTAAGACTTTTATGTTAAATTCTGAATTATGTTCCTTATCGAGTTTAGACTCTAAACTTCTGGTACTATGTTATTTAACATTGGTTATCAGAAGCATGAAACCAAACTTGTGATCTTAAGGTTTAGAATGTTGTTAATTGATTAGTATCACTCGATTTCTATCTTTCTTCATTCAAAGGGCGCTGCCCGACTTTTTATCCTATTATTTGAATTTCACAAGGTTCTCCCCTTGTTTATTTCTATGATTTTTATCGCACCTCGATTATAGTTTATTCCTTCAAGATTTGGGGTGTGACACACTACATGCTGGTCCAAAAAGTAGTGAACAACCATTCATACGATCGGGTTGTTTCATCTGATGAAAACCCTTGGCCAAACAAAACATTCTTCAAGTGGTGGTTGACACTAACAAATGGAACACAAACAAGCTTGTACTTGTTTGTTCGATACATACTATCCACCGATAAGACGTCGCCAAAATACTCATAATCCAAGGAGCTGCGCGAGTCTCTGAAAAAAAAATTCAAAAGGTGGCCATCATCATCTAGTTGAAAGTCCCGATAAAAAAACGGCTTGCTATTTGCCTTCGACGTAAAATATTGAACAAGCTACTTTGCATCACCATTCTCCACTTTTGTCTTCATCTTAAGGCTATTTATATGATTATATGCATCATTCCTCGTAAAACCGCCATTTTTTAGGACCACCAGACTCCTTCTCCATGAATCTACAAGCCCTAGCAACACTAATGCCTGCTGAGTTCATCGCTTCTATCAAACTTTTCTTAGTCTTTCACAAATTACGTGTTGAACGTAGCAAATAGGACTGCTCACTGGGAAACAAATCATGATTGTGCTATTTGTAGAAAGAAGAAACTTTCCATTGCCCATCCCTCTTGCGTGACACCCTTAGCCTTGCCGTACACAAAGATTTTCGAACTTGCTTCTTGAAAGTTGGCAGCCTTCCATTTAATGGTTTCGCTTCACTCTTCCCATGCCAACCATTTAAATGAAAAGCGCCACATGGCGCATCGGGAATAGAAGTGTTGGGCACCTAGGTGTGGCATAAAATTTACCCACATTTACACCTTCTCCTTAATTCATGTGTCGAAAAGTTTTGAGCCACTTATAGTTGGACAGAGGGAGTAGTATTTAGTAGTGGGTGAGTTAGTGGGCATGTGATAGAAAACTGTATAATTATTTGTTTATAAATTGCCCTTATTTTATGATTATAATTGCAAATTTAACACTAATTTGGCGGCAAAATATTAGTTGTAGAACTGATGTTTTATTTATTATATAGATATCTGATTAAGGGAGGTGTGGACCTATATTTGTATTAAGAGAATCTATGAGAGCCCAATGACATGCTATTTTTTAGCCCATTGTCCATTAAACCTCAATAGCTCAATCAATTACTCATTTTCTCACCCCTCAAAAAAACTTACTCATTTTCTCACGTTTTCATTTATAGAACCTAGTTGAAACTTGAACATAGAAAACAAAGATTTTTTTATTTTTTTATTTCATTTCATGTATACAAAGCCTTCACCCTT
This sequence comes from Salvia miltiorrhiza, assembly GCF_028751815.1. Taxonomy (NCBI): domain Eukaryota; kingdom Viridiplantae; phylum Streptophyta; class Magnoliopsida; order Lamiales; family Lamiaceae; genus Salvia; species Salvia miltiorrhiza. Next base: position 44,312,800 of record NC_080392.1, read on the forward strand.
TCACAGCAACAATTAGTTGTTCAATTCTCAACTCATTTTCCCAACAATGAGGTCCTCCTCAAATCTCAAATTGTTTCCAGATCAAGTGCAAGTTGTTTCAGTTGAATAGCAATGCACCTTTAATATCAAGGTTTCCAAGTTGGCTTCTCTTCTAATCTTAGCCCTACAAATCAATTTTGAGTCACCATCCATTTTATAAAAATAATGCATCTAACTTTACAAATCGATAAAACTTGAATCTTTACACTTAGTTGGAGAATTGATATAGAAGGAAGCATTGTGCATATTAAATAAAATTGTGAACTTAGCCTTAGGCCTGGTGATTGTTGAGTGATTTGGAAATAGAGACGGAGATGGGGTTTTGATGGTGAGAATCAGAACGGCGGCGGTCGTGGGGCTGTTGTTGTCCGACTAGAGGAGAGGAGAAGGCGGCGGCGATTCTCGCTATGAGAATAGAGGCCGGTGGCTGTTCGCGGGCTAAGATTGAGAGAGAAGGGTTTCTGAAATTTGAGAGAATTATGGGTGGAAGGTCTGAGAAGGAATAGAGAAGGAGAAAGAGGCGGCAAGGGAGATAGGGAATGAGATAGCTAGAGAGGGGGAGATGCCGGTGGTGACGGGGGCCGAAGGTGGCGCCCTTCGCCGGGGAAGAAGGAGAAGGCAGCAGCGCTGGAGAGATCGAGAGAGTGAACAGAGAGAGAAGTCCGATTGATTAAAGGAGAGAGAAAGTGTTCATTTGGGCTTTGGAAACTGGGCTTGTTATTTTACTCTTCTTGGGAATAATTTAATTTTTGTTGGTCTTACTTTAATAATCAGATTTTGGGTATTATATCAAATGATCGATTAGGCTTTCATTCTTTTTAATAATGGGCTGAGACTAATGAGTTGAATTATTCAATTGAATAGAATATAGATTTGATAGCATAACACATTTAATTATGTTGATTAAGTATATGATGAGAATCATCATTAGTTTATTAAGTGACTTGTGATTAATCAAGTTAGATTGATTAAGAGTTATTCTTTCATATATACTATTAATTACTTGATTCATGAATTGATGAATGAAAATGCATCATAATTCTATTATGTGCATATAGTAAGTATGACTCACATATTATTTGATTAAAGTATTTATGAAATTATATTATGATTTTGAAAGAAAAATATTTATGCATTGAAAATATTTTCAAGTTAATTTTTTTTAACAAAAGTCAAGCAAGGATATTGTTGTTGGTGCCCTTAGCCGAGCTATTGATTTTCAAGATTTTAAAGTGAGTTTTAAAACCCAGGCATAGTGATTTAGAAATTAGTAAGCTTTACCCTACTTTGAACTAAGACTGGTATCACGAGACCTATTAAGATTAGATTATCTTGTAGGCTCAGTTGACCAAGAGGAATAGCACTGCATTTTCAAGACGAGTTACGTTTGAACTTCAGGCTTTGTCCTATCAAGGTGGGCTTTATTTTCAAAAATTATGCTTGAGTTATATAAACTCGCAAATGCTTTATGAACTGTTTACTATCCATGAAATGTTATCTATGCACGTTTTGTATCAGGTTAATGCTATTTCTTAATTCGTCGAGATTCATCGAGCAAGCCTAACACGTCGCGCGAGAATTGTGTACACAAGGTTAGTTGTGTAGTGGGTTAATCCCTTGTACCACCGCCAAGATTTCAGCCATCATAGCACTTGAGATAGGCTGAGTGTCATAGATAAAACACCATTGTGCCTTCATGATTTCTAATTATGATTCCCACCCCATACGCTCCCTGATCTAGATAAAACAAAGCATTGACGTCAACACAGAAGCAACTATGCATCGGCTTAATCCACTTTTTCTTCTTCCCCAATGAGGCACCCTAACATTTATCCGTCAAGTATGTGGGCTTGGCTACTACATATGCTTTCCGAATACGCCTTACTCGTCTCTTCATACAACAATTCAACAAACTCCTTTGCACCATGCTTTTTGGTGCACAGATAAGTAGCACCATAACTCATATTCATCCCTTCCTCATTCCTTCAAGATCACTTCTGCAATATCCATGAGTTGCATCCCTATTGCTTTTTGCATCACATCCCAAAAAACGTGATTGTCGGCATATTTGTTGCACCTCACGGCAAGACTCACAGATACCATCCGTAGGAACATAATGGTTTCAGAGGTTGGCCGTCGTCGGGATAAGATTAGAGAAGGCTCACCAGAGAAAAAATTTGTATAACCCCATGCAGACCTTGGACCTATGAATACAATCATATCCGTTTCATTCCACACTTTCCATATCAAGCCCTCCTTAATCATCGATCTGCTATAGGAAATAGAGTGCCAAAACATAAGACGATCTCGAGGGAGCATGAGCTTGCATCAAGTCACCATTTTTGAAGTATTTAGCTTTAAAAACACGGGCTACCAGTGACTCAGGATACAAAATCATCGTCCAAGTATGTTTCGCCACTAAAGCTTTGTTTCAAATCTTTAAATCCCTGAACCTCATGCTTCTTTTTTGTTTCGGCACACACATGGGTTCCCACCTGGCCTAATGCATACGTATTTTCTCATCCTTATTGCCCCACCAAAATACCGCCCATATTTTATGGATATCATCACAAATAGTATCCGGGATTATGAAGCACTGCACAGCAAACGTTGGCACCGCCTTAGCTACCCGCCTTGATAAGGACCTCTTTTCCCCCGCAAAGAACTTACTTTGATTCCAGCATAAAATTTTCTTCAAATACCCAAATTGGATTCCTTTTTGGTTTAAAGAGAAAGTAGGAAGGCCAACATAGGCGTTGTATCCCACCTCCAGAAAATATAATAATCAAATACACCCTCCGTCCATGGAAGAATTTTATAGGGTGGAGTGATATGATTTTTAAGAAAAAAATTGTTGGGTGTACTTAGAGCGGGAAAAATGTTGTTGAGTTGAGTCACTTGAGTGTATTGAGAATGGTGAGAAAATATTGTAATTATAGTCCAAAAATAAATAGAAAGTGTTTTTTGTGAACGTCCCAAAAAAGAAAAGTATGAAGTTCTTTTATGGACAAAAGGAATATTATAATTATCAAACCATAATTGGAGACTAATAAATTCTGGGGAGGATGCACACAAGTTTTTGCCCTTTAAAATATGTTTCTTAATTATTGTTTTCTTCACTCTCCAAGAAAAAAAACTGTCTGCTATTCAGCAATCCATAAATGTGGTTTATATAAAACTTAAATGTTTATAGTTGGTTTCTTGAATGATAGGTGCGAGTTCTAGAAAGAGAAATATCTTGGTGGTTATTGCTCATCCTGACGATGAGTCTATGTAAGATTGAAATTTCAGTATTCCCATTTGATGTCAAGCACCACTTATGCTTTCCTGAAGACTTGTTCTCTATCTTTGTCGTGCTCGATCCATTTGGGATTAATGTATAATTTATTGTTCCACACTCGCAAGTTCTTTGCTCCTGTGATTAATTACGTGACTTCCAGGCATGATAATGTACACATACTTTGCATGTCAACTGGTAATGTGCCAATTAGGCTGCCCAATTAGGCTGCACATGTACTTACAATTTTAAGTATGTGCCAATAAAATTTTGCCCCAGACAACATTTGGTTATACCTGAATCTTAAATTATCAAAATTTGGAACTAACAAGGTTGTGAAAAAGAACTCAAACTTAGTTTCCAGAACCATTAGGCCTTGTTGGCTAGAGGATAATATTCAATTGACACAGGATATAAGATCAATTGACTTTGGCTTTTACAATTTTTGATCTTCTAATTCATGTTAGAGGGATTTCATTTTTTACAATGGAGCTTCATCTATATGTCACATAATGAAATGTAGCTCTATCATAGATCATAACCAAGTTATTGATTGTAAAGATGGTAATTAGTTTGGAATATTTTTCTCTTAGGTTTTGAGAATTTTCTCAGACCTTACAACACTTTTTGGTAATGTAGGCATAGCAGACGGCATGAGAAGTATTAGAAAATAAGAGTTATACATGGCCTCCGTGGTTCTCAAGGTTTGCATTTTGACTTTTGGTTTGTCATCTATATGCAAAGCATTGCAAATGATATCTTTCTCCTAATTTTATCGTGAACGCTTTCCATACCAGATACATAGTTCCTAATTTTGACGTGGTAAGATTTATTTTGGTTAACATGTCCCTATTATCCAATCAACTTATCCAATCAAGGAACACTTGTGTTGATATTTGAGTTGTTTGTGCTGGTGGAACCACAATTTGGTAGTACATGTGCGCATTCTTTAGTTAATCGATACTGTATTCTGTTAAGCTCTTGTATTTTCTTTATTAGATCATTACATTTGACGATTACGGCATATCTGGTCATTGCAACCACTGCGATGTTCATCAAGGAGTAATATAAGAGCTAGATGAACTCGTAGGTTATGCTCTGTTGGCCATATGTCGATTAAAAGAAGTTTCGGTGCTGTGTGCATCTGTTTAAATTGAAAATTAAGGAAATTCTAGTAGCATTGAGCAACTTGTCAAGCTGTGAGATTGCTCACTGAGATGAATGCATCTCTTAGTTTTTCTTTTATTTAAGAAGATTGTATTGGAATGGCAGTTCTTTAATTTTATTCAATCAATACATAAGGTTCTTTTCTTTGTATTCCAGAAAGTTGTTGCACGATGCTTCAGGGAGACACCTCGAGGCCTAGGCGATTGTAAGCTACCCCCAGTCATTTTTAATCTAGATTCATGCTTTAGATGTTCAGTTCAACATTTGTAAATCAACTGTATGTCACATCTGAAAAGTTCCAAACTATTGTTCCATATTTTTTCAAGTCTTGATTGACTTTATTGCTATAATATTTTGACCCAAGTATATTTTGATAAGTTTTCATTATTTTCAGGTAAGTCCTAATATAGTACGCAAGTACATATCGGACCAGTAGATATTTGGTTATCCATCTTGTTGAGCAAACTTAAAAAAGACGAACCATCATATTGCTTGCTTAACTTAGATCTCTGTAAAAGTTATGCAGCTATGGCTCAGCATTTCAGCCAATGGGTTTGGTTCGTCTGCCTTGTTCTTTCTCATCGCGATTTATTTGGCATCATTGTGAATTAATAGTGAATGCATACAAGCATCATTTTTTTTCGATTTCTGGTGCATATATATGACTAATTCTTTATTCCTTGTTTACTTCCTCCTATTGCAAATTCCGTAAACTATTTGTGACATTTTCAAGCTATACTTACGTTACCACCCTTAAGAAAATCGTATAAGTCGGTTGCTTGAATCTAGTTTTCGAGTTGATTTAATCCGAATAATGTGCATGATATCTCATGATGAGTGTTAACTTAGAGCTCTTAGAAATTAATTTCAACTTGTGCTATAGGAATCAGTTGTGCTGATACATGACGTGATATAGATTTGCTCTGTTTTCATTTCTAAAACATAGTTTTTGGTGTGTTTGAATTTCAAATGAAATGGTTATGGACGATTGATGCGATCATATATTTATCTTTTCAAAATACCCATACATTTAGTCATTCTCACTAGATCTCTTCTCTTTGTCTCCCTGTATAAACGTCTAGTAAAATACAATACGAATATGTACAAATTTACTGTGAAAAATGTATAGATTCAAAATTTGAAAATTTTCGTTTTCCTATGTAAATAATCCGCACAGTAAAACTTAGGACAACAAAATTAATCACAATAATGAAGATTTGTTGGAGAAAAGTGATCATTGTCGAATCACAATTATTATGATGATGAAATTGTGCTGAAATTGTATGTATACATGAATTATGTTTTAAAGTACGTACGAAGCTTCAGAATAAATTATTGTCTTTTCCAAAATTCACTTTGATTGCATCATATGCAGATCCCAACGCAGCAAGTGAAGATACTGAACCATCCAGATTTGCAGGTTTCTTTTGAAATTTCTCTATTATGTTAGTCCATATTTTTTCATGTCAAGTGCTATCATAATGTTAGGTTACATACTAGGATGGTTTTGGCAAAGTGTGGAACTGGAACTTGTTGGCTAGCATCATTGATGACGAAACTTGTACCCATTCTATTGACGTGGTAAGATTTATTTTGGTTAACATGTCCCTATTATCCAATCAACTTATCCAATCAAGGAACACTTGTGTTGATATTTGAGTTGTTTGTGCTGGTGGAACCATAATTTGGTAGTACCTGTGCGCATTCTTTAGTTAATCGATATTGTATTATGTTAAGCTCTTGTATTTTCTTTTCTAGATCATTACATTTGACGATTACGGCATATCTGGTCATTGCAACCACTGCGACGTTCATCAAGGAGTAAGGTAAGAGCTAGATGAACTCGTAGCTTATGCTCTGTAAGTCGAAATCATTGGGAACACCAATGCCGAAACTAACATTCGTCAAGATTCTTTCCTTGGCAGCCCGAGAAAATCTCTTCAACAAATATTGTTCAGGAATGTTTTTCACATTCATAAGATAATATATCTTGAAAATGTGAGAACACAAATATCCCGCACTGTCAAATATGCGACAAGTGCACGTAGAAGGATAATTTTCCTTGTTGAACTGAATATGCCTCCGCTTCCCACCAACACAACCCGAGGACAAAATGAATTCAAGGTCATCCGAATCATACTTTGATGGACTGTTTACCTCATTTCTGAGTGTTCGTTTTGTATGTTTTAGCACTCTTTCGAGCATGCTCTGTGCCTTGAAGTATCTTCTTTTACTTGCTCGTTCGTCTTTTGTGCTCTTGGGTGTTACTTGCAGGTTATCTGGTTCTCGGGCGAGTTTTAGAAGTTTTGGAGGCCGTTTTGGATGAACATTGGAGCAGCCACCGCCGCCTCACGGCGGCCGCCGCCTCGGTGCCGCTCGCCGCCTGGCAGCGCCCGCCTGTTGCTGATTGGAGAAGAGCTGCGAAGGGGGTAGGCGGCGGCGCCGTAGGGCGGTGGCCGCCGCCTGCGGCGGCCGCCGCTTCCCAGGCGGCCGCCGCCTTCCGACAGCATATTTGTTTAGTTTAAAACCCATCCCTAGGGTTTCTATATATATCATTCTCGTCTCCAGCAGCCTCCAGACGATTTTTCCTAGTTTTTCTTTAGTTTTAGAGGAGTTAGAAACATCAAGAACATCTTGGACTCATTGGATTGCTTTGTTTTTGTAAGAACTCCTTTTGATTTTTCTTTGTTTTATGAATCCTTTGGTTATTAAGTTTTTGGTTTCTAGTCTTTGATAAACATGATGATGGAAGATTATTATTGTTGATTCTATATTCTCTTGATTTTTAGAATCATTTGGGTAATTGAATATTTGTCTTATGTTTTTTATGGATGCAATGATTAGAGATTATTTTTGTTGAGTTTAGATAATCTACGTGATTCGTAGTTCGTTGCTATTGTTTACGTTTTCCATTCTTGTTGAGGAAGGTTTAGAGATTTCTTTTTATGGAGATTAAGATTTTCTTTGCATTCGAATCTTATGCTTGATTGAGTTTCGTGCCTAGGTAGTTATTAATCTTGATGTTTACAAGTTTATGATCGTTTGGTTTAGTGATGGAGTTGTAAACTCTAGTTGATTTCGTTAATGTTCAAATGCCATGTTCTAGTTAGTTCGTCGTGGAGTTGCTTGCGGAATTCTCTTTGATTGTGTGTGTTGGCTTAACATTCCTTTGATTAAATGTTAATATGTTAATTCGTCTAGATAATCGTTGTTTATGGTGTTGAATTAATGATTACTTTCTAGATTGCTAGTTTAGAACCTTAGCTTTGTTTACCTTCTTGCGTTCTTATTGGCTTCCTATCTTTTGCCTAGTTAACTTATATGATTTATTTTAATTACGCATTAGTGACGGAGCTGTCGTTTGAGCTTCGTGCAAATAAATAATCCTGTGCCCACAACTAGACTAGCTAGCGGTAAGTCCAGAGTCGAATCCACAGGGAACTGAGCAGTAACTTCTCCTGCAAGGGTGTCACTAAAAAGGGTTTTGTTTCCGTGGTGTTCTGACCAAAACGTGGTTATGGGCAGAACGGGGTTTCCAACTTAAACTGAAATAACACAAGAGATAAATCAAATAACAAAATAATTCTGACTTGGGTTCGAATCACTAAACATGAATTAACACTCGATCATTGGTGCAAAGATTAATCACTATATTCACATACCAGTGGTTATAGGCATAAGAATTGTTGTGCCCCTATTGTCACTCGTCACGCACACAACAAAGCCCTGCCCAATCTATCCTTTCAGTTTATGATCCCTTAGAAGGGTCAGCTAATGGAAATCAACTACCCCGGACAACATCCACGTCCTCTGCGATGGCCTATCGCTAGTTGTGCTTTGCCCAGAATGCTTTAAGAACTAGATAGACCCACTTGACTCTTACGCCGATATTTCACAGCAGTCACGGCTCCAACACCAGTTGTACTATTTTGGAGGTCGATGGCATCTCGCCTTTTACCCAAAGTGTTACTTGTGACCAAAACTCCCTAGTTAACTAGTGATCAATTAATTAACCAAGTTGTTAAAGCCTTATTGGAATCAAACCTAGTGTATCGGGAATATGCTCATATAGTTGTTATGCCCAAATTAGACCTCTCGAGTTTATTCATTCATGCTTAGATCATCTTACCCCAAATCAGAATATAAACTTAGCCGGACATAAAGTAAATAACACAAGCAAAGGATGTAAAAGAAAACATAACTAGAATTGAAATTACTTAAATGAAACTGAAAGTACTTACGGCCGAAAGTGCCGTGCAAAACATAAAATGGTAAAGTATCAAGAAATGCCCACAGCCTGGGTTAGCTCCAATGATCAAAATAACGCACGACAAGACGGGATTTCAGCACCACTAGCTTGTGAAGCTCTTCGGGTATTTATAGGAGTCATTAGGGTTTTAATGCCCAGCCCATGACTTGCGGCCGGATCCATGCAAGCATGGAGATGCGTATCCTTGCTCAGACCTAATCTTCATGAAGATATATTTCCTTATGGATAAGGCTGTGATTTGGCCTTATCGGTCTCTTTTGGATAGCTACCGCCTTCCGCCTTTCTCGGACTCCCACTCGCACATCTTTCCTCGCTCGTCTGTCATGCCTTTGTCTTCTCTGGCCTTCCTTCCTTCTCTTGCCTGTCAGCTCTCGTGCGGTACTTTTGGGCATAAGTGTAAAGCTTGCTTCCACAATCCCTTTGCTTCTGGCACATACCTCTTTCACGAAAGGTGACAGCGTCTTCGACCCCTGGAGTGCTTCAGAGAATTCTTCTGCTCGGATGATCTCTCTGGTCAGAGGACTCTGTTATCATCAGAGGAATCGCTTTTCCGCTAGCTTCCAGAGATTCCAGAGGAATCACTTCCCCTCTGGCGAAATGTCCAGAGGACTCCGCTTCCCCTCTGGCGAAATGTCCAGAGGACTCCGCTTTCCCTCTGGCGAAATGTCCAGAGGACTCCACTTCCCCTCTGGCGAAATGTCCAGAGGACTCTGCTTCCCCTCTGGCGAAATGTCCAGAGGACTCCACTTCCCCTCTGGTGTTCCGTTTCTCTGGCAGCTTGAGTCCTCTGGCCGGATGATCTCTCTGGCCACGCCAACTCCTCTGCTCTGGCAGACTCCTCTGCCCTGGCCGACTCCTCTGGCAACTCCGTTTTTCTAGCATAATGGCCTCTTTCCCACAAGCTGGTCCCTGCCATTGAACTACGCCCTCCCAGGCGACCAAACGACACAAACACGAGGAAAAAGACTCGATCTAGACTTAAAACTTACACAAACACAGAGCACAAACCTGGGCTCATCACACGCACACACTTTAAACACGATTGTCCTCAAGCGTGCATGCATGATTTTGCCCAAAGAATAGACACGAAAGACAAAGACAAACATAAAAAAAACTAGAACACGCAGCATGCTAAACTCTCTCAGTTCATCAGCAAAATGAAGATCAAAAGAAACAACAAATAGCTTGATCAAACAATCATAAATTCCATCAGTTGAGTCAAGATCGGGTTGTGGGCATAAGGATGTTCCTCTCCTTTCACTCTTTCTCTCAAGTGTTTAGGCTTGTGTTTACACTCCGGACATCTTGATTGGGTTCTGACCATAAGCTTGCCTATCTTCTAATGTCTTCCCCTTTAGTCAAAGTCCTAGGTGCCTCTCATCAGGTCTTTCATGGGTTGTAATGTGGCTTAAGGCATAAGGTGAGGATTTTTGGTACGAGGCTAAGGTCATACTGAACTTCATTCTGGGCAATTGACTTCCCGAATTCTTTTGATCCTTGCCTATTCTTACGGGCCTAAGCACATTCTTCCCTTTATTCTTCCTCTTTTTTTTTTTTTTTTTCTTTTTCTCTTTCCTTTTCCTTTTATTTCTGGACTTTCTCTATTTTGGGATTTAGATTTCCCATTTCGCAATTTCTTTGCATTTGTCCTGCCCCAATTGGATCCACTACACCATCTCCCTTTTCTTTTTTCCTTAAGTTCAGTTGACCGGGACGGTTCAAATCTAGGCAAGTTTTATAAGTGAATTCAAAAGAATTATTAAGCTCAAAATGGTTGCAAGTGGTGAATGTAGGGTTGGTCAGTTTGGCTTAGTGGGCTTAAAGAAAGAAAATGCCTAAATCATTCGATACACCTAGACTGTGTACACAGGGTTCAACCAAGAATCAAGGCAAGTTCTAGCATTCCCCTTAACCAAGATGTCAAAATTCACACAGTGAAAGAAAGGATTGTTTTGGCATAAAGTAACAATTTAAAAGCTCAAATCCTCACAAGGTATGCCCAATTCCCTATCCATCGTCCTCAACTACATACGGCATAGAGTTTGCTTAATCTTACTCACAAAATTGCACTTTCAAATCATCACAAACTGAGAAACCTCGAATGTACAGCATGCTTGACACAAACTTAAAGACACAAAAAGATACCGGGTCTTCCCTCCCACTCACACACTTTGCCTTTAGGCAAAGGGTGTGAGAACAAGGATTACCCGGTAAAGCAAACAACAGACGTCTTGGCCCCCCCACACACACACACTTTGCTTTGGGCAAAGTGGGTGTGTAGAGGGGGTCAAGAAAGACACGAACAAAAACAAACAAAACACACAAAACAGAAAACACAAACTCGAACGAAACTAAACAAACAGAAACACAAAGACTCCACAAACAAAACAAAACAAAAAAAACTAAACATCCTAGGGAGGGTAGAATTCAAGGAGCAGGTGCAGGTGGATACCTGAACCCCTGATGCTTGAAAAAAACCAGGAGGGCCTTCTGAGTTGCCGCCAGTGCTTTCTGGGTCTCGATTATCCGGTTCTCAATCCTGTCCCTTTTGCCCATAACTCCTCCCCTGCTTCTGCAAAACAAAATCAAACTTCCGCGAAGGCGGGAAACTAAAACTCGCCCACAGCTGTGGGCATAACCGGGCTTCTGGGTAAACAAAAACGAAAAACGACACAAACTAAAAAAATAAACTAAACGGAAATACCAGGTTACCTCCTGGCCAGTGCCCTATTTATCGTCCTGGGCATGACGTGATACCTTCCAATTAGACCGAGGTGCTTGTGGCTGGGTCGAGATCCAGTTCTTCCCCAGCATCGAGATTATGCCCATAATATGCCTTCAGCCTCTGTCCATTCACTTTGAACACCTTCCCTGATTTTGGGTTTCCAATCTCCACGGCTCCATTTGGGAATTGGGTCTTCACCACGAATGGGCCGATCCACTTGGTACTTAGCTTCCCTTGTGCAAATTTGAACCTTGTCTGGTACAGTAGGACCTCTTGTCCGTAACTGAACTGCTTGTTTGTGATCAAGGCATCATGGCTCTTTTTCATTCTTTCTTTGTAGAGGACAGCATTGTCGTATGCTTCCCTCCTGATTTCCTCGAGCTCTTGGATTTCTAGCTTCCTCGCTTGTCCTGCTTTATCCCAATCACAGTTCACTTTGTTCACTGCCCAGAACGGCTTGTGCTCCAATTCCACCGGTAAATGACACCTCTTGCCATACACCATTCGATATGGTGACATCCCGAATGGAGTTTTGTATGCCATCCGATATGCCCATAAGGCATCCTCCAGCTTGAGGCTCCAGTCCTTCCCTGTTGGGCCAACGGTCTTTCGCAAAATCGTTTTGATTATGCGATTTGAGAGCTCGGCTTGTCCATTGGCTTGTGGGTGATAGGCTGTCGAGACTCGATGTTGGACTCCATACTTTTTGCACAAGTTTTCGACCGAGAAATTGCAGAAGTGGGATCCTTGGTCGCTGATGATTGCTCTGGGTACACCAAACCTGCAAAAAATGTTAGTTTTCAAAAAATTCACCACTACCTTTGAGTCATTCGTTGGGGATGCTTTTGCCTCCACCCATTTGGAGACATAATCCACCAAAAGTAGGATGTACAGGTTTCCTCTCGAGCTGGGAAGGGGTCCCATGAAATCCATTCCCCATATGTCAAAGATCTCTACGGGCATAATGGGCATCATGGGCATTTCGTTCCTCCTGGTTATGTTCCCTTCTCGCTGGCATTGCGGGCAATTCTTGCAGATAGTGTAGCTGTCCTTGAAGATTGTTGGCCAATAAAAACCACACTCCAGAATCTTGGCTGCGGTCCTCTTATGCCCAAAGTGTCCCCCACACTCCTTTGAATGGCAGAATTCTAGGATGCTACCTTGCTCCTCTTGTGGGATACATCTTCTAAGCATTTGATCTCCGCATTGCTTCCACATGTATGGTTCATCCCAGATGTATTCTCGGCTGTCTCTGGCCAATTTCTTCCTCTGGGCATAAGTGTACTCAGGGGGTACATATCCAGAGCAGAGATAATTGCTCAAGTCAGCATACCACGGATCTTCTCTTCTCCCCTGGGCATATAACAGCTGTTCATCCGGGAATGTCTCCTTGATTGGTTCCCCTTCTTCTTTTCTTATGATTCTGCTGAGATGGTCGGCCACTTGGTTCTGTGCTCCCGCTTTGTCCTTTATCTCTACGTCGAATTCCTGTAGTAGCAGAACCCATCGGATCAGCCTGGGCTTAGATTCCTTCTTGGCCAGAAGGTACTTCAGAGCCGCATGATCGGTGTAGACTGTGGTCTTTCCTCCAAGCAGGTAAGATCTGAATTTTTCGAAGGCGAACACCACTGCCAACATCTCCTTTTCTGTCGTGGAATAATTGACTTGAGCTCCATTCAGCGTCTTCGAGGCATAATAGATGACGTGACTCTCCTTTCCCCGCTTCTGCCCAAGAACTGCACCTATGGCATATCCGCTGGCGTCGCACATCACCTCAAAGGGCATTCCCCAGTCAGGGGGTTGGATGATGGGTGCGAAAATCAGATTGTTCTTTAAGATTTGGAACGCCTCCTTGCAATCCTCATCAAAATTCCACTCTACTTCGTTTGGTAGCAGTCTCGTCATTGGTTGTGCAATCTTGGCAAAGTCCTTCACAAATCTTCTGTAGAATCCAGCATGCCCAAGGAATCCTCGTAACTGCTTGATGTTCGTTGGGTAAGGGAGCTTGGCAATGATTTCAATTTTTGCTTTGTCCACTTCGATTCCTTTGCCTGAGATCACATGTCCCAGCACAATCCTTTCCTTGACCATAAAGTGGCACTTCTCATAGTTCAACACCAAACTCTTGTCAACGCACCTCTTTAACACCTTCTCCAGATTGGCTAGGCATGAGTCGAAGGTTTTCCCGTACACTGTGAAATCATCCATGAAGACTTCGATGCAATTCTCAAGGAGGTCCGAGAATATGCTCATCATGCATCTTTGGAATGTACCCGGGGCGTTGCATAGCCCAAATGGCATCCTCCGGTAGGCAAACGTCCCAAAGGGGCAAGTGAATGTTGTTTTGCCCTGGTCCTCCTCCGCGACCCAAATCTGCATATAGCCTGAGTATCCATCTAGAAAGCAAAAATATTGATTACCCGCAAGTCTTTCCAGCATCTCATCAATGAAGGGCAAAGGGAAGTGATCTTTCCTTGTCTTTTGGTTTAGCTTGCGGTAATCAATACATACCCTCCAGCCGGTCTGCAACCTTGTAGCAATCAATTCTCGGAATTCATTTTCCACCACTTGTATGCCCGACTTCTTGGGCACAACGTGCACTGGGCTTACCCACCTGCTATCGGATACTGGGTATATTATGCCCAAGTCCAATAGCTTGAGTATTTCTTTCATCACTACTTCCTTCATGGCTGGATTCAGTTTCCTCTGGAGATCTCTGACCGGAATTGTATCTTCCTCTAGCAATATGCGGTGCATGCACACTGTGGGGCTTATCCCCTTGATATCGGCTAGGGTCCATCCAATTGCTTCTTTGTATTTTCCCAAAGTCATCTTGACTTTGTTTTCGTCTTCAAGTGTCAACTCTGAGTTGATGATCACGGGTAAAGTGTCATCCTCGCCCAAGAAGATATACTTGAGGTGCTTTGGCAGAGATTTCAGTTCGAGCTTGGGTGCCCTTTGGATTGAAGGCACCAGTCGGTCTTCCTCCTTCAAGGTTGGGATTTTCAGTGCCTCTGTGTAGTTGACCTCTTCGCTCCACGCATTGAGTACCTTCACCGCCTCTTGCAATTGCTCCTCTTGTAAGTCCTCCTTTGTTATGGCATTCTGGATTATTGTGTCATATGGTTCCTTGAATGCTGCTCTAGGTAAAACTTCCTCAACCACTTTTTCGATCATGTCGACACTTCTCACTATCTCTGTATCGGCTGGATGCTTCATGGCATTGTAGATGTCGAAGGTCACCGTTTCTCCTTCAAACTGACATGTTAGCTTTCCCGTATCACAATCTATTCGAGTCCTGGCGGTCTTTAGAAATGGTCTGCCCAAAAGCATTACAGGGTCTCGTGCTTTTGACTTCCCCATGTCGAGAATGTAAAAATCCGCTGGAAAAATGAGTTCCTCCACTTTAACCAGCACGTCTTCCAATATCCCCTCTGGGTAGACACTTGATCGATCTGCCAGTTGGATTACCACTCGGGTGGGCTTCAGCGGTCCTATCTCCAGGTCCTGGTACATGGATAAGGGCATAACATTGATAGATGCCCCTAAATCAAGCATCGCCTTCTCCACTTTCATTGTTCCTATCACACAGGGGATGTAGAACATCCCAGGATCTCCACACTTTATCGGCATATCTCTTTGTAAGACTGCGGATACAGATTCTCCCACTTGAAATTTTGCATCATCAGTGTATTTGACTTTCCTAGTGCAGAGTTCCTTGAGAAATTTCGCACATCTAGGCATAGAGCGTAGTGCGACCAAAAGGGGCATATTGACCTCTACCTTCTTGAAGATTTTGACCAGTTCGGTTAGCTCTTCCTTTTCTTGTTCCTTGGCTGCTCTGCCTGGAAAGGGAAGTATGGGCTCGGTTTGGCTCGCTTTCTCTTTTCCCTTTTCTATCGCCTTCCGCTTTGCCTCTTTCTCTCTGGCAAATTCTTCCTCATCTGCTGATCCCATTCCGACTTGCTCGTTGATCTCTGGCTTTTCTTGGTCTTTCTCTTTCACAACTTCGGGCAACTCCTTTCCTCATCTGAGCGTCATGGCATTCATTTTCTTCACCTCCACTTGGGACGAAAGTGTC
Source organism: Salvia miltiorrhiza (assembly GCF_028751815.1). Taxonomy (NCBI): domain Eukaryota; kingdom Viridiplantae; phylum Streptophyta; class Magnoliopsida; order Lamiales; family Lamiaceae; genus Salvia; species Salvia miltiorrhiza. Next base: position 44,328,359 of record NC_080392.1, read on the forward strand.
CCTTGTTTACTTTCAAGTCTAGCGACTGCTTGGGCAAGATGTGATAGTTGGGCGTTCACATTTTGCATTCCTCCTCTTGTTTCCATTATGAACTTTTCGGTCTCACTCTGGAACTTCGCTTGTTGCTGAGCCATTTGATGCACTAGCTCTGATAAGGAGGATCCTCTTGCCTGTTGAGGTTGTTGCGAGTATTGTGGTGGGTTACTCGACTGCCCTTGGTTTGGCCCCAAATAGTGGTTGTTGCCGTACCTAAGGTTCTCATGTTGCCTCCATCCTTGATTGTTATACTGCTGTCTGTAGGGCTCAAAAGGTTTCTGATTCTGCCCTCCATTGTTTCCTCCTGGTTGTTGTCCAATGGCATTAAGCTCTTCATCTTCGAAAAGTTGTGGACATTCATCGGTTGCATGTGAAGTCGCCATGCAGAGTTGGCATGCCTTCACGGGCTTCCGAATGCTGGGGATTCCTTGACTGGGTGCTCCTTGGTTCGTCATAAACTTCTCGAACATGTTGCACAACTTGTCCAATTTTTCGTCTTGGGCAGGGGTGGCTGGTGTCAGAGGAGTTCTGACTATAGTTCCTTCCTCATCTCTTGATTCCTCTGCCATGTCGGCTATGAGCTTGAAAGCCTCCGCTGCAGATTTGTTTAAAATCAATCCTCCACATGCAACGTGTAACCATTGCCTATCTTGCCTCCGGAGTCCTCCCACGAAATACCGAATAAGATCATGATCTGGTATTTGGTGTTGTGGGCATTTGGCCAGCATCTGCTTGAACCTTCCCCAGTATTCATATAGAACTTCTCCTGATCCCATCTTAATATTGCTTATTCGAGTCCTTAGATTTTGAATCCGGGTAGCTGGAAAGTATCGCTCCAAAAACTTGCTCTGTAGCTCCTGCCAGGTCCGAATGCTTCCTTCGGGTAAATCATACAACCACTCCCTCGCTCCCTCTAACAGAGAGAACGGAAAAGTAAGGAGGCGTATGTATTCGCCAAGGGCTGGGGTAGCGGTGCGCACTGTTCCACATGCCATCTCAAAATCTTGTAGATGCCTTTGAGGGTCCTCTCCGGGCATATCACTGTATTTGGGTAAAATCTGGATGAGAGTATACTTCAATTCCCAATTCCCAGTGATCTCTGGCAGTACTATGGCTGAGGGCCGGAGGTTCAGGTTGCTTGGAAACATCATGTCTCGGAGAGTTTTGTTGGCGTCATCATTCTGCCCTTCTGGATTCTCTGCCATCTCTCTCTCCGCTGCTCTCTGTCTCTCTGCTTCTAACTGTCTCTCTCTGGCTTGTGCCTCTTGTTCTACCCTGCGTCTAGCAGCGTTGTTCTCTCGAGCAATTCTTTCGATATCCTCGTGGAACAAAAGATTTTCGTTACCTGCACTCCTGGTACGACGCATACACAAACGTGAAGGCAAAACTCACACAAAAATCACAAAAGAAATTACTAGCGCTCTCAGTTCCCCGGCAACGGCGCCAATTTGACGGAGCTGTCGTTTGAGCTTCGTGCAAATAAATAATCCTGTGCCCACAACTAGACTAGCTAGCGGTAAGTCCAGAGTCGAATCCACAGGGAACTGGGCAGTAACTTCTCCTGCAAGGGTGTCACTAAAAAGGGTTTTGTTTCCGTGGTGTTCTGACCAAAACGTGGTTATGGGCAGAACGAGGTTTCCAACTTAAACTGAAATAACACAAGAGATAAATCAAATAACAAAATAATTCTGACTTGGGTTCGAATCACTAAACATGAATTAACACTCGATCATTGGTGCAAAGATTAATCACTATATTCACATACCAGTGGTTATAGGCATAAGAATTGTTGTGCCCATATTGTCACTCGTCACGCACACAACAAAGCCCTGCCCAATCTATCCTTTCAGTTTATGATCCCTTAGAAGGGTCAGCTAATGGAAATCAACTACCCCGGACAACATCCACGTCCTCTGCGATGGCCTATCGCTAGTTGTGCTTTGCCCAGAATGCTTTAAGAACTAGATAGATCCACTTGACTCTTACGCCGATATTTCACAGCAGTCACGGCTCCAACACCAGTTGTACTATTTTGGAGGTCGATGGCATCTCGCCTTTTACCCAAAGTGTTACTTGTGACCAAAACTCCCTAGTTAACTAGTGATCAATTAATTAACCAAGTTGTTAAAGCCTTATTGGAATCAAATCTAGTGTATCGGGAATATGCTCATATAGTTGTTATGGCCTATCGCTAGTTGTGCTTTGCCCAGAATGCTTTAAGAACTAGATAGATCCACTTGACTCTTACGCCGATATTTCACAGCAGTCACGGCTCCAACACCAGTTGTACTATTTTGGAGGTCGATGGCATCTCGCCTTTTACCCAAAGTGTTACTTGTGACCAAAACTCCCTAGTTAACTATTGATCAATTAATTAACCAAGTTGTTAAAGCCTTATTGGAATCAAACCTAGTGTATCGGGAATATGCTCATATAGTTGTTATGCCCAAATTAGACCTCTCGAGTTTATTCATTCATGCTTAGATCATCTTACCCCAAATCAGAATATAAACTTAGCTGGACATAAAGTAAATAACACAAGCAAAGGATGTAAAAGAAAACATAACTAGAATTGAAATTACTTAAATGAAACTGAAAGTACTTACGGCCGAAAGTGCCGTGCAAAACATAAAATGGTAAAGTATCAAGAAATGCCCACAGCCTGGGCTAGCTCCAATGATCAAAATAACGCACGACAAGACGGGATTTCAGCACCACTAGCTTGTGAAGCTCTTCGTGTATTTATAGGAGTCATTAGGGTTTTAAGGCCCAGCCCATGACTTGCGGCCGGATCCATGCAACCATGGAGATGCGTATCCTTGCTCAGACCTAATCTTCATGAAGATATATTTCCTTGTGGATAAGGCTGTGATTTGGCCTTATCGGTCTCTTTTGGATAGCTACCGCCTTCCGCCTTTCTCGGACTCCCACTCGCACATCTTTCCTCGCTCGTCTGTCATGCCTTTGTCTTCTCTGGCCTTCCTTCCTTCTCTTGCCTGTCAGCTCTCGTGCGGTACTTTTGGGCATAAGTGTAAAGCTTGCTTCCACAATCCCTTTGCTTCTGGCACATACCTCTTTCACGAAAGGTGACAGCGTCTTCGACCCCTGGAGTGCTTCAGAGAATTCTTCTGCACGGATGATCTCTCTGGTCAGAGGACTCTGTTATCATCAGAGGAATCGCTTTTCCGCTAGCTTCCAGAGATTCCAGAGGAATCACTTCCCCTCTGGCGAAATGTCCAGAGGACTCCGCTTTCCCTCTGGCGAAATGTCCAGAGGACTCCGCTTCCCCTCTGGCGAAATGTCCAGAGGACTCCACTTCCCCTCTGGCGAAATGTCCAGAGGACTCTGCTTCCCCTCTGGCGAAATGTCCAGAGGACTCCACTTCCCCTCTGGCGTTCCGTTTCTCTGGCAGCTTGAGTCCTCTGGCCGGATGATCTCTCTGGCCACGCCAACTCCTCTGCTCTGGCAGACTCCTCTGCCCTGGCAGACTCCTCTGCCCTGGCCGACTCCTCTGGCAACTCCGTTTTTCTAGCATAATGGCCTCTTTCCCACAAGCTGGTCCCTGCCATTGAACTACGCCCTCCCAGGCGACCAAACGACACAAACACGAGGAAAAAGACTCGATCTAGACTTAAAACTTACACAAACACAGAGCACAAACCTGGGCTCATCAATTAGTTAATCGGAGATAAAGTGTCAGACCCAACTTGTGATTAGAGTGTTTAGGTTTATTTCCTGTTTTCTGTGCGTAGCATGATCAAAGCCCTGTTTAGCCTTTCTTGAGAGACGACTTGGGTTAGCTTATTACACTAGGACGACCTCGTACGATTGCGAGTCAATCCCTTAGGTGTTTTGGGTTGAGTCAAATTTTGGCACCGTTGCCGGGGAAGGCTTTAGGCATTTGATTGTGTTGCATTGTTTTCCGTGTTTATTTTTGTTTATTTCTTTTAACTCGGTTATTTTCTCCCTCCGGTGCGTTTGATTGGTTTGTTTGTGTTGTGTATGCAAGGACGTAGAAGCTTGAAGAGAAAGCTTGCACCTTGCTACGACAATATTCATCGACCTCGGGATGTTCTTTCAAGCCTGGAGAAGGAGTCCGAGTCCAGTTCGAGAAGTTTTGTGGAATCACAGTTTCGAGAGAAAAATTTTGAAGAGAGAATTGCTTCCAATCCCATTCTGGAAGCCTTTGAGGAAACACTTTCAGTGCATTCTGAAAAAGAAGAAGAAGCTTGGCCCAATCCTGACCAAGAAGCAATGGCGGAACAGAATGTTCAGTATATGGGAGATTTTTCCAGGCCAATTATTGGGACCACTAGTACGTCAGCGATAGTGCTTCCCACGACGGTCCGGAATTACAATCTGAAGCCCAACGATTCAAACCTGCTGCCGCTCTTTTATGGGATGCCGAGTGAGGATGCCTTACAATTCATTCGTGATTTCTGCACTCAAGTGCAGACCTTTCCACTACTGGAGCTTACCGAGGATCAGCTGAGACTCAAATGCTTACCTTATGCACTCAAGGACCGGGCTAGAACATGGCTGCTATCCCTGCCACCGAACTCCATTACCACATGGGCAGAGGCAAGTGAGAAGTTCATGCTCAAATACTACCCTAATCATAAGACGCAGGAGATTAGGACACAGATAATGAACTTCATGCAAGGAGCTGACGAGCCTCTCCATGAGGCTTGGGAGAGATTCCAAGAGCTTCTTCGCCAGTGTCCACAGCACCAGTTAGCACCCGTCATGTTGATGCAGTTTTTCTATGACGGATTGATTCGAACGGCACAGGTTATGGTGGACAGTACCGCTGGGGGTAACATTGCCCGAAAGACAGCTGATGAGCTCAAAGAGATCTTCACCACTCTTGCCGCGAGTTCTCAACAAAAATCAGTCAGAGGAAGGAGGGTCGAAGCCAATGCTGTAGCCCCAAATAATGAGCTGCAGAAGCAAGTAGCGGACCTGATGAGGCAAGTTCAGCAGTTAAGAATGAACCAGGTGGAGCCTCAACCCGTTCAAGCACCGCCAGCTCAAGCACCCTTAGCTCAGGCACCGCCATCAGAAGGATGTGGCATATGTGGTGATTTTAGCCACGGAACTAACGAATGCCATCGAATGGGGGAGTTCATACCCGAAGGGGAAGCAGAGGTATATGCTGCTCAAGGATACCTAGGGAGGCCTCAGTTTGAGCAGAGGCCCATATTCACTCAAGGGCAACAGAATTCCAACTCTGGTTGGAGAGCTCAGCAGAATTCTGGATGGAGGAATCAAGCTCCTGGCCAAGGGTCGGGATCAAACCAAGGAAATCAATTCCGCCGCCCTCCTCAGCAATTTGGATATCAGAACCAACAGCAGTTTTACCCACCTCAACAGCAGTTTCCTTTTCCTCAGCAGCAGAACTACCCGCAAGCTTATCAACAGCAGCCCCCGCAGTATCAGCAGTATCAACAGTTCCCTATGCAGCAAGGGAATTTTCAGCAGCAGCCGCAATACCAGAATGCGCCCTAGCAGTTTCAGAAGCCAGCTCAACCGCAGAAGCCGTCTCTTGAGGACACCATGCAATCCTTTATAGAGATGACCAAACAGAACATGGAGTCACAGTCTGCTACGATCAAGCGTCTTGAGACAACCGTTGGACAGCTCTCAGGGACTTTGAACCAGATGCAACAGCAGCAACAGCCAGGGAAGCTCCATGGACAAGGATTGCAACCTCATCAAGCTCAGGCAGTAACAGTCTTACGGAGTGGGAAAAAGGTGGACAACAAAGTGGAGACCCACACTGACGAGCCCCCTAAAGAAACTCGTGAGGAGGAGATGGTGAAAGAATTACCCCCACCGAGAGAAGAAGAACAGCAAGGAGAGCCCTCAGAGCCACTTCACAAGGCCACCAAGCCCTATAGACCTCTGATTCCGTACCCAGGTCGGTTGAGAAATGAGAAGCAAGACCAACAATTCACCGACTTCTATAACATGTTGGCAAAGGTGAATGTTAACTTACCACTTCTAGACGTGATCAGAAACGTCCCGGCCTATGTGAAGTTCTTTAAAGAGCTGGCGTCCAAGAAGAGAAAGTTTGTTGACAACGAGAAGATTCTTGTATCCGAGGTTGCAAATTCCATCATGCAACAGCCCTTGCCACCCAAGCAATGAGATCCAGGTAGTTTTGTTATTAATATTGCGTTGGGGAATGGTAAGGAGGCCTCGGGTATGCTTGATTTGGGGGCAGGGATTAATTTGATGCCGTACTCTATTTTTAAACAACTAGAGTTAGGCGACTTAAAACCCACTCGAATGTGCTTGCAGTTGGCAGATAGATCAGTTAGGTATCCTCGCGGGGTCATTGAGGATATTCTAGTTAGAGTGGGAAGTTTGATAGTACCTGTCGATTTTGTTGTGCTTGAGATAGGAGAAGTTCATGAGAATGGCAAAGAGCATACTTTACTGCTAGGAAGACCATTCATGGCCACCACTAACACGTTGATTGATGTGAAAAATGGAACAATAAAAATGACAGTGTTAGGAGAGTCTGTGTCTTTTTCAGTGCATCATAGTCGTGCTTTGCCATCATCTTTATTTACTAATGAATGCTATTATATAGATGCTATTGATGGCCTCGCCGAGATGGTTTATATGCAGGAACAAGAGATAGTGGAGGTTTTTGCAGGATCGGCGGATATGGAAGAGTTTGCTCGGGAGGCCGAAGACAGAGAGAGAGAACGAAGAGACAAACTCCCCATTGATGAGCCTGTGGTGCTTGAAGATGCCACGAAGTGCAAAAAGATCAAGTTGGAACTCAAGGATCTCCCCAAACACCTAAAATATGTGTACTTGGAAGAAGGAGAGGAGAAGCCCGTGATAATATCCGCCGAGCTCACGCATGAGCAAGAAATGGCGTTGATGGAAGTGCTAAGGAGCAACAAGTTAGCATTTGGTTGGGGTCTTGCCGACATCTGTGGCATTAGTCCCGCTACGTGCATGCATCGGATTTACCTCGAGGATGGAGCAACACCTAAGAGGGATGGTCAACGACGATTAAACCCCATCCTCATGGAGGTAGTACGTAAGGAGATACTCAAACTATTAGCGGAAGGGATCATTTACCCTATCGCCGATAGTGAGTGGGTAAGCCCGGTGCATGTGGTGCCCAAGAAGGGAGGAATTACGGTTATCCTCAATGACAACAACGAGTTGGTGCCGACCCGTCCTGTTACGGGTTGGCGTATGTGTATTGACTACAGGAAACTAAATACCGTAACAAAAAAGGATCATTTTCCTCTCCCTTTTATTGATAAAATGTTGGATCGTTTAGCTGGTCATGATTTTTACTGTTTCCTTGATGGTTTGTCAGGATATTACCAAATAGCAATCGCGCCGGAGGACCAGGACAAGATGGCGTTCACCACCCCATTTGGTACCTTTGCGTGGAAGAGGATGCCATTTGGGCTGTGCAATGCACCGGGGACCTTCCAACGGTGTATGATGTCGATCTTCGCGGAAATGATAGGTGATTTTGTTGAAATTTTCATGGATGATTTTTCCGTGTTTGGTAATTCGTTTAGTGATTGCTTGGGTAAAATTAACTTGGTTTTAAAAAGGTGTATAGAGAGTGGGCTAACTCTTAGTTGGGAGAAGAGTCACTTCATGGTGACTAGTGGCATCGTTCTTGGCCACGTTGTGTCAAAAGATGGTATAGAGGTTGATAAGGCTAAGGTGGAAGTGATTGAAAAATTACCTCCACCAATTGATGTGAAAGGCATTAGGAGTTTCCTAGGACATGCCGGGTTTTACCGGCGTTTCATTAAGGACTTCTCTAAGATTACCCAACCTTTATGTCGTCTGCTTGCTCAAGATGTGAATTTTGATTTTAATGAAACTTGTATGCAAGCTTTTGAATTGCTGAAGCTCAAGTTAAGCACTGCACCTGTTGTTGTTGCACCCAATTGGTCTTTGCCTTTTGAGATTATGTGTGATGCATCAAACTCCGCTGTGGGGGCCGTTCTTGGTCAACGTGTTGACAAAATGTTGCGTGTGATTTACTATGCTAGCTTGACTTTGAACAGTGCACAAGTGAATTACACCACCACTGAAAAAGAGTTGCTTGCTGTGGTTTTTGCTTTAGATAAGTTTAGTTCTTATATTATTGGGTCTAAAGTAATTGTCCATAGTGATCATGCGGCACTAAGGTATTTGTTGACTAAGTCCCAAGCTAAGCCACGCCTTATCCGTTGGATTTTATTATTGCAAGAGTTTGATCTTGAGATTAAGGACAGGAAGGGGAGTGAAAACTCCGTTGCCGATCACTTATCTAGACTTGAGCATAATGTGGTTGAGTCGAGTAAAGATGCCATACATGAGTCCTTTCCGTTTGAACATACTTATGAAGTTGCCTCTGTGCCTTGGTTTGCTGATATTGTCAATTACCTTGCTTGTGGGGAATTCAGACCCGATCTAACATCCCAAGAGAGGAAAAGGTTTTTGGCTACTTGCAGGCAATATTATTGGGAAGATCCTTATCTTTTCAAGTTGGGAAAGGACGAGGTGATTCGGAGATGCATTCCGGATGTGGAGCAACAACAAGTGTTGAGGCTTTGCCATGAAGCCCATTGTGGTGGGCATTTTGGTGGACAAAAGACGGCTCATAAGGTCCTCCAATCCGGTTTGTTTTGGCCAAATCTTTTCAAAGATGCTCATTCTTTTTATCTTGCTTGTGATAAGTGCCAAAGAGTTGGTAACATTGGGCGCAGGAATGAAATGCCTCTCACGAGCATTCTTGTTGTTGAGATTTTTGATGTGTGGGGGATCGATTTCATGGGCCCCTTCCCTATGTCTTACGGTTTTGAGTATATCTTGCTTGCTGTAGACTATATGTCCAAGTGGGTTGAAGCCATCCCCACAAGGACATGTGATGCTAATGTCGTCTTGAAGTTTGTGCAGGAGAACATATTATGTAGATTTGGATTTCCAAAGGCCATAATCAGTGATGGAGGCAAACACTTCTGCAACAAGCTTTTTGAGAAGCTTATGAAGAAAAACGGCATCACTCACAAGGTGGCCACACCCTACCATCCTCAGACCTCAGGGCAAGCCGAAACAAGTAATCGGCAAATCAAGAGCATATTGGAAAAAACGGTCCAACCCTCCCGTAAGGATTGGTCACTTAAGCTCAACGATGCGTTGTGGGCATATCGCACCGCTTTCAAAGGAGTCCTAGGAATGAGCCCCTACCGCCTTGTCTACGGTAAAGCATGCCACTTACCGGTGGAGATTGAGCACCGAGCTTATTGGGCCATCAAGGCCACCAATTGCGATCTTACAGCTGCGGGAAAACATAGAGCCTTGCAAATGGAAGAACTCGATGAATTGCGCAATGAGGCTTACGAGAATGCGAGGATTTACAAAGATAAAGTCAAGAGGTTGCATGATAGCCGTATTGTGCCCAAGAACCTCCAACCCGGAATGAAGGTTCTTTTGTTCAATTCAAGGTTGAAACTTTTTCCGGGCAAGCTCAAATCTCGTTGGAGTGGTCCTTTCATCCTTAAAGAAATTCTCCCTCATGGCGCCGTAATTTTAAGCAAGGAGAACGCCGACGAACAATTCACGGTGAATGGACATAGGGTGAAGCCCTACTTAGAGCATGGTTCTTCTCCAGTCATGGTGGTGTCCCAAGCACTCCAAGATCCGGATTCTTAACCGACCTACCTTTTGTCGAGCTCTCGACCATAACTAGAGCGCTTTTGTGGGAGGCAACCCACTTCTTTCCCTTCCTTTGTTTTCTTTTATTTTTGTTATTTATCTGTTTCGGAGTTCTTTGTTTCGCGTTTTGTAGGTGATCTACTGCGTTGGTGACTTGTTTTTATTATGGTACATGTTTTTGTTGGATACTAAGAAGATGGCCGAATTTCTGAACGCACAGGGGCGGCCACCGCCGCCTGCCGGCGCCCGCCGTATACGGCGCCCGCCCGCTCCCTCCTGCGATCACCCTTGTGGGCGTCACCGCCTACCCGGCCATCGCCGCACACGGCCACCGCCGCCTCGTAGGCGGCCGCCGCCATCCCCCAGCCCAACCAGCCCGACTCGGCCCGGCCCGAAATCCCACCCCCTTGTAAACCCTAGCCCACTTCTTTTCCCTCCCAGCTGCATTTTTCCCTCCCAGCCGCATCTCACCTCCCATCCGCCACCCCTTTCCTTTCTCCTCACCTCCATCACCGTCACCACTTCACTCGCCGCCAACAACCACCGCACTCCAGCCACCGCCTCCCAACTCCGGCCACCTCCATCACCGCCACCACTTCACTCGCCGCCAACAACCACTCACTATCAACCACCACCTTCCCACCTCCGTTCACCACCAACCACCGCAGCCCACCACCGCAACCACCACCCCAACCACAACCCAACCACCACCCATTCCTTCCCACCGGCTCCACTCACCATCAACCACCACCTTCCCACCGTCATTCACCACCACCGACCACCAACCACCTTCCTCACACTTCTGCATCCGCTGCTGCTGAGCCATCCACCGCCACCCAACGGCCGCCGCCGCCCAACAGCCACCGCCGACCAACTACGCCCGCCTCCGCCTGCCTGCGGCCGCCGCCTATAGCCTTCTGCGGCTCTGCCAGCCGACGCTATGTCTCGCCGTACTAAGCGCCGTGCAGTCGTAACCTCTGACTCCGACACCGAAGAGCGGGGCAATTCCTCGACAATTCCTCGCCCTCCTACACCACGGGAGGATAGTCGGCATCTCTATGGCGCCCCCTTTGCAATTTTTGAAGCATGGGAAGGTACGAGGTATAAGGAACTTAAGAACAAAACAATTACCCAACCCCGCTTCTTGCAGTGGCCCTTGTTGCGAACTTTGAAGGTAGACAAGCAAATTGAGACGTATCTTAAGCATCTTGGCCTCCTCACGTATGCCAAAACGTCTCATCCCGGTCTCGAGCCACTGACTCTGGAGTTCCTTTGCACCTTGAATCTCACTGCCGACAGATCACAACTCCATTGCCGCCTTCTCGGTCAGCCCATCATCCTTTCTTACCGACTGAAGAAGGAGATTTTTGGCTTTCATCATTGTCCTTTGAACAACAAGCCAACCAATTGGTTTGCGCAAGAAGCATGGCGTGAACTTACTGGGTTTGATAACTGGACCGCGCAGGGAGCTCGAAGTGGGTTTCTGAAGGATGCCGAGTTGGGCATTTTGCATAAGTTCCTTGCTTTTTGCATTTTCGGGATGGAGCAGGCGAACAAGGTCAACTCCTCGGAAGTGTACTTATTGTGGTGTGCGTTGCATAAGAGGAAGATTGATGCAACCTGCCTTCATTTGGAATCAGATGGAACTCATGGCTCGACGTGAGAGTTTCATGCCTTCTCTTAGTTCAGTGGTCACAGCCATTGCCCTCCACTTATCCCTTTTCACTGCGACAACTGTCCCGGCCTCTCAAACTATCATAGCACCCCGGTCTATTGATCTTGCCGAACTGAAAGTTTTTGTCGCCACAGATTCTTCCATCATTCCCCAGTCAAAGCGTCCGCTGGTCCGTACCTTCTTGCAAACCCGGACCTTGGGGGCGACCTCTTCTAGGTCGCGTGCTGTGCCCGATGCTGACGCTGCAGAGGAGGAGGCAGATTATGAGGATGATCCAATACCGCCACCTGCATTTACATATGACCCTCCTGCTGGTCCTTCTGACGCGTTTGCCCAGTTTCAGGCTCACTTTGATTCATCATTTGGCCAGTTCCGCCAAGACGTTTTCCAGCGCTTTGATGAAGTCCAGGACACAATGTCCGGGTTTTATGGCCGAATGGATGACTTTTATGGTCATCTAGACAACCTTGAGGGCCATGTTCACCCGATGCAGACACAGATGGGCCATATGTATGGCCAACTTAACACCTTATCTGGGGAGATGACGCATCTACGCACCCAAGTGTCCACCTTCGACACCCGCATGGATTCTTACAATCAGCACCTGGCTACTAATGATGACAGTCTTCAGGCAATCCAACAACAGTGGGTGGCCTTCTCTTTGCAGCATCGCGACCAGTTCCAACACCCTCCGCCCCCGCCTTCGGATCCACTGTGAGCTGACCTTCTTCCGTTCCCTTTGTACATATTTTTTTTATATTTATTTTACTTGTGTACTCTCGTTCTCTTTTTCTTGTTCGGTTCTTTTTCTTTGTTTTATCTTCGCAACTCGCAGTTTTTGTCCGTTTTACTCCTTCATCGCAGACACCGTGGTTGCACTTCTTTTCAGGGAAGCTCTCTACTATTCTTGTCTAGATTTTGCCCTGAGGACAGTGCATGTTTTCTGTGTGGGTGGTAGGTGTCTTTTGTTTGGGTGCTTGGGACACGTTGTGTTACTTTGTTTGTTTGTTGTTGGGCAAATGGTCCCCCCCTACTACGATTTCTTTTACTTGTTTTTGAGTGCACCTTTGTTTCTGGCAAGAGTCCCTTGTGATCTTGGTGTTGTGTTTGATTGGGTTGTTGTCCTTGTCCTCTTTGATTGATTTATTCCTGCATAGTGTCTTGTTGGATTAACGTTTTGGATGCAACACCTTGATGAGCAATTTTTGATGTGATTTGTCCGGTAGATGCTAGGAGGAGTGCTTTCATTGTAATTGCCTAATATCTTATCTCTCTTGAAATTTGGTGAATTTAGGTTTGTTATTGAGTTCTTGATAGCTCTTGGTCTCTGCTCCGCTGATGTTTAGTCATGAGCAAGGGAAACCACGCGAGAACACTTTGGATCACCTCCAAACGTTGTAATCTCGTGAATTATGGCTTATCTGTCAAGAACAAAAATAATGAGTTCTAAAAAAAAAAAAAAAAAAAGAAAAAGAGAGAAGATAATGAATGTGATTTGATTGTAAAGGCGCTTACATTAGGAAGCTCACTCCTAGCGGAGAACTGGGTCTGATCGGATTAAATTGTATTATCTTGTTGTTGCATTTTTAAGCTTTAACCTCGGACACTTTGTGGGAATGTCGAAGTCTTGAGGGACATGGATTGGTTTGAGTTTTGTTGGTGAGTAAGATCACAAGTGATTCTCGTTTGATGATTTGGGTGTTGCTTGAGGACAAGCAAATGATTAAGTGTGGGGGGTTGTTTACCTCATTTCTGAGTGTTCGTTTTGTATGTTTTAGCACTCTTTCGAGCATGCTCTGTGCCTTGAAGTATCTTCTTTTACTTGCCCGTTCGTCTTTTGTGCTCTTGGGTGTTACTTGCAGGTTATCTGGTTCTCGGGCGAGTTTTAGAAGTTTTGGAGGCCGTTTTGGATGAACATTGGTGCAGCCACCGCCGCCTCGGCGCCGCCCGCCGCCTGGCAGCGCCCGCCTGTTGCTGATTGGAGAAGAGCTGCGAAGGGGGTAGGCGGCGGCGCCGTAGGGTGGCGGCCGCCGCCGCCTTCCGACAGCATATTTGTTTAGTTTAAAACCCATCCCTAGGGTTTCTATATATATCATTCTCGTCTCCAGCAGCCTCCAGGCGATTTTTCCTGGTTTTTCTTTAGTTTTAGAGGAGTTAGAAACATCAAGAACATCTTGGACTCATTGGATTGCTTTGTTTTTGTAAGAACTCCTTTTGATTTTTCTTTGTTTTATGAATCCTTTGGTTATTAAGTTTTTGGTTTCTAGTCTTTGATAAACATGATGATGGAAGATTATTATTGTTGATTCTATATTCTCTTGATTTTTAGAATCCTTTGGGTAATTGAATATTTGTCTTATGTTTTTGATGGATGCAATGATTAGAGATTATTTTTGTTGAGTTTAGATAATCTACGTGATTCGTAGTTCGTTGCTATTGTTTACGTTTTCCATTCTTGTTGAGGAAGGTTTAGAGATTTCTTTTTATGGAGATTAAGATTTTCTTTGCATTCGAATCTTATGCTTGATTGAGTTTCGTGCCTAGGTAGTTATTAATCTTGATGCTTACAAGTTTATGATCGTTTGGTTTAGTGATGGAGTTGTAAACTCTAGTTGATTTCGTTAATGTTCAAATGCCATGTTCTAGTTAGTTCGTCGTGGAGTTGCTTGCGGAATTCTCTTTGATTGTGTGTGTTGGCTTAACATTCCTTTGATTAAATGTTAATATGTTAATTCGTCTAGATAATCGTTGTTTATGGTGTTGAATTAATGATTGCTTTCTAGATTGCTAGTTTAGAACCTTAGCTTTGTTTGCCTTCTTGCGTTCTTATTGGCTTCCTATCTTTTGCCTAGTTAACTTATATGATTTATTTTAATTACGCATTAGTTAATCGGAGATAAAGTGTCAGACCCAACTTCTGATTAGAGTGTTTAGGTTTATTTCCTGTTTTCTGTGCGTAGCATGATCAAAGCCCTGTTTAGCCTTTCTTGAGAGACGACTTGGGTTAGCTTATTACACTAGGACGACCTCGTACGATTGCGAGTCAATCCCTTAGGTGTTTTGGGTTGAGTCATGCACCTTTGATTATATCCACATTCAAAGAATGATTGGCCTCGTGCTCAAATTTACGAAAAACACTTCTCGTCAAGACTTTAGCTGCATTCTTCATTAGTTCATTGTGATCCACATATAGCCCAGACATTCCTATACATAGTGCATGCTCTTCAATTTCTTTACACCTCCATTCAATTTGAATTTCATCAAACTTAAACACAAAATCATGCAAGGATGTGCTCGCATGTAATACCCCGCTCATTTCTATTTAGTTTATAATTTATTTTAGGGGTTTTTGCAAGTAAAATCACGAACAATTTTAAATTTGCAATTTTAACGTGACTTTTGAAGTGTGGCGAATTAAATCATAACCTTTTCAATTTTTGCAATTTCGTCCCCTCAATTTTTTCCGGCCACCGAAGTGATGAGTTGGAGCTTATGTGGATTATTTTTTTCCACGTAATTAATTTCTAACTAAGATTAAATTGCTGACTAAGATTAAAACAAAATCAAAACCTAATTCTTTTATTTTACTTCTTTTTCGTCTTTTATAAAAATTTATTTGATGTGTATCTTAAGTTAAACATTATGACAAGATCTTAAATTTGATTTAAAATTCATTAAATATGAATTTGAAATAAATAATTTATTATAATTTAAAATTTTAAAGTGATTGTTTTTCTCCCTCCTATCTCTTTTACAATATTCTTTATTTTTTTTCTCTTTCTCCTTATTTTGTTATTATATTATTTCTATTTGTATCTCTTTCTCCTACAAAATTTATATATCTTCTCTTCTCTTTTGATTAAAAAAACATAATATTTATTTGTTGAATTATTTTATCAAAGCATACATAAAAATATTTAAATTAAAAATATTAATTAAAAAATATAATTCACAATTGTCAACAAATATCGAGACAATATTATAAAAGTATTTACTAATTTTAATTTTAATAGAAAATTATAATCGATAACAAAAAACTTTCGGTAAATTTAATTATTATTATACAATACTTATTGAACTTAATATTATACTCCTACTCATTAAGTTGATAAAATTATTACTATACACTACTTTAAATCAAATACTAATATTTAAATTAATATATTTTTTTGTTAGTAATTAATTTGATTCATAAATAATAATATTTTTACATAATTTCAAATTTTAAAAATAAATAAATATATCGTGGCCGTGCATCGTACGGGAGGGCGTACTAGTTTAAGGAAATGGGGGATACTGAAATAAGTTCGACGAAAAAGAAGAAAAATAAAAGAATTAGGTTTTGATTTTATTTTAATCTTAGTCAGAAATTAATTACGTGGAAAAAAAAATAATCCACATAAGCTCCAACTCATCACTCTGGTGGCCAGAAAAAATTAAGGGGACGAAATTGCAAAAATTGAAAAGGTTATGATTTAATTCGCCACACTTCAAAAGTCGCGTTAAAATTGCAAATTCAAAATTGTTCGTGATTTTATTTGCTAAAACCTCGTTATTTTAAACTTAGATTAAACGATTTACGCCGGAGAAATAAAATAAATTTATTTTTAATGCCAACAAAATGATTTACAAAATCGTTTGAAAAATTCATCTATTCAAATCTTTATGCATTTCATATTATTTAAATTCATCTATTCAAATCTTTATGCATTTCATATTATTTAAATTGATCATATGTGATTTATCTCTATGATTAAGTATTCATTTGTACATAATTTAATTTAAGTTTATGTTGAATTTTAACTATTTAATTGTGTTGGGCTTGATAATTTTTATTTGGGCCTTTTAGTTAAGGTTAATTGGTATATATATTTAGCATTTAATCCTTAGCCCAAACCCAACCCCATTTCTCTTTATCCCAATTCTCCCAAGTAGCAGCTTCTCCCAAGTACAGCAACTCATTCTTTCATTCAAAACACATCAATTTTTACAACGTATGAACTTTATGAAATGTGTATACAATTTAGAATACAAGTAGTGGACAAGCATGTATAGAACTAGCCTTATAAACTGTAATTTCAAACTTGAGTTTTGGTTTTGGCTGTTGAATGTTGAGTGTGTACTTGAGAGAGATCTTTTGTTGAACTTGTGGTGTGTCTGTTGCTGTCATGAGAGTCGAGAGTAGAGGGGAGGGCAGCGATGGCTTCTCACTGTCGTTCGCCGGAAGTCAGAGGGAGATGGGGGCGGTACGGTCGGCGGTGGCTCCGAGCTGAACAAACGGAAGAGAGAGGCAGGAGCTAGGGCACGGTCGCCGGAGTGGGGTCTGGTATTTGGGGATCTAGGGTTGGAGGTGGTGTTGTCGCCTGATATACGGGCGACGGTGGCTGCTATCGCCAGGGAGCGGCGCAGTACCTGTGTTCAGTGTGTGTGTTCTGTTTCTGGGGGAAGAAGAGGTGAGAGACGATAGAGGGAGATCGGAGGGAGAGGACGAAGGAGTCAGTGGCCGGCGGCGGAGAAGATGAGAGAAGAGCGGTGGTGGCCGGCTCTTCGCTGCTGCTACCGTCGACTGCGGAGTCCAGAGAAATAGGTTGACCGGTGGCTGTCTCGCCGGTGAAGAAGGCGGCGCGGCGGCCGGAGTTTGGTGAGGTAGCGAGAGGGTGGTGAGTGTGTGGAGTCGGCAGGGATTGAGAGAGAGAGAGAGAGAGAGAGAGAGAGAGAGAGAGAGAGAGAGAGAGAGAGAGATCAGCATTGTTTGTGTGTGTGTGAGTGACTTAGGTTGTAGAAGAAGGGTGAGGGTTTGGGTTTAAGAGTGGGCCTTTGGGCCGAATTTGTTTTTGAAAACTTGGATTGGGTAATTTGTTAAATGGTGGACTGCTATTTACTTTTATTTGGGCTGCGAATTTTTGAAATAAAAATATGGGCTTCCATTTAATTGTTGGACTTGTTTAATTGATTTATTAATTTAACTCTTTATTTGAGTTTAATTAATTATTTTTAGAAAAAGTTTGCATAATAGTATTTTCTTATTATGTGCATATGTTAAATATATTTATTTAATTATGTGAGTTAAAGCATGAATTAATTTTGCATCAAACATTTTACATAGAATCATTTATGATTAAATTGGTTTTATTATTAATTCAATTATTTAAGAAAAATCGAATAAGGATATTGTTGGTGTTCTTGACTCAAGAATTTATTTTTCAATTATTTATTTCTTAAAATATGAAAACCCGGCTAAGTGAATCATAGGATGATAAGCACTTCACTATGACTTAAGATTAGATTCAGGAGACCTATTAAGATTATAGATTTCTTGTAGGCTTTGTGGATCGTGAGGACTAGCACTGCTATTCCGATTCAGAGTTAAGATTAAACGACAGGCTTTGCCTAATCAGGTGGGCTTATTTTACAAATGTATGATTTAGCTATTGAGCTTAAATGTTTCAATGAAATGAAAACTGTTTATCCGATAAGATATTTTTGTGCACTTTGCTCTGTTTAAAGCTCGCATAAGTTAATCAATCGAGGTTCTCTCCTGACCTAACACGTTATTTGAGAATTGTGTACACCTATTAGCTAACTCGGTGGGTTGATCTCCATTCGGGCACTAATCATGTATGAGGCGTTATACGAGTGCTCGACGGGATGTGTTCCGGAGTATTGGGTCCCAAATGGGAACTTGGCTGGGTTACGCCCTCAGTTCAAGTTAGCAGGAGTAATGGATCCGTCGGTGGCTAAAAGGTCCGTGATCACAGCGAGTAACGGAAAGGGAGTGTGACAATTGCGCGCAATATAATAAAATATTTTAACATGCTTAGAAGTTATTTCAATTTAAAACCTTCTAAGTCATGTCAAGTATAATTTGATAAACTGCTATTATGATTTATGAAATGTTTATAAAATGCTATCCCACTAAGTACATTAGTACTTAGCCCAAAAATACTTTCAAATGTTTTTCAGGTTGATTGGTCGGTGCTGACGGGGCAGAGCTGAGGCTAGGGTTCAACTCCGTATTTTATCTTCCGCTGTTGCACTAGCTCTTATTGTCCTTTGTTTCTCTAACTTAAGACTTTTATGTTAAATTCTGAATTATGTTCCTTATCGAGCTTAGACTCTAAACTTCTGGTACTATGTTATTTAACATTGGTTATCAGAAGCATGAAACCAAACTTGTGATCCTAAGGTTTAGAATGTTGTTAATTGATTAGTATCACTCGATTTCTATCTTTCTTCATTCAAAGGGCGCTGCCCGACTTTTTATCCTATTATTTGAATTTCACAAGGTTCTCCCCTTGTTTATTTCTATGATTTTGGTCGCACCTTGATTATAGTTTATTCCTTCAAGATTTGGGGTGTGACACACTACAAATAGTCTTCAGAACTTTGTTTGTTACCTCACTCCGTGAGGTTGCATGTAGCCCGGCGCAAAATCTGTGATTTGTAAAAGCAGACGACCATCTTTTCTTCAATCCATACATGGTATCTATGCTCACCGAGGCCATACTCATGAATCATAGCCTTCCAAGCCTCTTCAAATTTGGTCTCTGTATCACATCCATTCATACAATGAAACTAAGCTCTCTTGAAAGTAGCACTCCCGTTCAATTTGCCAAAATGAGATGGCGCGTTTTGGTTCATATGCCATTGGCAAAGACGATGACTAAAAGTCAGAAATACGGAATCAGTTGCATTCATAAGAGATTGACATTGATCGGTAAAAATAACCTCCGTTTCTTTGGCAGACATGCTGGTCCAAAAAGTAGTGAACAACCATTCATACGATCGGGTTGTTTCATTTGATGAAAACCCTAGGCCAAACAAAACATTCTTCAAGTGGTGGTTGACACTAACAAATGGAACACAAACAATCTTGTACTTGTTTGTTCGATACATACTATCCACCGATAAGACGTCGCCAAAATACTCATAATCCAAGGAGCTGCGGGAGTCTCTGAAAAAAAAAATCATAAGGTGGCCATCATCATCTAGTTGAAAGTCCCGATAAAAAAATGGCTCGCTATTTGCCTTCGACGTAAAATATTGAACAAGCCACTTTGCATCACCATTCTCCACTTTTGTCTTCATCTTAAGGCTATTTATATGATTATATGCATCATTCCTCATAAAACCGCCATTTTTTAGGACCACCAGACTCCTTCTCCATGAATCTACAAGCCCTAGCAACGCTAATGCCTGCTGAGTTCATCGCTTCTATCAAACTTTTCTTAGTCTTTCACAAATTACGTGCTGAACGTAGCAAATAGGACTGCTCACTGGGAAACAAAGTCATCCACCAAGTCAAAATCTTCATCATTCAAATTTTGAATCTCATCTTTCAAATTTTGCTCACCAGCTTAAACATCTTCATCCCTTGCTACATCTTCAATAATAGGTTCTTCTACATATGGTTCATCAGTAACCAATACTTCGTCTTCAAAGCCAACATCATCAAAAGGAGGCTCATTCAAATCAAATTCCATGATTAACCTAAAATGTTACAAAAGTTATTCATAATACGAAAACATTACGTCATACCATTAAAACAAGTTTCATGCCGAGTTAAAAAGTAAACTTCAGCCAAAATATTGACTTGCCAATATCGGCATATTTTTATTCAATAAAAAAAAGGCCTATATATGTACTTGCCGAAATGAAAAACTGTCAAAACTCTACCAATATTTAAATTTATGATACTATTACAAAAAGACACTTTTCGAATTAAAAACAAAGTAAACCCAAAAGTCATGTTTTCGAGCTTACAATATAAATTTTCATTTAAGAAAAATGAAGAGCTTCAGAATCAGCTCAGACTTCGTGTGGAAGAAAATCGAAGAAAGTAAACCCAAAAGTCATGTTTTGATCCCCCCAAAAATTGGAATTCAGAAAATGGCGCGGAAAATTAAGCATGTGTCATGCTTGCCGAGTGTTTCGGTAACAAATTTTGCCGAATTCTGATGTCATGACATCACGGTTCCCAAGAATCAATTGAGTGCTAGACAGAATCCATAAATGGAGTTAACTCAAAACTACAAAAGAAAAAGATAAATTGATTAAATGAAAAGCGCCATATGGCGCATCGGGAATAGAAGTGTTGGGCACCTAGGTGTGGCATAAAATTTACCCACATTTACATCTTCTCCTTAATTCATGTGTCGAAAAGTTTTGAGCCACTTATAGTTGGACAGAGGGAGTAGTATTTAGTAGTGGGTGAGTTAGTGGGCATGTGATAGAAACTGTATAATTATTTGTTTATAAATTGCCCTTATTTTATGATTATAATTGCAAATTTAACACTAATTTGGCGGCAAAATATTAGTTGTAAAACTGATGTTTTATTTATTATATAGATATCTGATTAAGGGAGGTGTGGACCTATATTTTCATTAAGAGAATCTATGAGAGCCCAATGACATGCTATTTTTTTAGCCCATTGTCCATTAAACCTCAATAGCTCAATCAATTACTCATTTTCTCACCCTAAAAAAAACTTACTCATTTTCTCACGTTTTCATTTATAGAACCTAGTTGAAACTTGAACATAGAAAACAAAGATTTTTTTAGTTTTTATTTCATTTCATGTATACAAAGCCTTCACCCTTTCACAGCGACAATTAGTTGTTCAATTCTCAACTCAGTTTCCCAACATTGAGGTCCTCAAATCTCAAATTGTTTCCAGAGCAAGTGCAAGTTGTTTCAGCTGAATAGCAATGCACCTTTAATATCAAGGTTTCCAGGTTGGCTTCTCTTCTCATCTTAGCCCTGCAAATCAATGTTGAGTCACCATCCATTTTATAAAAATAATGCATCTAACTTTACAAATCGATAAAACTTGAATCTTTACACTTAGTTGGAGAATTGATATAGAAGGAAGCATTGTGCATATTAAATAAAATTGTGAACTTAGCCTTAGGCCTGGTGATTGTTGATTGATTTGGAAATAGAGACAGAAATGGGGTTTTGCTGGTGAAAATCGGAACGGCGGCGGTCGTGGGGCCGTTGCTGTCCGACCAGATGAGAGGAGAAGGCGGCGGCGATTCTCGCTATGAGAAGAGAGGCCGGTAGCTGTTCACGGGCTAAGATTGAGAGAGAAGGGTTTCTAAAATTTGGGGGAATTATGGATGGAAGGTCTGAGAAGGAATAGAGAAGGAGAAAGAAGCGGCAAGGGAGATAGGGAAGGAGAGAGCTAGAGAGGGGGAGATGCCGGTGGTGACGGGGGCCGAAGGCGGCGCCCTTCGCCGGGGAAGAAGGAGAAGGCGGCAGCGCTGGAGAGATCGAGAGAGTGAACAGAGAGAGAAGTCCGATTGATTAAAGGAGAGAGAAAGTGCTCATTTGGGCTTTGGAAACTGGGCTTGTTATTTTACTCTTCTTGGGAATAATTTAATTTTTGTTGGTCTTACTTTAATAATCAGATTTTAGGTATTATATCAAATGATCGATTAGGCTTTCATTCTTTTTAATAATGGGCCGAGACTAATGAGGTGAATTATTCAATTGAATAGAATATAGATTTGATAGCATAACACATTTAATTGTGTTGATTAAGTATATGATGAGAATCATCATTAGTTTATTAAGTGACTTGTGATTAATCAAGTTAGATTGATTAAGAGTTATTCTTTCATATATACTATTAATTACTTGATTCATGAATTAATGAATGAAAATGCATCATAATTCTATTATGTGCATATAGTAAGTATGATTCACATATTATTTGATTAAAGTATTTATGAAATTATATTCTGATTTTGAAAGAAAAATATTTAAGCACTGAAAATATTTTCAAGTTAAAAAATTTCAACAAAAGTCAAGCAAGGATTTTGTTGTTGGTGCCCTTAGCCGAGCAATTGATTTTCAAGATTTTAAAGTGAGTTTTAAAACCCAGGCATAGTGATTTAGAAATTAGTAAGCTTTATCCTACTTTGAACTAAGACTCGTATCACGAGACCTATTAAGATTAGATTATCTTGTAGGCTCAGTTGACCAAGAGGAATAGCACTGCGTTTTCGAGACGAGTTACGTTTGAACTTCAGGCTTTGTCCTATCAAGGTGGGCTTTATTTTCAAAAATTATGCTTGAGTTATATAAAATCGCAAATGCTTTATGAACTGTATACTAACCATGAAATGTTATCTATGCACGTTTTGTATCAGGTTAATGCTATTTCTTAATTCATCGAGATTCATCGAGCTGGCCTAACACGTCGCGCGAGAATTGTGTACACAAGGTTAGTTGTGTAGTGGGTTAATCCCTTGTACCACAGCCAAGATTTCAGCCATCATAGCACTTGAGATAGGCTGAGTGTCATAGATAAAACACCATTGTGCCTTCATAATTTCTAATTATGATTCCCACCCCATACGCTCCCTGATCTAGATAAAACAAAGCATTGACGTCAACACGGAAGCTACTATGCATCGGCTTAATCCACTTCTTCTTCTTCCCCAATGAGACACCCTAACATTTATCCGTCAAGTATGTGGGCTTGGCTACGACATATGCTTTCCGAATACGCCTTACTCGTCTCTTCATACGACAATTCAACAAACTCCTTTGCACCATGCTTTTTGGTGCACAGATAAGTAGCACCATAACTATTGGGAACCTTTTGGAATATCCTAACCCTTGTTTTGATGATACCAAAATTCATAGGACTTATATGTAATAGACTAGAATCGTTTTGAACTCAAGTGTTAGAGTTCGTTTATAGTTTAATTGCAGTGTCGAAGACTGAAGACTGAAGAACGAAGACTGAAGACTGAAGACTGGAGTTACCAACTGAAGTATCAGTTGATGAATCAGTTGAAGACTGATTATTTAATGCGCGCAAAGGACTGATACTAAAGTCAAGTATCAGTTGAACATTCATCCTAGGACTGATCTTCCAACGTTCAGAGGAAGCCACGTACTCTCAAGTACAGCCGCATTAAATGCAGAGATCTCAGAATATTTTATCTCTGCAGAGGTCATTCCTATCTGGTGGTTACTTTTCAGAGATGTGACATCTCCTGTCCTTCAAAGAGAGCCGTTTCCACACAGACAAGGAACCTCGAAGATTGAAGCCTCAGCCCAAATTCGAATTGCTCTCCAACGGAAGAAATCTTGAGGACGATTTACGCCAACGGATCTATTCAAGAGTTCTCCTACAAATAGCGCTCGAGGATCACTTCAATCTTCACCGATTCAACGACATAAGCTGAAGCTCTGCCGAAATTGCTACTCAGCCTAAAGCTTAACCGCCCAAAGCTTGAATCGAAGAAGAGAATTCCAAAGCCAAAATTAGTCACTCCTGATTACATACATTCTCTTAGACCCTAGGCATATATCTGTTTACCCAGAAGCCAAAGGTCAAACTTGCTTCAAAGAACTTGTTCTTTGTAAGTATAGTTGGCACTCGTTTAAACCTCTCCCCCATAAGAGTGTTTGAGTGATTAGGAGTTCAGGAAGGTACTCTGAACTCTGAGTGGAAAAGTCTGAGTGTTTAGCCCTATTTTGTGATGAATCTCTGGGTGTTTACGTGTTATATTGACTTTTATTTTGGTCTCTTTCACTTAAGAGTTGAATGATTTGAGCTTTTGTGCTAATTTTGTTGTCTCAGGATTTTGTGCTCACATTGATTGATATGTGAACAAAAGTAAAGTCAGAATTTAGTTGAATCGTCTGAAGAAGAATCAAAGTTCGTCTCGATACGAGTTCGTAGGCGAAAACGGATCTAAAATCCGACTTGAAACGAGGGAGAACGAACCAAAACAAAAACGCTGCGCATTGCAGTCTGCGAAAGGTATGCACGGCGGCGCCGTGGCACGGCGGGCGCCGTCCACGGCGGGCGCCGTCCACGGCGGCCGCCGTCCCACGGCGGCGGCCGCCTCTGTTCAGATCCGAAAGTACGATTTTTCGATTAAAAACCCCTTTCTTGGGTTTTACTTTATCACTCTCGTCCCCAGCAGCCTCCAGGCGATTTTTCCCTTGCTTTCCCTTAGTTTTAGAGTAGTTAGAAACATCATAAACATCTTGGATTCATTGGATTGCTTTGGATGTCAATTAACATTTCATCGGATTGGATTTCCTTGGATTGCTACGTTTTGTAAGAACTCATTTCGATTCTCTTGGTTATTTGAATCTTTGTTTCTTGCCTTTGATGAATGTGATAATTGAAGATCATTATTGTTGATTCTATATTTTCTTGGTTATATGAATCTTTTGGTTAATTGAGTTTTATGCTTTATGCTTTGATGGATGTGATGATTAGAGATTATTGTGGTTGAGTTTAGATAATCTACGTGATTCGTAGTTCGTTGCTATTGCTTACGTTTTTCCCATCTTGTTGGCGAAGGTTTAGAGATTTCTTTTTATGGAGATTAAGATTTTCTTGCATTCGAATCTTATGCTTGATTGAGTTTCTTGCCTAGGTAGTTATTAATCTTTGATGTTTACAAGTTTATGATCGTTTGGTTTAGTGTTGGAGTTGGAAACTCTAGTTGATTTCGTTAATGTTCAAATGCCATGTTCTAGTTAGTTCGTCGTTGAGTTGCTTGCGGAATTCTCTTTGATTGTGTGTGTTTGCTTAACATTCCTTTGATTAAATGTTAATATGTTAATTCGTCTAGATAATCGTTGTTTATGGTGTTGAATTGATGATTGCTTTCTAGATTGCTAGTTTAGAACCCTAGCTTTGTTTGCCTTCTTGCGTTCTTATTGGCTTCCTATCTTTTGCCTAGTTAACTTATATGCTTTATTTTAATTATGTATTAGTTAATCGGAGAGAAAGTGTCAGACCCAAACTTCTGATTAGAGTGTGTAGATTTCCTTTCAGTTCCTTGTGAGTAACACGATTAGAGCCCTGCTAAGTCTTCCTTGTGAGACGACTTGAGTCACCTTACCACCCTAGGACGACCTCGTATAAATTCGAGTCCATCCGCTAGGTGTTTTTAGGATGAGTCAAATTTTGGCGCCGTTGCCGGGGAAGGCTTTAGGCATTTGATTGTGTTGCATTATTTTCCGTGTTTATTTTTGTTTATTTCTTTTGATTTGGTTATTTTCTCCCTCCGGTACGTTTGATTTGGTTTGCTAGTGTTGTGTATGCAAGGTCGCCGCAGCTTGAAAAGAAAGCTAGTACCTTACTTTGACAACATTCACCGACCTCGTGAGGTCCTTTCTAGCCTGGAGGAGGAGTCCGAGTCCAGTTCGAGAAACTTTGTGGAATCGCAGTATCCTGAGGAAGATTGTGAAGAGGATTACCCCAGTCTCGACCAAGAAGTCATGGCGGAGCAAAATGTACAGTATATGGGGGATTTTTCCAGGCCTGTTATCGGGAACACTAGCACGTCGGCGATAGTGCTTCCCACGGCAGTCCGGAATTATAATCTGAAGCCCAACGACTCAAACCTGCTGCCACTCTTTCATGGGATGCCGAGTGAGGACGCATTACAGTTTATCCGGGATTTCTGCACTCAAGTGCAAACCTTCCCGCTGTTGGAGCTCACCAAGGATCAGCTGAGACTCAAGTGCTTACCCTATGCACTCAAAGACCGGGCGAGGACGTGGTTGCTGTCCCTGCCGCCAAACTCCATAACCACGTGGAGCGTGGCATGTGAGAAGTTCATGCTCAAATATTACCCTAATCACAAGACACAGGAGATTAGGAGCCAAATAATGAACTTCATGCAAGGAGCTGACGAGCCTCTCCACGAGGCTTGGGAGAGATTCCAAGAGCTCCTCCGCCAGTGCCCGCAGCACCAGTTAGCACCCGTCATGTTGATGCAGTTCTTCTATGACGGATTGATTCAGACGGCACAGTTTATGGTGGACAGTACAGCAGGGGGCAACATTGCCCGGAAGACAGCTGATGAGCTCAAGGAAATCTTCGATACACTTGCCGCGAGTTCTCAACAGAAATTAGTTAGAGGAAGGAGGGTGGAAGCCAATGCAGTAGTTCCCAACAACGAGCTTCAGAAGCAAGTAGCGGACTTGATGAGGCAAGTACAACACCTCAGAATGAACCAAGCAGAGGCCCCACCAGTTCACACGCCACCAGCAGAAGGATGTGGTATATGTGGCGATTTTGGTCATGGAACCAACGCGTGCCATCGAATGGGGGAATTCACACCTGAAGGAGGAGCAGAGGTCTATGCTGCTCAGGGCTATCCGGGGAGGCCTCAATTTGAACAGAGGCCCATCTTGAATCAAGGGCAACAAAGCTCCAACTCGGGTTGGAGAAATGAGCAGAATTCGGGATGGAGGAACCAAGCTCCTGGCCAAGGGTCGGGATCAAACCAAGGCAATCAGCTCCCCCGACCTCCACAGCAATTGGGGTATCAGAACCAGCAGCAGTTCTACCCATCTCAACAACAGCCCTCATTTCCTCAGCAGCAGCATTACCCTCAACCATATCAGCAACAGCAGCCACTGCAGCAACTCTACCCACCTCAGCAGCACCAACCTCCAGGCCCCTTATTTGAAGATCAGATGCAAGCTTTCATGCAAGCTAGCAAACAGGCGATGGAGGCTCAGAGTGCTACCATCAAGCGCCTCGAGACTACAGTTGGGCAACTAACAGGAGCCTTGAATCAGCTGCAGGAAGAACAGCCAACTGGGAAGTTCCCAAACCAGGACCAACAACCGCATCAAGCTCATGCCGTGGCGGTGATCAAGGAGAATGACCCAATAACCATGGGGAAATGGAGAAGCAAAACCGTGCAAGCAATCAAAGCTACCCAATGCCCCAGTGAGCCACTGCCACCTGTCACTGTTGCACCAGAACAACCACCACCCAAGCAAGGAGATCCAGGTAGTTTTATTTTTGATATTAGCTTAGGTG
The DNA here is from genome assembly GCF_028751815.1 of Salvia miltiorrhiza. Lineage (NCBI taxonomy): Eukaryota > Viridiplantae > Streptophyta > Magnoliopsida > Lamiales > Lamiaceae > Salvia > Salvia miltiorrhiza. The sequence continues at coordinate 44,355,583 of NC_080392.1, forward strand.
GGGTTGAAAAGGCTTTAGGAATGCTTGATTTGGGCGCGGCAGTCAATTTGACGCCGTTTGATATTTTTGAGAAATTGGGAAATAAAGAGCTGAAATGCACGAATGTTAAGATAGAGCTAGCTGACGGCTCCATTAGCAGCCCACGAGGCCTTGTCGTGGATGTTGAGGTGGTTGTGAGGGGGATTAGTGTTTTAGCTGATTTTGTTGTCCTTGATGAGGGAAAAGGGATTAGAGGCGAGAATGGGCATCTCGTGCTACTTGGCCGACCTTTTATGGCCACCACCCATACTCGCATCGATGTGAGTACGGGAACGGTGAGTATGGCAAGGGCAGGTAGAGCTGTAACATTCTCAGCTTTTGATAAAAAACCTACTACCCCAACTTCCTTAATTCAAATCTGCTCTTATGTTGAAACATTTGATGTTTTGGATGAGGATTGTATTGTGCAGGAATTCCTTAATAAGCTACATGAGGAGGATGAGATCGTGGAAGAATTTCTTGCTAACTTGCAAGATGAAAGTGAGATTGAGCAAGAATTCATGGATAAGCTGCAAGAGGAAGATGATAAAGAGCAAGGCCTTCTTTGTGCCTTGCTACTGGAAGAGAAGCTTGATGAGGTTGTGTCACTCGATCTCCTTGGATGTGTGGACAGAAGACAATCTCATGATATGAGCATGGAGCGCTCATTTGGAGGACCCGCAGCTGCAATTCAAGAAGACGTGTTTACACAGGCACTTAAGCAGCTGACGCTTCAATTGGAATTTGGTTAAGGGGTTCTCTTAGTCGGGCTGGCGACTTAAAAACTAGCGCTGCATGGGAGGCAACCCATGTTTTCTTGCTTTTTCTTGTTTTCATTTTTCTTTCGTTTTGTTTGTGTTTGTGTTTTGTTGCTTCTGTTGTTTGGTGCAGGTTGATGCGTTGGAGATTGTTTGTTCTTTGGATGAGAGATAGGCAGACATCGTGGGAAACTACGGCTCGCCACTTGGATCGATATTCAGGGATGTTTTTCTCTTTCACCCCTATTTTTGCGAGCACTGAGGACAGTGCTAGATTTTAAGTGTGGGGGGGTGTTTGTTGATCCTATGGGTGCCTTTTTGTTGTGATTTTGGGCTTTCTTGTGTGGGGCAAATGGTCTCCTTTATCTTGATTGTTGTTTGGCTTCAAGTAATAATGCACACCTTGATGATTTGTTCACAAGTAAATTTCATGCTTTGTGTTGGCTTGGTTGCTATCTTTGTCTCTCAGGCTATGCATATTCCTCTCTTGATGTAAGTTGTTTAATATTTTGGATGCAACACCCTTATGAGCTATTCTTGACGTGATTTGTCCGGTAGATGCTAGAGGGAGTGTTTTCATTGTGATAGCCTACGATCTTATCCCTTGAGTTTGAATGTTGGTTTTTTGTGAAGTTTTCTATAGCTCTGGGTCTCTGCTCCTCTGACGGTAGTGTTATGAGCATGGAAAACCACGTGAGAACATTTTGGATTTCCTCCAAAAGTGTTGATGTCACGAAAGCTGGCCCATCTATTGAGAATGGAATAACATCACCTTTAAAAGAAAGATGTATAAAATTATTTTTGGTTTGATTGTTTATCATCTTCAAGGAAAATGGGATTTGATTATAAAGGCAATCACATTAGGGAATTCACCTCTAGCGGAGAATTGGGTCTGATCGGATTGAATTGTATCATGTGGTTGTTGCTTCTTAAAATCTTAACAATGAACATCTCGTGAGGAATGTGAATGGCTAAGAGACTTAGATTGGTTGGAGATGTGAATGGTGAGGAAGTTTTCTTGTGAACTATCATTTAGTGTCGTGACTTTGCTTGAGGACAAGCAAAGGATCAAGTGTGGGGGGGTTGTTTAGCCCTATTTTGTGATGAATCTCTGGGTGTTTACGTGTTATATTGACTTTTATTTTGGTCTCTTTCACTTAAGAGTTGAATGATTTGAGCTTTTGTGCTAATTTTGTTGTCTCAGGATTTTGTGCTCACATTGATTGATATGTGAACAAAAGTAAAGTCAGAATTTAGTTGAATGGTCTGAAGAAGAATCAAAGTTCGTCTCGATACGAGTTCGTAGGCGAAAACGGATCTAAAATCCGACTTGAAACGAGGGAGAACGGACCAAAACAAAAATGCTGCGCATTGCAGTCTGCGAAAGGCATGCACGGCGGCGCCGTGGCACGGCGGCCGCCGTCCCACGGCGGCGGCCGCCTCTGTTCAGATCCGAAAGTACGATTTTTCGATTAAAAACCCCTTTCTTGGGTTTTACTTTATCACTCTCGTCCCCAGCAGCCTCCAGGCGATTTTTCCCTTGCTTTCCCTTAGTTTTAGAGTAGTTAGAAACATCATAAACATCTTGGATTCATTGGATTGCTTTGGATGTCAATTAACATTTCATCGGATTGGATTTCCTTGGATTGCTACGTTTTGTAAGAACTCATTTCGATTCTCTTGGTTATTTGAATCTTTGTTTCTTGCCTTTGATGAATGTGATAATTGAAGATCATTATTGTTGATTCTATATTTTCTTGGTTATATGAATCTTTTGGTTAATTGAGTTTTATGTTTTATGCTTTGATGGATGTGATGATTAGAGATTATTGTGGTTGAGTTTAGATAATCTACGTGATTCGTAGTTCGTTGCTATTGCTTACGTTTTTCCCATCTTGTTGGCGAAGGTTTAGAGATTTCTTTTTATGGAGATTAAGATTTTCTTGCATTCGAATCTTATGCTTGATTGAGTTTCTTGCCTAGGTAGTTATTAATCTTTGATGTTTACAAGTTTATGATCGTTTGGTTTAGTGTTGGAGTTGGAAACTCTAGTTGATTTCGTTAATGTTCAAATGCCATGTTCTAGTTAGTTCGTCGTTGAGTTGCTTGCGGAATTCTCTTTGATTGTGTGTGTTTGCTTAACATTCCTTTGATTAAATGTTAATATGTTAATTCGTCTAGATAATCGTTGTTTATGGTGTTGAATTGATGATTGCTTTCTAGATTGCTAGTTTAGAACCCTAGCTTTGTTTGCCTTCTTGCGTTCTTATTGGCTTCCTATCTTTTGCCTAGTTAACTTATATGCTTTATTTTAATTATGTATTAGTTAATCGGAGAGAAAGTGTCAGACCCAAACTTCTGATTAGAGTGTGTAGATTTCCTTTCAGTTCCTTGTGAGTAACACGATTAGAGCCCTGCTAAGTCTTCCTTGTGAGACGACTTGAGTCACCTTACCACCCTAGGACGACCTCGTATAAATTCGAGTCCATCCGCTAGGTGTTTTTAGGATGAGTCACTGAGCACGAGGTGTGCTTAGCAGGGAAATCCTACGCGAGGTGTGTGGGTGCTGAAGAGGGGTTATCTTCAGTTTACAGTTGTGTGCACCAGGCAAGCACACGGGTACGGTTTGCAGTGCACCAGTGAAGCACTTGCAGAGTGGATTGTTGGTCTGATCAACCAGCCGTGGATGTAGGAAAGGGTTTTTCCGAACCACGTAAAAGTCTCTGTGTTATTTACAGCTTTCAGTTTTACATTCATACTTGTGCTATTTCAATTGATAAAACTGAACACTGACTAACAGCAAAGAGAAACCTTAATCCAACTATCTGCTCCACCGAGGCTATTCCGAAACTAAGTTTAATTTCCGCTACGTATGATATCAATCTGACTGAACTATCCTCTGATAGTAAGGAAGAGTGATATCATCTCTATCTTTGCAAACACGACTGAAGCCCTTACTTGAATCAGTTAAGTTCCAGCAACTTAACTGATAACTCTTTACTGAAGAGCCTTCAGTATCAGTCGTCAACCCTGTTGGTCAAAACTAATTTCGGTAAAACAGGTGTTTTGTTTGCATGCAAAAATTCGCTCTAATCTCTGACTGAGATCCCTCTGATTGAGGTCGGTAGGTTATTGTAAAAATAGCCTATAGGTGTATTCCCCCCCATACACCTATTCGAGACCCCCCGGACCTAACAATTGGTATCAGAGCAGGTTGTTCGCAAGAACTATCTGTATCTGACTAGGTTCTACTTGAACTAGATCCTTTTGTCTTAAAGGTCTCGAAAAAAAAAATCTTACTCTTTCTTTTTGTGCTTGCTAGTTGCTTTATCTGCTGTTATATGTTCTCTCTTTTTTGATGGAGACTAACCACAGCAGATTATCTTCTCTACCTATGTTTAGTATTGAAAAATACGACATATAGAAGTTTCGGCTTGAAAGCTTTCTCACCGCCCAACATTGCCGTATGTGGGAAGTCATCACCAATTGTCCAATCACCATCACCGAAACTATCAAAAGAGTTCCTGCTGATCTCCATCAGGATCCTTACGATGATGTACAGCCCAAGTCAAAGACAGACTTCACCACAGAAGAAAGGAAGCAAGATGAGTTAGACAACCTCGCCAAAAGCATCATCTCCGACACCGTTCCCGACAAGCATGTCATGAAGATCATCAAGTGCGGAACTGCTAAGGAGATGTGGGACATTCTGGAAAAAATGTGCGTAGGTTCTGAGGAAATCAAGGAGAATAAGCTATCCATAGCTTGCCAGAAGTTCGACTCCTTCCTCATGCTCAAGAATGAATCTGTCGAGGAAATGGAACAGAGATTCAATCTTATATTGAATGAAGTTCAATCCATTTCCAAAGACAAATACACTAAAAAAGAAATCAACCTGAAGATTCTTCGAGCACTGCCACGTGGAGAATGACAGATCTACTCAGTCGCTCATCAGCATAAGCCAAGATTCAGTCAGCTCCCGACAAACAAGCTTTTCTCTGATCTCATGGCAAATGAGTTCGACCTTCTGAGAAATCTTGGTAACAAGAAGGCTGGAGGATCAGACGAAGATGGTCCATCAACCTCAAGAGGAGTTGCACTGAAGGCCTCAACCAGAGAAGGCAAGAAGCAGATCAAGGAGCCAACGGAACTCAACCCAGAGGACTTCTTCAGTCAATATGCTTTGTTGACTGAAAGATTCAACAAGATGGAGTCCAAGTTCCGGAAGTACAAGAGGTTCCACAAGCAGCACTACAAAGGAAAAGAAAGAGAAGGGAACTCCAGACATTCCACTGATCGAAGCGGAGAAAGGAAGTCAGCCGCTTACGACATCAAGGATATGGAATGCTTTGGATGTAGAAAGAAAGGGTACTTTCGACATGAATGCCCTGATCTGACTACAGCTGAGCGCAGGGAACTGAAAGCAAAGAAAGATCGTAGATCTTCGAAGAAGAAAGCGATGGTTGCTGACGATGCTGACTCTTCCAAAGACACATCAGAATCATCCGACTTCTACAGTTCCAACTCAGATGATGAGAGCCGAGCCCTGATGGCCAACGAATCAGAAAGTGTGGCTGACAACAGCTACAACAATGGAATGAATGGCCCAGAGGTAAACTCTCTCTCAAAAACTCCTTATACTGATAACTTCCTGATGCTTTCAAGAGACCACTCAGAATCTGGAGATAGCTCATCCGTTGAAACTGACGAGTTTGATCAGCTCCTGACTGATCATTGTCAGTTGAGGAAAATGTTCGAAGATCTCCTTAAGTAGAATCAGACATTGGACAAGGAGATCATTGATGAACGAGCTAAGAATCAGACAATCATATACTTTCCGGATGAAACTTGTCTTGATCAGCTAATCATGGAGAATAGCCGACTGGAGGAAAAGCTCAGAATTTCCAATTCAGAATGTGAAAGAGCATCTCATGAAATCAAGAGGCTCAATCACAAACTGGAAGAAACAGTCAAGAGCTGCATGATGCAGTCTCCCATGATGAGCAACTTTCCATCGAAAGGACTGGTCAACAGCATCGGAGGAAAGGTTGCAGCTGTCAAAGGAAAGGATATCATGATCATCTCTAAAGATGATCCTTCTGAAATCACAACCTCAGAAGAATCAAGAGATCATGATATGGATGAAGTTCGCAAGCGCAGACTGATGGCTAGATCAAATGTTCCACCTCCACGGAGCTACAGACGAGCTAAGGAGGCCCCCAACCAGATCATCCTACTGAGAAGACTGGAAAGCAGATTTCAGTCAAAGATCGGGGAAGAAACATCAGGAGTCAAGAAGAATCTTCCTCATCAACCCAGGGGGAAGAAAAGTCATATCAGTCAGAAATTTACATCCCCAGTTCAGTTTCAGAAGGAACAACATCCATGGAGACCATGCAAAGCTGAGTCCAGACGAGCCAAGAGCCATCATCGACAACAAGCTACTGGACACCAGCCAAGTCTCCAAAAGTCTGCAAAGACTAAAGTATCTCAAGGAAGATACTTTGCCGAGCAAAGAAGACCTCAACCACTCATCAGACAAAACTGCTACAAGAGTGAGGCCTTCAATAGGATTTCTCAACAGAAGAATGCTCATGTGCCACCTAAAGCGCCAACGACATCGATCAGGCAATCAACAAAGCGCAAGAGATCAGCCAGACCAATTCTGAAGCAGATATGGGTTCCAAAGGGAACTCGAGCTAACATTGAAGGACCCAAAGCTTGATTGGGTGCCTGAAGCAACTCTTCCTTGCAGGTCAATGTCAGGAAACATAAAAAGAAGGAAGAGGCCAAAGCTTCAATCAGAACGTGGTATCTGGACAGTGGCTGTTCGAAGAACATGCGGGCTACAAAGAATATCTATCTCAGTATGTTGAGAAAGTTGGATCCAAAGTTGCATTTGGAGACAACTCAATCGGAGAAACAAAAGGCTACGGTGTGCTCAACATGGGTAACGCCTGTATCAGTAATGTTAGCTTTGTTTCTGGTCTTAAACATAATCTGTTGTCTGTGAGTCAATTTTGTGACAGTGGTTTCACAGTGAAGATCAAAAAGGATAAATTCACTGTTAGAAACAATCAGAAGAAGGTGGTTCTGAAAGGATTCAGACAAGGGAGTCTCTACGTCGTTTCTTGGGAAGACAGCCCACCAGAAACGTGCCTCATCAGCAAGAGCAGCTCGGAGCTAAATTGGCTATGGCACAAGAGACTCAACCATCTCAACTTCAAGACGATCAACAAACTTGCTAAACATCAACTGGTAGAAGGTATTCAGTCTATTATGTTCCAGAAGAAGCAAGAATGTGAAGCATGCCTCAGAGGAAAGCAGACGCGGACGTCATTCAAGTCGAAGTCAGGACACTCCTCTGGAAGGATTCTGCATCTACTTCACATGGATCTGTTTGGCCCGATCACTCCAAGAAGCTACAATGGTAGGAAGTATACCTTAGTAGTCGTTGATGATTATTCACGATATACTTGGGTTATATTTCTTTTCAAGAAGAAAGAGACACTGGAGGAACTGCCAAAGCTGCTGAGAAGACTGAGCGTTGAAAAGGAAGTCAACATCATCAGCATCAGATCAGATCGTGGGACTGAGTTCCTCAATACTGTCATTCCCAAGTATTGTGATGAACAAGGAATCAGTCATCAAACTTCTGCAGCAAGAACTCCACAGCAGAACGGAGTTGCAGAAAGAAGAAACCGGTCTCTAAAGGAAGCAGCAAGGACGATGCTAGCCGAGTCAAAACTCCCCTTGAAGTTTTGGGCCGAAGCAGTCAACAACGCATGCTACACGCAGAATCGCTCCTTCCTCACTCAGAGACATGGAAGAACAGAAAGCCTATCGATTGCCTACTTTCATGCTTTCGGTTCTAAGTGTTTCATACACAACAATGATAAGAAGAGGTTGAATACTTTCGATAGCAAGGCTGATCCAGGAGTCTTCCTTGGATACTCTGGAACAGAACGTTCAAGCAAAGCCTATCGAGTGTTCAATACTCAAACTCTTTGTGTAGAAGAAACTCCTCATGTGATCTTTGATGAGTCTACAGATGGTTTCAGGGAACATGATGCTGAAAAGTGTGTTCAGATCGCTGAAGGTTCCAAAGCTGAAATCCACAACACCGAGCCCTCTACTGTCTTGATATGGGGACCTGGCAAAGATGAAGATGCTGAGATGTTTCAGTATCAGAAGATCAACCAAAGGTCTGAAGTTCAGATTGGAGCCAATGCAGATGGCACCAGTCAAGGGGGAACTCCAGTTGCTGAAGTTCGAGTTGAATGCGCAGAAGCCACCCCAGCTCAACTCTCCCCTGCTCCAGAAGGTGCTCAACACCCCAGAGCCATTCTGACCGAAGAAGCCCCACCTTCCCCTGAAGAGATCAAGAAGTATCGAAGATGGTTTGAACTCCACTCAAAGGAGAACATCATTGGAGAACCATCAGATGGCGTAAAGACTCAGAGATCAATGTGCAACCTCGTCTTCGACATCAACCAGAACTGCATCAACGATGATAAGAATTTCAGTTGTTTCTTATCAACTACAGAGCCCAAGGATATTGAAGAAGCTCTGAAGTCGACTCAATGGGTCATCGCAATGCTAGAAGAACTCAATGAATTCAACCGAAATTCAGTTTGGGAGCTTGTGGATCGACCAGACGATGCAAAGGTGATTGGCTTGAAATGGATTTTCAAGAACAAGAAAGACGAAGAAGGAAACGTTGTGAGAAACAAAGCAAGGCTTGTGGCTAAAGGATACAGTCAAGAAGAAGGAATCGACTACGACGAGACGTTCGCCCCAGTTGCCAGATTGGAAGCAGTCAGACTCTTCTTAGCCTTCGCAGCTCACAAAGGTTTCAAGGTACACCAAATGGATGTCAAGTGTGCATTTCTCAATGGAGTGCTCACAGATGAAGTCTATGTGGAACAACCTCCAGGATTTGAGGTTGCTGGACCAGAAAAGGTGTACAAGCTGAAGAAAGCGCTCTATGGGTTGAAGCAAGCACCAAGAGTGTGGTATGATACTCTCTCGGAGTATCTAGTTGAACAAGGATTCAAAAAGGGATCTGTGGACAGAACTTTGTTCACTCTCAAAGAAGGAGAAGATCTCTTGCTTGTTCAGATTTATGTCGATGACATAATCTTCGGATCCAAATCCGAACGCATGTGCAAGAAGTTTGCTGTCATCATGACCAACAAGTTTCAAATGTCCATGATGGGAGAAATGAATTTCTTTCTCGGATTGCAAGTCAAGCAGACCAACGAAGGAATACTGATCATCCAGTCCAAGTATGCCAAGGAGCTGATAGCTAAGTTCGGTATTCAGCACATGAAGTCAGTCAAGATCCCAATGAATACAAACTGGAAAGTTGATCCAGATTCTTCAGGAAGCTCTGTCTCTTCGAAGAAGTACAGAGAAATCATTGGATCTTTGCTGTATTTGACTGCGAGCAGACCAGATATCGCATTTGCAGTCGGGGTATGTGCAAGATATCAATCAGATCCCAAGGAAGCTCATTTGGATGCAGCTAAGCGGATTCTGAGATATCTCAAAGGCACACCCAATCTAGGATTGTGGTATCCAGCAGACGACGACATCAAGCTCATCGGATATTCAGACTCAGACTTCGGTGGATGCAAGCTTGATCGCAAATCAACCTCCGGAACATGTCAATTCCTAGGCAACAATCTCATCTCTTGGTTTTCAAAGAAGCAGACTTCAGTCGCCACCTCTACAACTGAAGCTGAATATGTTGCTGCCGGAAGCTGCTGTTCACAAATCCTGTGGTTAGTCCATCAACTAAAGGACTATGAGATCGACGAAAAGGAAGTTCCTATCTATTGCGACAGCTCCAGTGCTATTGCAATCTCCCAGAATCCAGCTCATCATACCAGAGTCAAGCATATCGAGATTCAACATCACTTCATTCGTGATCATGTCGAAAAGAAGAATGTCTCTGTGGAATGGATTCTCACTGCTATTCAGAGAGCGGACCTGCTGACCAAGGCTCTTCCAGAAGAGAGGTTCAATGATCTATGTGCAAAGATCGGCCTCATCAACCCTGAAGAGTGATACTGTGTTTGAAGATTTTCTCAAACAGTCATGCTGACCGGTGGTCAACCAACTGCTGCCTCTACGATCGCCGACGTGGAAAGCAATGAAGTCCGAGTGCTCATCTGAAGAAGAAGTCATCCTGATGAATTAACCAGGATCACGTGGTATCAACTGACTACGATGTTCAGTTGATCAGTAAGTAGTTTAAGTGCTTACCTTTTCAAAATCAGTTATGTCAGTTAAGAGTTTTAAGTTTTTAGTTCAAAACCTTTTCTCTAACTGATCAGTTTCTTTCAAAAACTTTAACTGATTGTTGGAATTGTTGGAAAGTGGAATATCCGAAAATGACAAGATTTTTATAAAGTAAAAATCTGTTTTGATTGAACTTGTCCTGATCTTATTGCCAAAAATCCTTCCAACTTTTTTGCCTCTGCAATAAAATTTCTTGAAACGCTCATTGACATGACAGAATGTAATGATGCCTTTCAAAGTCCCTCGCAGTGACGGCGGACGCGAAATTTCTCTTCAATTGCATTTTAGGTACAGTTTTCGAAAAACCTTTTCATCTTCTACATGGTTCATATTCTGCCTATTTAATACCATGCTGTCTTCACAATTTTTCTGCATCAACTAACAACTCTCCACAGCCTTCACTGTGAGAAAAAGTTTCAATTGTTTCAAAAGTTGCAGAGAAAAATTGTTTCGACTAAAGGAGAAATCTATGACTGCAAAGTCATGGAGTGGAAGAATGACGCTCACATACCTGGTCTTCACCGGACCCTTCCACTGGATCTCAACGTCTCTCCGGCGTCAAAGTTTGCTCTACCCTCACTTGTATCCAGCGAAGGGAGCGTCTTCCATCCTCATGCCCGGTGCATCGGTTTGAAGTACCTGTCTGAAATAGGACAGACTTCATCGTCTTCACCGAAAGGCTTCTCACTTTTTGTGGAGAACCGATGCGGAGCAACAACAATGAGCAGGAACTCATTGTTAATCGGCGCTATGTCAACAGTGAGACCCTCACATTCTCCACTGACCTGACAACCCCTCACCTCTCAAACCCTCTGATTCTCTTCTTTTCTTCCTCGTCATTTCTTTCTTCTTCCTAACCTCCTTCTAAGCCTTCGCCTTCTGCATCCCCAATGACCCCAATATCTTCCTCATGCGAACTTACCTTCGCATGTTATGTGCTTCCTTCTTATGTCCGCCCTTCTTTTTGATGTTGCCAAAAAGGGGGAAAGAAGAACAATCTAATGGACTTAAGTCGGTTAAGCAACATGATCATCGCTCTATTTCATCCGATGATCATGAGGAAGATACGCCAAGAGGACAAGACCTCAATTCAACGGAACACAAGTGAGAGTGGAACAAGCTTAGGAACATGAAGACACGAAGACAGAAGATGAAGATCAAGAAGTTCAAGGCGCAGCCAAGCAGACTGCTGGAGTCCATGGGTTTCCCATGATGTTTTTGTTTTTCTTTTTACTCCAATGTAAGTCTTGCTCTGTACCTCGACTGATGACTTATCAGTCCTCATTAATGAAATGAACTTCTTTTTGATCTCACCCTGAAGACAATGACTCTTTGTCCAGGCTCTGATTATGGTTTTTCTGTCTTCTTTTAGTTCTGTTTTTAGAACTGTTTTCGTTCTTGCTCTAAGTACAAGTTGTTTAGGTTTTATTGTTGAGGGGGAACTATCTTCACCCCTTGTTTAGAACTTGTACTGTGAGTTCAGTCTTTTTGTTGTCTAGAACTGCTGTGTGGTTTTGGCATCATCAAAAAGGGGGAAATTGTTGGGAACCTTGTGGAATATCCTAACCCTTGTTTTGATGATACCAAAATTCATAGGACTTATATGTAATAGACTAGAATCGTTTTGAACTCAAGTGTTAGAGTTCGTTTCTAGTTTAGTTGCGGTGTCGAAGACTGAAGACTGAAGACTGAAGAACGAAGACTGAAGACTGAAGACTGGAGTTACCAACTGAAGTATCAGTTGATGAATCAGTTGAAGATTGATTATTTAATGCGCGCAAAGGACTGATACTAAAGTCAAGTATCAGTTGAACATTCCTCCTAGGACTGATCTTCCAACGTTCAGAAGAAGCCACGTACGCTCAAGTACAGCCGCATTAAATGCAGAGATCTCAGAATATCTTATCTCTGCAGAGGTCATTCCTATCTGGTGGTTACTTTTCAGAGATGTGACATCTCCTGTCCTTCAAAGAGAGTCGTTTCCACACAGACAAGGAACCTCGAAGATTGAAGCCTCAGCCCAAATTCGAATTGCTCTCCAATGGAAGAAATCTTGAGGACGATTTACGCCAACGGATCTATTCAAGAGTTCTCCTACAAATAGCGCTCGAGGATCACTTCAATCTTCACCGATTCAACGACATAAGCTGAAGCTCTGCCGAAATTGCTACTCAGCCTAAAGCTTAACCACCCAAAGCTTGAATCGAAGAAGAGAATTCCAAAGCCAAAATCAGTCACTCCTGATTACATACATTCTCTTAGACCCTAGGCATATATCTGTTTACCCAGAAGCCAAAGGTCAAACTTGCTTCAAAGAACTTGTTCTTTGTAAGTATAGTTGGCACTCGTTTAAACCTCTCCCCCATAAGAGTGTTTGAGTGATTCGGAGTTCAGGAAGGTACTCTGAACTCTGAGTGGAAAAGTCTGAGCACGAGGTGTGCTTAGCAGGGAAATCCTACGCGAGGTGTGTGGGTGCTGAAGAGGGGTTATCTTCAGTTTACGGTTGTGTGCACCAGGCAAGCACACGAGTACGGTTTGCAGTGCACCAGTGAAGCACTTGCGGAGTGGATTGTTGGTCTGATCAACCAGCCGTGGATGTAGGAAAGGGTTTTTCCGAACCACGTAAAAGTCTCTGTGTTATTTACAGCTTTCAGTTTTACATTCATACTTGTGCTATTTCAATTGATAAAACTGAACACTGACTAACAGCAAAGAGAAACCTTAATCCAACTATCTGCTCCACCGAGGCTATTCGAAACTAAGTTTAATTTCCGCTGCGTATGATATCAATCTAACTGAACTATCCTCTAAGAGTAAGGAAGAGTGATATCATCTCTATCTTTGCAAACACGACTGAAGCCCTTACTTGAATCAGTTAAGTTCCAGCAACTTAACTGATAACTCTTTACTGAAGAGCCTTCAGTATCAGTCGTCAACCATGTTGGTCAAAACTAATTTCGGTAAAACAGGTGTCTTGTTTGCATGCAAAGTTTCGCTCTAATCTCTGACTGAGATCCCTCTGATTGAGGTCGGTAGGTTATTGTAAAAATAGCCTATAGGTGTATTCCTCCCCCCATACACCTATTCGAGACCCCCCGGACCTAACAATAACTCATATGCATCACTTACTCATTCCTTCAAGATCACTTCTGCAATATCCATGAGTTGCATCCCTGTTGCTTTTCGCATCACATCCCAAAAAACGTGATTGTCGGCATATTTGTTGAACCTCACGACAAGACTCACAGATACCATCCGTAGGAACATAATGGTTTCAGAGGTTGGCCGTCATCGGGATTAGATTAGAGAAGGCTCGCCAGAGAAAAAATTTGTATAACCCCATGCAGACCTTGGACCTATGAATTGAGAAACATGGTTTTCGTACCTCAATTCCACATGTTTTGTTGTCATTTCCCTTCATGTTTTGCTTGTGAATGCTTGTTTGTGCCCGAATATTTAGTTTTATGAAGATTTGATGTCTTGGTGTAGTTTTGGAGTAATTTCAGGAAAAATCAAGGATTAATTGGAGGATTTTGAAGATATGAGATTGAAGTACATCTCGAGAGGAATCCGTGAGCACAAACGGCAACCAAATCCGAGTTCGGACGAGGGAGAACGGAGCAAAACAAGCGGACTGCGCAAAACGCCCAGTATCCCGCGGTCACCACCCGTGGCCGCGGGGTGGGACCGCGGGTCAGCTGCCCCCCTTCTCCAGGAGACACCCGCGGTCACCACCCGTGGCCGCGGGGCGGGACCGCGGGTCCCCTGAGCATCCCCCACGTTTGAAGGCCGCGGACGCGGGCCGTGATCGCGGGAAAAGGGCGGGGCTTCCCCCAAGTGGGCCCCAGACGAGATTTTGAGCCCTAAAACCTCATTTTCCCCCCATTCCTCACATCTTTCATCTTCCCCAACATTCAACACACCCAATTTCATCTTCCCAAATACTCCACACCAAAACCCTAGACTCCATTAACACACCCACCTACCAAGATTGAAGCATTGAAGAGGAGAGAAGGAAGAAAGCAACCTTGAAATAGGATTTGTCACTTTACTCTCTATTTCATTTATGTATCTCTTTGTTTTTGGATTGTTGTTTGTGCACATGTTAGGCTAAAATCCCCTATTGGTTTGGGGATTAGGCTAGTAGATTATGTAATGGATTGATTATTATGCTCAATATTTATCTTTGATTATGCCTTCTTCATTATCTTTTCAAGCCCTAGCTTTAATTCTTGTATGGATTGTTGGCCACCTTTTGTGCATTTCTAATTTGTGATTTGAATCGGGAGAGGATAATCACAATAGATTAGGAGTTTGATACATATCATCTCAATAAACCGGGAGGTTGAGAGTTGGGTGAGGGCTTGCTGATCTTTTGTGCTCTTGGGAGTTATAGGTTAGAAATTGACCGGGGACGGCAATTATGACCCGTAATCTACTGTTTTAGTCGTCCGGGAGGGGGCTAAAACTAGTGGGGAGATCGCCCTAGATAAGTAGGCCATATCAAGATTTATATTGATTTAGATTGAAGTTCATTACGATCCATCGAAATCTAGTCCCTAGGATAACTTTCCTTCGAGTCATTCCCCAATTTATTAACTAAGTTTATATTATTGTTATTTAGTTTGCTTGCTTTAATTTAACTTTGATTTAACCTTCAATATCTCTTCATCTTTAGTTGTCTAAATAGATTGAAAATAACTTATTAATAGTATTTAGAAGTTTGAATTCATCAATCCTTGTGGGATACGACCTTGCTTCCACTTATTGCAACTACACCGTATACTTGCGGCGTGGTGAAAATAATAGCGAACATGAATACAATCATATCCGTTTCATTCCACACTTTCCATATCAAGCCCTCCTTAATCATCGATCTGCTCTAGGCAATAGAGTGCCAAAACATAAGACGATCTCGAGGGAGCATGAGCTTGCATCAAATCACCATTTTTGAAGTATTTAACTTTAAAAACACGGGCTACCAGTGACTCAGGATACAAAATCATCGTCCAAGTATGTTTCGTCACTAAAGCTTTGTTTCAAATCTTTAAATCCCTGAACCTCATGCTTCTTTTTTGTTTCGGCACACACATGCGTTCCCACCTGGCCTAATGCATACGTATTTTCTCATCCTTCTTGCCCCACCAAAATACCGCCCATATTTTATGGATATCATCACAAATAGTATCCGGGATTATGAAGCACTGCACAGCAAACGTTGGCACCGCCTTAGCTACATGCCTTGATAAGGACCTATTTTCCCCCGCAGAGAACTTACTTTGATTCCAGCATAAAATTTTCTTCAAATACCCAAATTGGATTCCTTTTTGGTTTAAAGAGAAAGTAGGAAGGCCAAGATAGGCGTTGTATCCCACCTCCAGAAAATATAATAATCAAATACACTCTCCGTCCATGGAAGAACTTTATAGGGTGGAGTGATATGATTTTTAAGAAAAAAATTGTTGGGTGTACTTAGAGAGGGGAAAAGGTTGTTGAGTTGAGTCACTTGAGTGTATTGCGAATGGTGAGAAAATATTGTAATTATAGTCCAAAAATAAATAGAAAGTGTTTTTTGTGAACGTCCCAAAAAAGAAAAGTATGAAGTTCTTTTATGGACAAAAGGAATATAATAATTCATCGGTGCTCAAAAAATATAATATTCAAATTCAAATAAAATAAAACATGAAAAGAAAAAGAAATTTGAGAAAACTAATGGCTGTCGGAGAAGTCTGCAAGACTGCAATCGTCATTGAAATAGCAGATCCACATTCCACCACGACCCACCTTCTCTCTCTCCACTCACGGTGGCCCGACGAACTCCACCGCCTCAATACCGTAGGCTCGGCTCTTCGGTCAGTCTTTCTCTGCGTAGGCCGAAAAGTGGTTGGAATATCACGAATAGCTCTCTCAACCATTGATTGAAAATTTAATTCATTCCTAACCTAGTTGATGATAGGTTGTTGAAATTCACACTTATGTCTGAGGTATGCCTATCAGGGTTCTTGGTGTTTGTTGGTCAATTATGTTCTATTCTCCTTATTTGATTCTTGTTCAGGCCTCACACAAGAATCTGATGTACAGATTGTTCGACGAAATGCCCCAGTGACTAATTGCGGCTACATTCTATCTCAGAATCGAACATGGCATGGATAGCATTAATCTCATCAGTGCTAGTGCTCTGGTTTGCTTCTCTCTGCAAAGTTTTTCTAGAATCTCTGTCCTTCTAAAAAGCAGCATTCTTAAACGATGGTAATTTGTGAATTTTGTCCATGAGCAAGATGACATGTGATGAATTGCAGCATTTCAACATGAGGCACACTCCGCCCTAATTAAATCCAAATTATAATTATCAAACCATAATTGGAGACTAATAAATTCTGGGGAGGATGCACACAAGTTTTTGCCCTTTAAAATATGTTTCTTAATTATTATTTTCTTCACTCTCCAAGAAAAAAAACTGTCTGCTATTCAGCAATACATAAATGTGGTTTATATAAAACTTAAATGTTTATAGTTGATTTCTTGAATGATAGGTGCAAGTTCTAGAAGGAGAAATGTCTTTGTGGTTATTGCTCATCCTGACGATGAGTCTATGTAAGATTGAAATTTCAGTATTCCCATTTGATGTGAAGCACCACTTATGCTTTCCTGAAGACTTGTTCTCTATCTTTGTCGTGCTCGATCCATTTGGGATTAATGTATAATTTATTGTTCCACACTCGCAGGTTCTTTGCTCCTATGATTAATTACGTGACTTCCAGAACCATTAGGCCTTGTTGGCTTGAGGATAATAATCAATTGACACAGGATATAAGATCAATTGACTTTGGCTTTTACAATTTTTGATCTTCTAATTCATGTTAGAGGGATTTCATTTTTTACAATGGAGCTTCATCTATATGTCACATAATGAAATGTAGCTCTATCATAGATCATAACCAAGTTATTGATTGTAAAGATGGTTATTAGTTTGGAATATTTTTCTCTTAGGTTTTGAGAATTTATTTTATCAGACCTTACAACACTTTTTGGTAATGTAGGCATAGCAGACGGCATGGGAAGTATTAGAAAATAAGAGTTATACATGGCCTTCGTGGTTCTCAAGGTTCGCATTTTGACTTTTGGTTTGTCATCTATATGCAAAGCATTGCAAATGTTATCTTTCTCCTAATTTTATCGTGAACGCTTTCCATACCAGATACATAGTTCCTAATTTTGACGTGGTAAGATTTATTTTGGTTAACATGTCCCTATTATCCAATCAACTTATCCAATCAAGGAACACTTGTGTTGATATTTGAGTTGTTTGTGCTGGTGGAACCACAATTTGGTAGTACCTGTGCGCATTCTTTAGCTAATCGATATTGTATTCTGTTAAGCTCTTGTATTTTCTTTATTAGATCATTACATTTGACGATTACGGCATATCTGGTCATTGCAACCACTGCGACGTTCATCAAGGAGTAATATAAGAGCTAGATGAACTCGTAGGTTATGCTCCTGTTGGCCATATGTCGATTAAAAGAAGTTTCGGTGTTGTGTGCATCTGTTTAAATTGAAAATTAAGGAAATTCTAGTAGCATTGAGCAACATGTCAAGCTGTGAGATTGCTCACTGAGATGAATGCATCTCTTAGTTTTTCTTTTATTTAAGAAGATTGTATTGGAATGGCAGTTCTTTAATTTTATTCAATCAATACATAAGGTTCTTTTCTTTGTATTCCAGAAAGTTGTTGCACGATGCTTCAGGGAGACACCTCGAGGCTTGGGCGATTGTAAGCTACCCCAGTCATTTTTAATCTAGATTCATGCTTTAGATATTTCAGTTCAACATTTGTAAATCAACTGTACGTCATATCTGAAAAGTTCCAAACTATTGTTCCATATTTTTTCAAGTCTTGATTGACTTTACTACTATAATATTTTGACCCAAGTATATTATGATAAGTTTTCATTATTTTCAGGTAAGCCCTAACATAGTACGCATGTACATCGGACCAGTAGATATTTGGTTATCCATCTTGTTTAGCAGACTTAAAAAAGATGGACCATCTTGATAAGATAATATATCTTGAAAATGTGAGAACACAAATACTCCGCAGTGTCAAATATGCGACAAGTGCACGTAGAAGGATAATTTTCCTTGTTGAACTGAATATGCCTCCGCTTCCCACCAACACAACCCGAGGACAAAATGAATTCAAGGTCATCCGAATCATACTTTGATGGACCTTTGATTATATCCACATTCAAAGAATGATTGGCCTCATGCTCAAATTTACGAAAAACACTTCTCGTCAAGACTTTAGCTGCATTCTTCATTAGTTCATTGTGATCCACATATAGCCCAGGCATTCATATACATAGTGCATGCTCTTCACTTTCTTTACGCCTCCATTCAATTTGAATTTCATCAAACTTAAACACAAAATCATGCAAGGATGTGCTCGCATGTAATACCCCGCTCATTTCTATTTAGTTTAGGGTTAATTGCATGTAATATCATGAACTTAACGCGAAATCCAAATTTAGCACGAATTTAAAAAGTTCCAATTAAAATCACCACGTATGCCCTGTGTCCAATTTTAGCACCGTTTTGTTTTCCGACAGAACCACGTGGCAATGACGTGTCTTCCGGTAGACACGTCATTGCCACGTACTCCGAAGAGAGAGAGAGAGAGAGAGGGGGCTAAAATCGATGGGTTTGCAGAGGGCGGCGCGACGACCCCGACCTCCCCTCCCCCCACCTCAGCCTACCAGAATGATGAGGGTGGCGGCGTCGCGAGGAGGGGAGTCGCCGAGAAGGGGAATCGCGCGAAGGGGAATCGCGCAGAGGGCGGCGGCGGCGCGACTGAAAATTCTGGAATTGGGGGTAGGGTTTGAAAATTCTGGAATCGTGAGGAGGAGGTGAGAGGTGGAGGCGGCGGCACTCGTTGCCGGAATCGCGAGGAGGAGGTGAGAGGCGTGGGCGGTGGAAGAGGAGGAGGTGAGGGTGGAGGCGGCGGCACTCGTCGCCGGAATCGCGAGGAGGAGGTGAGAGGCGTGGGCTGTGGAAGAGGAGGAGGTGAGGGTGAAGGCGGCGGAAGAGAGAGAGAGCTTGGCTCGCCGGTCGGAAGCTTGTACCGGCAAGCCACGTCAATGACACGTAGGATCGAAGCATGTGCCAACAAAAAACGGTGCTAAAATTGGACACGGGGCATAGGTAGTGATATTAATTGGAACTTTTGAAATTCGTGCTAAATTTGGATTTCGCGTTAAGTTCATGATATTACATGCAATTAACCCTTTAGTTTATAATTTATTTTAGGGTTTTTTGCAAATAAAATCACGAACAATTTTAAATTTGCAATTTTAACGTGACTTTTGAAGTGTGGCGAATTAAATCATAACCTTTTCAATTTTTACAATTTCGTCCCCTCAATTTTTTCCGACCACCGAAGTGATGAGTTGGAGCTTATGTGGATTATTTTTTTCCACGTAATTAATTTCTAACTAAGATTAAATTGCTGACTAAGATTAAAACAAAATCAAAACTTAATTCTTTTATTTTACTTCTTTTTCGTCTTTTATAAAAATATATTTGATGTGTATCTTAAGTTAAACGTTATGACAAGATCTTAAATTTGATTTAAAATTCATTAAATATGAATTTGAAATAAATAATTTATTATAATTTAAAATTTTAAAGTGATTGTTTTTCTCCCTCCTATCTCTTTTACAATATTCTTTATTTTTTTCTCTTTCTCCTTATTTTGTTATTATATTATTTCTATTTGTATCTCTTTCTCCTACAAAATTTATATATCTTCTCTTATCTTTTGATTAAAAAAACATAATATTTATTTGTTGAATTATTTTATCAAAGCATACATAAAAATATTTAAATTAAAAATATTAATTAAAAAATATAATGCACAATTATCAACAAATATCGAGACAATATTACAAAAGTATTTATTAATTTTAATTTTAATAGAAAATAATAATCGATAACAAAAAACTTTCGGTAAATTTAATTATTATTATACAATACTCATTGAACTTAATATTATACTCCTACTCATTAAGTTGATAAAATTATTACTATACACTACTTTAAATCAAATACTAATATTTAAATTAATATATTTTTTGTTAGTAATTAATTTGATTCATAAATAATAATATTTTTACATAATTTCAAATTTTAAAAATAAATAAATACTCCCTCCGTCCCATTATTTATGGGACATTTTCCATTTTGGGTTGTCCCAACCTATATGGCACATTTCTATTTTGGGCAAAAATAAGGGATAGATTAACCCTTAATTAATTAACTAATTAAATCTTAACACTACACTAATGGGACGGATATGTTGGACTTCAAACCAACCCTAAAATCATTCCCATTTTTCCTCCATTTCACATCCGCCGCTCTCTCTATCTCTAATCCCAACTCCTCTCTCGAAACTTCTCCTCTCGACTCGCCTAGGGTTTGTAATCCCTCTTTGAATCTGCACTCGTGTAGTAGCCCGCTCTTTTAATTATGATTAAAATTAGTAAATGCAATTTTTATAAATAAATCCAGTTTATGGTCCTGATTTTTTTTATCAGAAACGGAGTTATTATTTTAGCTTATACTTTTATAATGTATGAGAAAAACGCGACGAGGATTATTGAGCCATTCAATAATTATTATTTCCAAGTTATAACTGACTTAGCAAAGTCATGTTATTTATTAATCGAAAAACAGAAGCAGTTATATTTATTAGTGCTACTTGAAGTCGAGAAATTATTCCGACTGCAATACAGATTAAATCTACGGATTTAATCTAGATATTAAATGGCTTGTGAAGTGAATTAAATCTAGAGTGAAAATTTAAAATGCCCATTCTCTTATGAATAATTTGAAAAATGCCCTCTCTTATCATACAAAGCATTTCATGCCCTATTCTTTAAGTACCCCTTGATTTGATGGGTTTGCTTGGTTTTCTGTGAAAGTCTTACACATTTGACCGATTTGACAGCCATCGGTCATAAAAGTCAACGATTTGACAGCTATCGGTCAAGAGTATATGTGCCCGGCCGGCGGCTAGATCATGTGTCCGCCCGGCCGGACACATGATCTAGCCGGTCGGACACATGATTTTATCGGTCGGACACATGTCTGACCGATAAAATCATGTGTCCGACCGGCTAGATCATGTGTCCGGCCGGGCGGATACATGATCTAGCCGGTCGGACACATGATTTTATCGGTCAGACATGTGTCCGACCGATAAAATCAAGTGTCCGGCCGGCCGGACACATGATCTAGCCGCCCGCCGGACACATATACTCTTGACCGATAGCTGTCAAATCGTTGACTTTTATGACCGATGGCTGTCAAATCGGTCAAATGTGTAAGACTTTCACAAAAAACCAAGCAAACCAATCAAACATCAAAGGGTAAATTAGGCACTTCACATATTTAGGGCATAGAATGCTTTCTATGATAAGAGAGGGCACTTTTCACACACACACATAAGGGATAGGGCATTTTTGCCCATTAACACTTAAATCTACGTATTTAATTTATACACGAATAATGAGTAGAAGCCAGTATTTGATTTCAAACATGCGATTAAATAGCAGATGCACTGAGTAACCAAGACACAAAGATTTATTATTATTTACAATTAGGACATCACACTATACACGCATAATCACCACCAACTCCACTCTACCTCTACACCAACTTCCCTTTTTCCTCTACAAGCCACCTACCAATCCACGCCTCCATACTTTGACTGGCAGGTACAGAAGTGGCTCAAATCAGTCACCCTACTGCTGTACCATTCCTTAGATTACTCAAGTATAACTACTAAGGCACTCGTTCAAGCAAACAATTCAGCAGCAACCTTCATCCATTCACCTCCATTCTACACTAAGAAATGCGCCGAAGAGTAAAGAGAAACTCCATTCATTGCTCTGCCAAATTTCAAGGAGTTCCAGTTCATTTAAAACCACAGCAGCCAACCAACATCAATTACAAGGTATATACTAAGCTCAACTTATTCGATCCATTTCGCATCATCCAGCAAGCATGATCACTTAAACAATAGAGTTTTCAAACAAGTATATATGCTTAAGGGGACTTAGCATAATACAGAAATCAGTATATATTTTCTTCACTTAAGATAAAGGCAACGAGAAAACTCTCATAAATCTGTAGCAAAAACCAAGACTCCACATAGACTTAAGTATTGAACTTAGCATTTAGAAGGGGAGGGAGATTTATTCGAGCTACATGTTTCTTTAAAATGGGGACGGTTGAAGCTGGCTGACCGCGAGGAGAAGGAGAGACGCAACCGCTCTGTTCGACCGGTACCGAGCCCGAGCAGCGGCTACTCGGCAGCGGCGACCTTCCCGATTTCAGGGCTCGTTCTTGGACACTACGGAGAAGAAAGAAGACGGCGTCGGGGTTGACGCATCGGCATCCGAAGCAGCAGCAGTCGGCGCTGACCACCGGACGAGCAGCAGCAACTCCAGTCGGCGGCGACTCCAGGCGAAGCAACAGCCGCTTCAGACGGCGGCGATGTCTCCCAGACGACGGCCGCTCGCCGGATTCAGACGAGGATGTGACCGCGGCGCTGATTCCAGAGATAGGGCTCGACTGAGTTCTGCGCGGAGAGAGATAGAGGACGTCGCCGGGGTTGGACGCGTCGCCGATCGAAGCTGACCGGAGCAGTGATGGCTGGACGGCCGGAAAAGATGGAACCGACTGGATTTTGAGGAGCGCCGTGCGTCTGCTTTGAGAGAGAGAAAGGACCGAGTGTGTTGAGAGATGACTCGAGGTGAGAGGAGTCAGGCGGCCTCGCCGGAGCCGCGACGGCCGACACCTCGGCTGGAGGCGGATCGAGAGAGAGAGAGAGAGAACCGAAGGGAGCGGCTCCAACAGAGAGAAAGAAAGAGAACAGAGATGGGAGGAAACATGAGGTAGAGAGAGAAGGGCTTTCAGCCGAATTTGGAAGGAAAAGGGGGAAGAAAATTGGGCTTGGGCCATTCTTTTATTTTGGAATTGGGCTGCTCCTTATTTTCTTGATGGGCCGATATTTAGGCTAAGTTTATTAAAGAATGGGCTGAATTTATTCCTTTTAAGTGAACTAGATCCATGGGCTCCTCCCTATTCATTTTTTTAATTGGGCCGAATTTTGAGCTTGGATTTTTATTTCATTCTAAAGGATTGGGCTTCCAATTTTAATTGATTGGGCTTACATTTAAATTCAAACTGGGCCAGTCTTTTATTTAAGTGGCCATTCTCATTGTTCCTATTGGGCTCGATTTAATTAAGGAGTTGGGCTGATGCATATTTTATGATGGGCTATTATTCTAGTCTCATTTATATTTCGTTGGGCCAGTTTAATTCATCATTTGGGTCGATTAAATTGCCTTTTTGGGCTAAGATTAATTCTTTTCAGTCCACATTAATTATTATTTGGACCCCTATTTTAATTGTTTTGGGTCGGAGACTTTTTAAGTTGGGCTTTAATTCTTTTATAGCTTGAGCTGAAGTTACTTCTTTCAGTTAAGCCTTGCAGTATCTATTTTGATGAAGCCCAATTTTTATCAGTGAGCGAGCCGATTCTTATTTAGTAAATGAGCCGCCCAGTTTATTAATTATTGTTTCTGGATTTCAGACTTTAAAGCGAGCTATCATTGTTTATTTCATTAAAGCCACTTGTTTATTTAATTAATTGGCTACTCTCTTTTGAGCCAATTAATTATTTGAGGTTACATTAGTAATTATGTTTCTATCGAAAAGCCCGATAATTTCTACAAGGTCACACCTCGATTAAAGCCGAGATAGTTCTTTTATTTCGAATGAGTACATATGCGAGGTTTACTTCACAACTAGAATATTCAGATGAGGAAGGAAGAATCACAGTTTTATTCGACCGCGTTAGACGAGAATTAGTTAAATCTATTAACAAGGATTAATAGTAGAATTCCCGATTATCGCTCAGAAGATTAGTTCATGCATACCAGATTCATGCATAGTTAAATTACACTTTCTCATTAATTAAGAATTTTCCTCGAGGCAATGTCTTATTTTATATTCTCGTGATTAAGGTCAAGCGCGAGAGTAAGAACTATACAAGAAGTCACAGTACCTTAGCAAAACTTTGCTATCAGGTGGGCAATTTCTTACGCGTAAATAAAATGCTATGCAAGTGTTATGCTTTAAAATGCAAATTGGATCTTCAAGTGTGGTATGCTTTATTACGCTTAAATGAGTTAAGCTTTATTATGCTTTACGCTAAATGATTTACGCTTGATTACGCTTATTTACGCTTGAATGCTTTACGCTGATAAGTTTATGCTTATGTTTGATGCTTGCGTCTGTTGGGGGAGGCCTCCCTCAACAGTACGATGCCGTGTCCGCTGAGGAGGGCCTTCCTCACGGCGCGATGCCCGTGTCCGCTGATAGAGGCCTCTCTCGCGGCGCGATGCCAGTATGCCAGTGTTACAGCGTCTATTGGGGGAGGTCTCCCTCAATAGTACGATGCCGTGACCGCTGAGGGAGGCCCCCTTCACGGCGCGATGCCCGTGTTCGTTTGGGAAGGCCTTCTCCACAACACGATGCGTATTTATGATTGTTAATGATGAAGAATGCGCTCATGCTGTTTATGAATTTGGAAATGTTTAATGAGCAAAGGATTTGGAAGAAACTTATGCCTCTTATGCGATGTTGTGTTTTGTTGTTGATGTTATGTTATATGCTTGGCAACTGCCCACTAAGTACTCTTGTACTTAGCCCTTCGATGTTTATGATTGTGCAGGTTGAGCTGTGATGGGCGATGAAGTGTTGCTGAGTGGAGTTTTTGTCGAACTTAAAGTAGGATCAGAAAGGATACATGTCTTCATACATGTATCTCAGTTATGCATTCCGCTATAAACACTGATTATTTCAGTTACACCTTCCGTTGCAAACTCTGATAATGTTTTAGCCAAGCCCCTAACGATACCTTTTTTCTTTTTAAGGAATATTTCATGCGTATTCAAGATCTTTGAGTATTCTTTTATGCGCCCTTTTCTAAACCCGCTTCGTAATTTCCTTCCCCAGTCATGATTTCCCGGCGTAATTATCCCTAATTAAGGCCGGTCGTGACAACTCGTCTCTCACCAGCCCTCGATTCGCCATAGCCCGATGATGTAGATCTGAGGGAGCAATCATCCGCCATATCCCTCGATTCGCCATAGCCCTCTGAGGGAGCAATCATTCTCCCTAGCCCTCGATATGTTGAAAAACTATGGAGATGCGCTCGATTTTGAGTGGATGGGTGCTTTGGAAGCGTGGATCGAATGCAAGGTGATTGAAGATAAGTGCAGAGACCATTTTCGACTGGATTTAACCCTAGAAGGTAATTCGCTCAACTCAGGCGTTGAATCTGAGTCCTATTCGACGGACTTGTCTGATGCTTACCCTGATTCGTTATTCTTTTGTGAGGAAAATTGGGAACATCGAAACATGAGCGATGCTGTTGAATCTATGATGCGGATCCTGCTTCCGGCGTTCTTTTTGGTGAGATCTTCCCCATTTTATGTGTTATGTCCGAAAATTATGGCTGAAATGAATTATTGGATTATGTTTTTTGGTGAGATCTTTCCCATTCTGTGTTCTGTCCGAAAATTGTGGATAAAATGAATTGTGAGATTATGTTTTTTGGTGAGATCTTCCCCATTCCGTGTTCTGTCCGAAAATTGTACTGTGGGAAGTTAGCAATTGTGGCTGAAATGATAGGATTATGCTCGTTCAAATGTGTTCTGTCCGAAAATTTGCACATCGATGATTACAATGTGATATTGTATGAGATGATTTAATTTTTTGATCTTGCATGTTCCCTTGTTGATTATGGTTTGGTTTTCTATGGTCTATGTGATGTGTGTAGTGCATGTTCTTGTTTGGCCCTGTTGGATGACATTATCCTATCTGTTGGTATCTGCTTGTAGCAGTGTTTGTGATCTATGTATTGGTATCTGCTTGAAGCAGTGAGTTAGGTGTTAGCAAAATCTGTAATTAACAAGGATGGCATTTGAATTTCATTACAAATTTGCATACTTTGCAATCATTACATAGTAGGATATGCATCTGTGCATTTCACTTTACAAAAGGCAGACTAAGTAAAACATGTGCATTTCACTTTGCAAAAACAACAAAAACCTGTGCATATCACTTTACAAAAAAACAAAGATCTTCCCCATTATCAATATGCACTTGTGCACCCTTCAAATTGTAGCTGCTGCATGCTACAAGTTAGCCCATCAATTGTGCCTCCAATCATGCCTATAGGAAGCTGCCTTAAGAAATCTTCACTCCCATTGATGAATCCCTGCTCAATTAGGTAGGATATGCATTCTCTAACAAGCCTTGAATCAACTTCAAGGTTTAAAGGGAGCATATCCTGCCTAATTAAAGCATCCTTCTTCAAATGGGGGATTTTGTAACTGTTTTGACCTTTTACCTTGAGTATTTCAATCATGCAGCTTTGTAGACTAAGAAAAACCTTATTCAAGGTTTGTGGACTTAATTCATCAAATGAATTTTGCACAGCCATAACTAGATCACTCACATTGTTACAAACTGATTCAGTTTGTAGTGATTGTATCGCCCTGAACCACCCTAAATCATTTATGTTTGTGTCGGGTGAGTTTGGTGGTTGATGCACCAATCGTATGTCAAATCCATCACTTGATGCAGCTGCCCTAAAATCAGGGTCATTGTCTTTAATGTGTGGCCGGGCATTATCCTGCTGTATGTAGATGATTTTGCTAGCAAAACTAGGCCACTTTGCTTTTATAGCAGGTATAATCTGAAATGACATGAAATTGAATGAAAAGGCAGAACACTATGCATTCTGAAATTACATGAAATTGAATGAAAAGGCAGAACACTAAGCATTCTGAAATTACATGAGATTGAATGAAGAGGCAGAACACTAAGCATTCTGAAATTACATGAAATTCTTTGAAAAGGCAGAACATTAAGCATTCTGAAATTACATGAGATTGAATGAAGAGGCAGAACACTAAGCATTCTGAAATTACATGAAATTCTTTGAAAAGGCAGAACATTAAGCATTCTGAAATTACATGAGATTGAATGAAGAGGCAGAACACTAAGCATTCTGAAATTACATGAAATTCTTTGAAAAGGCAGAACATTAAGCATTCTGAAATTACATGAGATTGAATGAAAATACAGAATACATGGATACTAAGCATAAAATGAAATTAACTGGACACCAAGCATTTTACTTGCACATTTATTGCATAAATCATTCACTTGCCATACCTTGTTAATAAGGCAGTCTTTCACCACTTCTTTGGTGATACTTTGAATGGGTTTAATCTCCAGTGTGCCTGCCTCCCTGTTCTTACTCTTCCTTTGTGCTGGTACCATTTCAGTAAATGGAAAAATGCCTATTTTCCCATCAAATAGGCATTCTCCATCAGGGCCAAAGATAGGCCTACACACTGCACACATAAACATCACCTTCGTGATGAATTTTTTGGATTTACAGGTTCTATGTGGCTCAGTCTCTGCAGGGGTTAAGTAAAACCTTTGGTTGGACTTGGTTATGTAGAACCATTTCTCATCAATGTGGATTGTGTTGTGCATATTTTTAAATGTCACACTCCTCATAATCCTATCATACTCTAGGGCCTCTAATGAAAACCGTAGCCTAAGCAACTTGTTAGGAGCAGTAAGATCAGGTTTAATGGCATTTGAATGAGCTTTGATCAGCCCTTGCTTAATCCATCTTCCTACAGTACTTTTGCTACATTGAATCCCACATGCAAGCCTTCGAATTGTAGATCTTTTGGACAAGTCTAAGTTAGCAATTAACTGAAATTCTATCTGCACTCTTTTTTGTCTTGGTCTTTGTATTTTTCGACTCATGGAACATATTACCTCACCATTCTCTTTTTGCTTTTTTGCAGCTGCCCAAATCCGATTGATTGTAGTTCTCGAGCTGCTCCATTTTGTAACAGCGGCTGCAATCTTACCCCTGGCAGGCTTCCCCTTCTTGCTGTCTTCAAGGATGAACTGGATTATTGCTGCCCTCTCAAATGTGGAGAGATCTTTTCTCCTAGCCATAGTATAGTTTTTGTGGATTTTGTGGTTGTAGCAGCCGTGTAGTTTGTAAATTAGAAACTGAATTGCTCCTTTTATAGAGGGGAGGCAACTTAAAGTGTGGGAAATTTAAAAATTCCAAAATTTTCAATGAAAAGGCAGGTGGCTTAAAAATCTGGCGCCTATTTTTACTTAGATTGAATTGCACAGCCTTGTCTCCTTTAAATTGATTTGTTTCAGATTTGTTTCAGAATTTAAATTTCACACTTTAAACTAAATTACAGAATTTAAATTTTAGATTTCAGAATTTAAATTTAATTTAAATTAAATTAAATTAATTAAATGAAATTTCGAAATATAAAATAAATTACAGAAATTTAAACTAAATTGCAGAATTTAAATAACTTTAATAAAGAATCTCTAAATACAAACCTAATCAAATGAACAACATCCCTTTACTCCTTAATCTACTACTCCTTAATCTCCGTGCCGAAAAGTTTTGTCCCATAAATAATGGGACGGAGGGAGTATATCGTGGCCGTGCATCGTACGGGAGGGCGTACTAGTTTAAGGAAAATGGGGGATACTGAAATAAGTTCGACGAAAAAGAAGAAAAATAAAATAATTAGGTTTTGATTTTATTATAATCTTAGTCAGAAATTAATTAAGTGGAAAAAAAATAATCCACATAAGCTCCTACTCATCACTCCGGTGGCCGGAAAAAATTGAGGGTACGAAATTGCAAAAATTGAAACGGTTGCGATTTAATTCGCCACACTTCAAAAGTCGCGTTAAAATTGCAAATTCAAAATTGTTCGTGATTTTATTTGCAAAAACCTCGTTATTTTAAACTTAGATTAAACGATTTACGCTGGAAAAATAAAATAAATATATTTTTAATGCCAACCAAATGATTTACAAAATCGTTTGAAAAATTCATCTATTCAAATCTTTATGCATTTCATATTATTTAAAGTGATCATATGTGATTTATCTCTATGATTAAGTATTTATTTGTACATAATTTAATTTAAGTTTATGTTGAATTTTAACTATTTAATTGTGTTGGGCTTGATAATTTTTATTTGGGCCTTTTAGTTAAGGTTAATTGGTATATATATTTAGCATTTAATCCTTAGTCCAAACCCAACCCCATTTCTCTTTATGCCAATTCTCCCAAGTACAACAACTCATTCTTTCATTCAAACCAACACATCAATTTTTACAACGTATGAACTTTATGAAATGTGTATACAATTTAGAATACAAGTAGTGGACAAGCATGTATAGAACTAGCCTTATAAACTGTAATTTCAAACTTGAGTCTTGGTTTTGGCTGTTGAATGTTGAGTGTGTACTTGAGAGAGATCTTTTGTTGAACTTGTGGTGTGTCTGTTGCTGTCATGAGAGTCGAGAGTAGAGGGGAGGGCAGCGACGGCTTCTCGCTATCGTTCGTCGGAAGTCAGAGGGAGATGGGGGCGGTACGGTCGGCGGTGGCTCCGAGCTGAACAAACGGAAGAGAGAGGCAGGAGCTAGGGCACGGTCGCCGGAGTGGGGTCTGGTATTTAGGGATCTAGGGTTGGAGGTGGTGTTGTCGCCTGATATACGGGCGACGGTGGCTGCTATCGCCGGGGAGCGGCGCAGTACCTGTGTTCAGTGTGTGTGTTCTGTTTCTGGGGGAAGAAGAGGTGAGAGACGATAGAGGGAGATCGGAGGGAAAGGACGAAGGAGTCAGTGGCCGGCGGCGGAGAAGATGAGAGAAGAGCGGTGGTGGCCGGCTCTTCGCTGCTACCGTCGACTGCGGAGTCCAGAGAAATAGGTTGACCGGTGGCTGTCTCGCCGGTGAAGAAGGAGGCGCGGCGGCCGGAGTTTGGTGAGGTAGCGAGAGGGTGGTGAGTGTGTGGAGTCGGCAGGGATTGAGAGAGAGAGAGAGAGAGAGAGAGAGAGAGAGAGATCAGCATTGTTTGTGTGTGTGTGCGTGACTTAGGTTGTAGAAGAAGGGTGAGGGTTTGGGTTTAAGAGTGGGCCTTTGGGCCGAATTTGTTTTTGAAAACTTGGATTGGGTAATTTGTTAAATGGTGGACTGCTATTTACTTTTATTTGGGCTGCGAATTTTTGAAATAAAAATATGGGCTTCCATTTAATTGTTGGACTTGTTTAATTGATTTATTAATTTAACTCTTTATTTGAGTTTAATTAATTATTTTTAGAAAAAGTTTGCATAATAGTATTTTCTTATTATGTGCATATGTTAAATATATTTATTTAATTATGTGAGTTAAAGCATGAATTAATTTTGCATCAAACATTTTACATAGAATCATTTATGATTAAATTGGTTTTATTATTAATTCAATTATTTAAGAAAAATCGAATAAGGATATTGTTGGTGTTCTTGACTCAAGAATTTATTTTTCAATTATTTATTTATTAAAATATGAAAACCCGACTAAGTGAATCATAGGATGATAAGCACTTCACTATGACTTAAGATTAGATTCAGGAGACCTATTAAGATTATAGATTTCTTGTAGGCTTTGTGGATCGTGAGGACTAGCACTGCTATTCCGATTCAGAGTTAAGATTAAACGACAGGCTTTGCCTAATCAGGTGGGCATATGTTACAAATGTATGATTTAGCTATTGAGCTTAAATGTTTCAATGAAATGAAAACTGTTTATCCGATAAGATATTTTTATGCACTATGCTCTGTTTAAAGCTCGCATAAGTTAATCGATCGAGGTTCTCTCTTGACCTAACACGTTATTTGAGAATTGTGTACACCTATTAGCTGACTCGGTGGGTTGATCTCCATTCGGGCACTAATCATGTATGAGGCGTTATAAGGGTGATCGACGAGATGTGTTCCGGAGCATTGGGTCCCAAATGGGAACATGGCTGGGTTACGCCCTCAGTTCAAGTAAGCAGGAGTAATGGATTCGTCAGTGGCTAAAAGGTCCGTGATCACAGCGAGTAACGAAAAGGGAGTGTGACAATTGCGCGCAATATAATAAAATATTTTAACATGCTTAGAAGTTATTTCAATTTAAAACCTTCTAAGTCATGTCAAGTATAATTGGATAAACTGCTCTTATGATTTATGAAATGTTTATAAAATGCTATCCCACTAAGTACATTAGTACTTAGCCCAAAAATACTTTCAAATGTTTTTCAGGTTGATTGGTCGGTGCTGACGGGGTAGATCTGAGGCTAGGGTTCAACTCCGTATTTTATCTTCCGCTGTTGCACTAGCTTTTATTGTCCTTTGTTTCTCTAACTTAAGACTTTTATGTTAAATTCTGAATTATGTTCCTTATCGAGCTTAGACTCTAAACTTCTGGTACTATGTTATTTAACATTGGTTATCAGAAGCATGAAACCAAACTTGTGATCCTAAGGTTTAGAATGTTGTTAATTGATTAGTATCACTCGATTTCTATCTTTCTTCATTCAAAGGGCGCTGCCAGACTTTTTATCCTATTATTTGAATTTCACAAGGTTCTCCCCTTGTTTATTTCTATGATTTTGGTCGCACCTCGATTATAGTTTATTCCTTCAAGAATTGGGGTGTGACACACTACAAATAGTCTTCAGAACTTTGTTTGTTACCTCACTCCGTGAGGTTGTATGTAGCCCGGCGAAAAATCTGTGATTTGTAAAAGCAGACGACCATCTTTTCTTCAATCCATACATGGTATTAAACCATCTATGCTCACCGAGGCCATACTCATGAATCATAGCCTTCCAAGCCTCTTCAAATTCGGTCTCCGTATCACATCCATTCATACAGTGAAACTAAGCTCTCTTGAAAGTAGCACTCCCGTTCAATTTGCCAAAATGAGATGGCGCGTTTTGGTTCATATGCCATTGGCAAAGACGATGACTAAAAGTCATAAATGCGGAATCAGTTGCATTCATAAGAGATTGACATTGATCGGTAAAAATAACCTCCGGTTCTTTGGCATACATGCTGGTCCAAAAAGTAGTGAACAACCATTCATACGATCGGGTTGTTTCATCTGATGAAAACCTTAGGCCAAACAGAACATTCTTCAAGTGGTGGTTGACACTAACAAATGGAACACAAACAAGCTTGTACTTGTTTGTTCGATACATACTATCCACCGATAAGACGTCGCCAAAATACTCATAATCCAAGGAGCTGCGCGAGTCTCTGAAAAAAAATTCATAAGGTGGCCATCATCATATAGTTGAAAGTCCCGATAAAAAAATGGCTCGCTATTTGCCTTCGGCGTAAAATATTGAACAAGCCACTTTGCATCACCATTCTCCACTTTTGTCTTCATCTTAAGGCTATTTATATGATTATATGCATCATTCCTCGTAAAACCGCCATTTTTTAGGACCACCAGACTCCTTCTCCATGAATCTACAAGCCCTAGCAACGCTAATGCCTGCTGAGTTCATCGCTTCTATCAAATTTTTCTTAGTCTTTCACAAATTACGTGTTGAATGTAGCAAATAGGACTGCTCACTGGGAAATAAATCATGATTGTGCTGTTTGTAGAAAGAAGAAACTTTCCATTGCCCCTCCCTCTTGCGTGACACCCTTAGCCTTGCCGTACACAAAGATTTTCGAACTTGCTTCTTGAAAGTTGGCAGCCTTCCATTTAATGGTTTCGCTTCACTCTTACCATGCCAACCACAAACAAATTCTTTGTAACAACATACTCTAGTACTACCAAAGTAACCTTGTTTACCTTTTGTCACACTAAAGCCCTTAAGTCTTCCATACTCACAATATATAAAGTGAGCAGCATCAGAATCTTTCACGGGGAACCCTGGTTCTAATTTTTTCTCAAATTCATCCACCAAGTCAAAATCTTCATCATTCAAATTTTGAATCTCATCTTTCAAATTTTGTTCACCAGCTTAAACATCTTCATCCCTTGCTACATCTTCAATAATAGGTTCTTCTACATATGGTTCATCAGTAACCAATACTTCGTCTTCAAAGCCAACATCATCAAAAAGAGGCTTATTCAAATCAAATTCCATGATTAACCTAAAATGTTACAAAAGTGATTCATAATACGAAAACATTACATCATACCATTAAAACAAGTTTCATGCCGAGTTAAAAAGTAAACTTCAGCCAAAATATTGACTTGCCAATATCGGCATATTTTTATTCAATAAAAAAACAGGCCTATTTATGTACTTGCCGAAATGAAAAACTGTCAAAACTCTACCAATATTTAAATTTATGATACTATTACAAAAAGACACTTTTCGAATTAAAAACAAAACTTTGCCAAAATATGTACTTGCCAAAATCGATAATTATGATATTCAATAACACACACAAAAAAAACAACATAAAAATATGATATTATCAAACTAAAAATACACAATAAACAAATAAAATGAACAAAATTCACTAATAATCCGTCAAAACTAGAAAAATATGTAACTTACAATGGAGCTTAGAATAGCTTGAATATGGACACTTCACAATAGAAAAATCGAGCTTACAATTTCAATTTTCATATAAGAAGAATAAAAATAAATGATTAAAAAATGAACAAAATTCACAAATAATCCGTCAAAACTAGAAAAGAAACATAACCTTACAATAGAGCTTCAAATAGCTTGAATATGGACACTTCACAATAGAAAAATCGAGCTTACAATATAAATGTTCATTTAAGAAAAATGAAGAGCTTCAGAATCAGCTCAGACTTCGTGTGGAAGAAAATCGAAGAAAGTAAACCCAAAAGTCATGTTTTGATCCCCCAAAAAATTGGAATTCAGAAAATGGCGCGGAAAATTAAGCATGTGTCATGCTTGCCGAGTGTTTCGGTAACAAATTTTGCCGAATTCTGATGCCATGACATCACGGTTCCCAAGAATCAATTGAGTGCTAGACGGAATCCATAAACGGAGTTAACTCAAAACTACAAAAGAAAAAGATAAATTGATTAAATGAAAAGCGCCACATGGCGCATCAGGAATAGGAGTGTTGGGCACCTAGGTGTAGCATAAAATTTACCCACATTTACACCTTCTCCTTAATTCCTGTGTCGAAAAGTTTTGAGCCACTTATAGTTGGACGGAGGGAGTAGTATTTAGTAGTGGGTGAGTTAGTGGGCATGTGATAGAAAACTGTATAATTATTTGTTTATAAATTGCCCTTATTTTATGATTATAATTGCAAATTTAACACTAATTTGGCGGCAAAATATTAGTTGTAAAACTGATGTTTTATTTATTATATAAATATCTGATTAAGGGAGGTGTGGACCTATATTTGTATTAAGAGAATCTATGAGAGCCCAATGACATGCTATTTTTTAGCCCATTGTCCATTAAACCTCAATAGCTCAATCAATTACTCATTTTCTCACGTTTTCATTTATAGAACATAGTTGAAACTTGAACATAGAAAACAAAGATTTTTTTATTTTTTATTTCATTTCATGTATACAAAGCCTTCACCCTTTCACAACGTGTAATAGCCCGCTATTTTATTTTATGATTAAGAACAATAAATGCAATATTTATTTATTACATCTTTCAGTTGTTTTAATCCAGTGATTAATATTCAGCTCAGAGTTCTGAATTAGATGACATTACCTGAGATGACCACGATTGAATTATTGAGTAGTCAATGATTTATTTCAGAATGATAATTGACTTAGCGAAGTCAAGTTATTATTTTATTTGTAATAGAAATATTATTTCTATTTATTTAACTTTATTACTTGAGTCGTGAGTTTACTCCGAATTGTTAAGTGAATTAAATCTACGGACTTAATTTAGATTTATTCTACGAGTCACGATATTAATAGACGAAAAGTCAGCTATCGAAATACGAGAATTATTAGAG
Source organism: Salvia miltiorrhiza (assembly GCF_028751815.1). Lineage (NCBI taxonomy): Eukaryota > Viridiplantae > Streptophyta > Magnoliopsida > Lamiales > Lamiaceae > Salvia > Salvia miltiorrhiza. The sequence goes on from NC_080392.1 coordinate 44,390,611, forward strand.
TATTTAGTATTATTAACAAAACCCGGGATTAGTATTACAGATACGCTATATTAGCAAGACCCGGGACTAATATCAGATACCGCTTTATCAAGATACTGAAGGATTTTATTAGTCACACCACAACTTTTTAAACTTTACAATCACTCATTTCCTACATACCTATTACAACACCAGCTAGCAAGAAAAAGAAAAAAAAGGGAAGTGTGTGAATGTACTGAATAGCTGCAGCAGCAGCTTACTCCCTTCCCTGCAATAGCAACAGCTATCCTACCTCTGCAGCAAGCCACTTTTCCATTTCTCCAGCCATACACAAGGTACACAAAGGGCTCAAAGCAGCCACTCTACTGTTGTACCAACCCTGTAGACTACTCAAGTATAGCTACTAATGCACTCCTTCAAACAAACATATCAGCAGCAACTCTCTTCCATTTCACTTCTCATTTCCCCTCCATTCTGCACAAATAACCCACGTGAAGGAGGAACTCCATTCATTGCTCTTCTGCCAAACTTTAGAGTGAAATCCACTGATTCAATCACACAGCAGCCACCCAAACACAAGGATCCACAGGTATATACTAAGCTCCCTTATTCAATCCATTAGCATTTCATCCAACAAGCATGATCAGTTAATGAATACTAAGTATACAATGAGTATATATGCATAAGGGGCTTAGCAATCACGAAGTCAGTAAGAACTCCTATGATATAGAAACAACTACATGCTTAGTTTAATCTCTTGCATAATCAAATAGGAAACAAGATGATTTATGGGCTGCACCAACTGGAATAACACTAGAAACCAAACTGATGGATTTTCGTTTAGAACACCTTAAACCTGTGTGAGTGAGAGACTTGAAATCGGACGGAGGATGGCTGCCCTGACCCCGTCGAGACAGAGGAATCGCCGACAAAGGCGAGTCTTCGGGTGAGACAGGCGGCGGATTGCGAACCACGACGATAAGAAATGACGCGTCGGACCCGTGCATAGGACGGCGGTCCCAGCGGCGATTTGAGAAAGGAAGGAGTTAGGGCTCGGTTCCTATTTTCGATTGAGCATGCTTGAGTCTGACTTGAGTAGAGAGAGGGCAGGGCCGTTGAACTTGGCCGGATTATCAGGAGCCGCGGCGGCGGGTGGAACAGTCAAGAGGCGCGGCTTCGCCGGTCCTTCAGATAGAAGAGCAGACTTAGAACGATGACCTCTCGCCGGGCCTCCAGTAACAGAGGCGGCGGCGGCGGTTTTAATGGTGGAAACTAGGGCTCGGGTTGAAGAATTGAGGAATTGAATTAAGAAGTGGAGGAGAGAAGGAGAGGGTAAGACGAAAGCAAAAGGAAGGCGACGCCGGGGATGAGGACGCCGACTCGCCGGCGGCGCGGACTTCAGAGGCGGCGCTAATTGTATTGAGAGAGAAGGCTATTTCAGCCGTGACATTGAGAGAGAGAGAGAGACGGACTTTGAGGATGAAACGAGAAAGGAGAGAGAGACCGAAAATGAAGAAAAGAAAATAAGGATGGGCTAGCTACTTGGGCCGAATTCATGGGCTGGAGTTAATAGGTGGGCCGACTTATTTCCTATTGTGAGCTCAAGTATTTATTTAGTAAAGTGGGTTGTATTCGTGGGCTGATTTATTTAATAATTGGGGCTTTCACAATTTATTTTAGTTCAATAAAAGACAAGTCTAGATTAAGTGATTAATTAGATTTAACTATTTTTTTTAATTATGGGTTTAATTTAGAATGAGGTTATGAGATTAGTAAGCGGGTTAGCAAACTTTAAGACGAGTGGATTAATTAAGATTGATAATCCGATCTCATAAGACGAGCTTTAATACTATAGTTGGATTTTTAACAACAGAATATGAGTCATGCATAGTTAAATTACGCATTTTCATTTATTCGAGAATTTTTCCTCGAGTTAAAGTCTTACTTTATACTCTAGGATTAAAGGTCAAGTACAAGAGTAAGAGCTAGTCAAGGAGTCTTTGCTATCAGGTGGGCATTACTTTCATATATATTGAATGAGTTTCATATTATAGTTGCACAAGTTATTTCATGACAAAACCTTTGAATTGAAGTTATTTCAAGTATTGTCTTGCCATAAAATATTTCAATTTCAGTATGATATCTATCTGATGTGGCTTTGCCAAGTTATGTAATCGAATTCGGGTCCTGAGCAATTGATAGCTATCCTGCCAGGGCTAGTGTACACCAGTGACCGTGAGTCATCTAGCGGGTTGGCCGGTCAAGTGACCGTGAGAGGTGGCCACCTCTCCGGCACACAGCTTCAGATATGATAGATTATGAGAACTTAGACTGCAGTCGAACTTTAAGAATCACAAATGAATTTAGTAAGCTTGGGCCTTTTAGCTAAAACTCCCTTGCTGTACTGTTTATGATGGCATGACAATTTACAGTTTCACGAAGCATGTTTATGTTTATACTTAGGCATACGTGCCCACTGAGTACTCTCGTACTCAGCCCTGCATATATTTCTAAATGTGCAGGTTGAGCAGTGGTTGATGAAGATGAAGTGATGAGCGGAGCTTTTGTCATAAGTTAAATAAATGAACTCTTGGATACATGCCTTCATACATGTAATCAGATTATATCATTCCGCTGTGTGCTCTCAAGTACTATGTCTTTAGGTTAAGTTGGATTCATCCGAACTTACAAGCTTATTTGAGTCTCTATGATTAAACTCCAATTATCTTATAAAGTCCTCTTCTTCTCCTTCATTAACAATAAGTTAAGTTTGATCCCCTATCATTTTCTCACCCCCTTTTCTGCCTCCGCTTCTAATCTCCATCCCTTAGTCACGATTTCTCGACTTAATTATCCTTAATTAAGTCCGGTCGTGACAGAATGGTATCAGAGCAGTTCGTTTGCTCTGAATCCAAGTGTTATCCAATTAGTCATAATTTGAATATTAGTATAAAAGAGTCAATCGACAAAAGCTCAGCACTTCATCGCATCGTCACGCTCAACAAGAAAGGAAGTGGTAATGACTTTCAAACCTTGAAAAGTTCACGTTTCATGCGAATGTACAGATGCTTACATTTATGTTTTATGCTTTATTGATTGATTAGAGATCTCAATGAACTTAGATACGTTAAGAATGCATGATCACTGTTACGAGAATAACAGTAGAAGCTAGTAACTCTTTCACTACAACCATGGTGAAGAGCCAAGAAAGATGAAGAAAATCAAATGTTGCTTGAAGAGACGTGAGAACTCAATGAGAAGTGTTGGGATGAGATTAAAAGAAGAGTGTCACACACGAGTCAGTGACACGGGCATAGTTCCTTATTCGGGCTATCTACACGTGATACAATACCGAACCAACTATTGCCTTACCCGACAAGAACTTACGTGAGACATTGCTCATAGCGATGAGTGTGACTTATGTAATTAGCTAGCAGTTACATAATAAGCTAAGCCTCATTTCAAACCCCTCAACTATCACCAGTTATGGCATGAAGAGAACCTTCATGATTTATGTTCAAACTCTTGAGTAAGACTCGCGTGTAGTCATGACGCTTTGTTATGATGTTATAATATTACGATTAGAGCTGTCACCTTATAGTTTTAGATATTCAGAACCTCTTTGCTTACAGTTACCTATTACATTACACGAGACATGATTGGGAACCCCTATTGATTATGATCACCTATTACGAATCGAAATGATGAGTTGTGGCATGGGTAATTAGCAATTACCAACCATTATGATTGATTAGAAAAAAAAAATCTACGCAAGTGCTTAAGATGGGGGAAGTTCCCGAATATGGCTTGGAGCTTAATAAGAGCTAAAATCGTCGACATCGATTCGATGCTGGAGCTGTGGGATTGAGATACTATTGAGACACTAAAGGTATACTCAAGTTAAGTATACATACTTTAACCTATCAGAGACATTTTTCCGGTTAGAACATCTGGAGTGGGACATTCAGTTTAGTAATTAGAATGAAAGCGATACCTAGGGTCATTCCATGACTTAGTATTATGTGTGGTGACACATACCTTGTAAAGATGCTCAGAGAAGCAAAGTCCATTTTCTTATGGAAAGTATGATGATTCAGAAGGTATTTCACAAGGGCATGAGAGAGTGCTTCAAATTACATGGTTGCATTCAAGCGCTATGTGAATGAACACTAAGTACCAGAAGTACTATATTAAGATCGTTTAGTGGAAGATTGTTGAGCAAGTTTGAATATAGTTGAAAGATCTTACTTCACTTATAGAAGATTTTGAGAAAAGATGTTGATTATAGAAACTAGATTTCAAGCTTGAGAATCTCCAAAATATTTTAAGGATAGATTTTTATGTTAAAAGGAAAGTAGAGACTTTATACCAATCACCTTTGCAGCCAATGATCAAGACCTACCTACCAAGTTTGGAAAAGTATTTCCGTGTGACTGAGAAGTAATTGTGTTGGACCTGGCCAGTCCACATGACCAAAATCTCGGTAGTCATCATATATAGGTCTGTAAACCTACATATTTAAACTTTCATTTGAAAGAGCTAAACGGGTTCAGACTATTATGTCACTTCGTTTCGACCTTCTAGTCAATTCATTTCTACCCGTGGTTATTCCTTGCAATTGTTTGGCAATTGTTGAAACACTTAGCCTAATTACCATCTACAATTTCATTCATTGTGATTTACTAACAGTTAGTAGATTTTCTTTGACCTAAGGACAAAATGTATTTCCCAGACTAAATCAGTCAGACACTTATGTCTCGACCCAAGTGTCAAACATGTGATGCATCTAGACCATCTCTTGTGTACTTAGCAGGACGTTATTTATGTATTTCAAAAATGATAACTGTTCTGATGCTTTTGTATGCCCTTATGGTGGCTTAGTTATTTTTATTAGTATTAGTACGAAAATGTTGGTCCACAGGGCAGTCCGTGATTAAGATCTTTGTGATGACTTTGCTATACAGCTAGTCCATCATGTGTAGTACTTGGATATATCAATAGATCTAGATTCATAAGTTGATGTAAAAGTCCTCATCGAGGCAATTTCTTATGTCTATTTAGCAACCTTGTCGGTCTTTTGCGGCAAGTCACTTCCACCATGGTTTACTTATATGCTTGCATGAGAAAGAGTGTGGGCAAGATTTGAGAATCAAGAAATGGTTTACAGAAGTGATGATATACAACTGTATGTTTTGATGATTGTATGTCAACTCATTAGTATGCCACCAAAACAAGTGCATCCAAGAAGAGGGAGAAGAATTCCCTAAGATAATGAAAGTACTAAGGCTAGAAAAAAAAAAAAAAAAAAAAGCATAGCCCCATCACCCATACAACTAGAACATAGAATAGATGAACTATTTCACGACAAAACTCACCTGCCTTCAGTAGGACAGGAGATCCAGCAAAAGCTGAGACTTGGGTAAGAGCTATTGAGTGCATTTTCAATTTCATTTGCGTTTTACATACCAGGAAGGAAAGCACAGAGAAAAATGATGACAGTTGATCAATTAGAAAATTTTACGCGGGATCATTCTAAAATAGAAATATATGATAAGTATATACCCCAAAGCTATCGCAAGAAGAAGAAAAGTGGATTTTACAATCTAAAGTAGAGAGTAATGATCGTTACTCAGTACGATAGGATGTTCTGTGATATGTCGAGATATGCGCCAGAGCAAGTAGACATGGATGGAAAAAAAAAGGGGCTGAAAAACTTTGTGCCGCTCTGAGGCACGAGATTAGGATGGCTTTGGCAAGCCATGGTGGATTGTCTTACACTGCGCTTAGAAGAGCATTAAACATTAGGGCATCGATGTCGAGAGAAAGACCAGTAACGATGCCTATGCCAACACCTCCACAGGCACAAACTCATAACATTTGAGGAAAAAGAAAAGAGGACAACAGTAACAATTGTCAAGCGAAAAAAAAAAGACACCATGACAGGGGCAATCATCCCAGCAACAAGGCTACAAAAGCCAAAAGGGTACTCCTAGACAGATAGGAGATAACCAACAAAGAATCCTGCCCTGCCCAAATTGTAACAAGAACCATGGGAGATGCTGCAATAATGGAAGAGTGGAAGTGAAGGTTGTTACACAGTAGCTAGAAGGGCATTATGTAAACCGTTGTCTGAATAAGGAACAAGGGACGGGTCTATGCTGAACTTGCTTGTCCAGGCTCCGTATCTGCAAGCAATCCATGTTTTGCCCCAACCACACCAAGAGTAGTAACCACGCCAACAACAACAACAACAACAACAACAATAGCACATGTATGCTTGAGCTTAAAGCTGAACATAAATTCACTCAAAGCCATGGTGAATAACTCGTATGTTATACCAATGGGAGACATTGACGTAATCTTAGGAGTGGATTAGCTAGCTGTGAACCAAACTACCATCATTTGCAACAAAAGACAAATTTCTTTTCGACCCCTTGGAAATGAACTGACACTTTCCCATGGAATCAGCATGAGCAAGAGGGAGGCAATCATCTCCACCCTCGACGCAATAAAGATGATAAGGAAAGAATATTCGGACTACCTTGTGTATTTTCATGGAGAACAAGGAACCGAGAAAAGCATTAGAGACGTGACAATCGAATGAGAATTTCTTGATGTTTCCTGAAGATCTCGTCGATATGCAACCGTTCTTTTCGAAAGAGGAAAATTGGCACATTGAGAATGTGTATAGATTATAAAGAGTTGAACAAGGAGACATTCAAGAACAAGTACCCCCTGTCGAGGATAAATGACCTTTTCGATCAGGTCAGAGGAGTGACTGTATTCTTAAAGATAGACCTAAGGATTGGGTATCATCAACTAAAGATTTGGTCAGGGGATGTACCTAAGATGGCCTTCCGAATTAGATATAGCCATTATGAGTTCGTAGTGGTGTCATTCGGATTGACTAATGCACCGGTCGTGTTCATGGATCTCATGAACCGAATGTTTCATCTATCCTTAGACAAATTTGTCATAATTTTCAGAGATGATGTCTTGATCTACTCGAAAAACAAGAAAGACCATGAGAAACACTTGAGAATTGTCTTAAAAACGTTGAGAACATAGCGTCTCTATGCCAAGTCCAACGAATGCGAATTTTGGCTCAATGAAGTCACATTTTTGGGACATATTATCTCATGAGAAGGGATCAGAGTGGGTCCTGACAACATACAAGTTGTACACAAATAGAGATCGCCTACTAACCCTAAGAAGATCAAGAGTTTCTTGGGATTAGTAATTTACTAAAGGAGGTTCGTAGAAGGATTTTTTTCAAATAGAAAGACCAACGACGCAACTACAAAAGAAGTGAATCAAATTTTCTTGGACAGAAGGATGTGAGAAAAGATTTTAAGAGCTCAAGGAGAAGTTAACCACTGCACCAGCGTTAGCTGTTCCAACGACTGACAAAGAATAGGTGAATTGTGTATACACGTCCAAGAAAGTACTCGGTTGCGTGTTAACACAAGAAGGAAGAGTGATAGCATACGCATCATGAAAGCTTAGACCGCATGAATTGAACTATCCAACTCATGATCTAGAATTAGTTGTAGTAGAAACACCACCTATATGGATTTAGATGTGAGATGTTCACAAACCATAAAAGTTTGAAATACTTTTTTTTCGAGCAAATGAATCTTAACATGAGACAGATGAGATAGCTCGAACTAGTGAAAGACTATGGCGGTGCTAATAACTACCACCCAGACAAAGCTAACATGGTAGTTGATACCTTGAGTCATAAGACTCAATTTAAGTTGGGATCTCTCATCACTCGGGATGAGGGACTCATGAAGGATTTTTGTAGAATAAGTTTAGAAGTTGTTTAACCACCAGAATCTGTAGAAGGGATTATCGCAACGATGGTAGTAACACTCGATTTGGGAAGAAAGATTTTAGAAGCGCAAACAAATGATGAGACCTTGGAAATTACGTATAGCAATAAGATCAGGCACACCTAGAGGTTGCTACAAAGCATCAGGTAATGTTGTGGTGTTTAAGGAAAGATTGTGTGTGTTCACACGATGAACAATTCAGAGATGAGATAATGAGCGAAGCTCATGACACGCCATATACTGGCCACCCGGGAAGCATAAAATGTACAAAGACTTGAAAGAAGAATTCCGATGGAAAGATATAGCTACACTTGTTGAGAGATGCCTAGCATGCCAACGAGTGAAGGCTTTGCACCATAGACCATATGAAAAATTACAACCATTGGAGATTTCATAATGGGAGTTAGAGCACTTTGCAACAGATGTCGTGACTAGTTTACGAAGTCGAAAAGAGGGAGTGCTGCCATCTGGGTAATAGTGGAGCGACTTGCGAAATGAGCTCGTTTTATATTAATACCGATCACATACGGATCAGACAAATTAGGATAATTATATGTTTGAGAAATTGTGCGTTCCACGGTATGCTCGTGTCAATCACTTTGGACTGAGATTCGAAGTTTACATCTAGATTCTGTATGAACTTGTAGAAGAAATTAGGCACAAGGTTAAATTTCAGTACCACCTTTTGCCCACAAACATATAGATGGTTGAGAGAATAATTCAGACTCTCGAAGACACGTTAAAAGTAGTACTAGACAAAGGTGAAAGTGATGAACAGTGATGTTATTGATTGAGTTTGCCTACAATAATAGTTATCAGGCAACAATCAATATGGCGTCTTATGAGGCAATGCATGGAAGAAAATACAGATCACCACTCTACTGAGATAAAGTAGGTGAAAGAAGAATTTTAGGTCCAGACACGATGAATGAGATGATTGAAATAGTCTGACAGAAATTAAGATGAGAGAGTACCCAGAACCTTTTTGCAATGATATGCAAATTTCGGGACAAAATTTTTGTTAAGAGGGGTAGTATGTAATAGCCCGCTATTTTATTTTATGATTAAGAACAATAAATGCAATATTTATTTATTACATCTTTCAGTTGTTTTAATCCAGTGATTAATATTCAGCTCAGAGTTCTGAATTAGATGCCATTACCTGAGATGACCACGATTGAATTATTGAGTAGTCAATGATTTATTTCAGAATGATAATTGACTTAGCGAAGTCAAGTTATTATTTTATTTGTAATAGAAATATTATTTCTATTTATTTAACTTTATTACTTGAGTCGTGAGTTTACTCCGAATTGTGAAGTGAATTAAATCTACGGACTTAATTTAGATTTATTCTACGAGTCACGATATTAATAGACGAAAAGTCAGCTATCGAAATACGAGAATTATTAGAGTATTTAGTATTATTAACAAAACCCGGGATTAGTATTACAGATACGCTATATTAGCAAGACCCGGGACTAATATCAGATACCGCTTTATCAAGATACTGAAGGATTTTATTAGTCACACCACAACTTTTTAAACTTTACAATCACTCATTTCCTACATACCTTATTAAATTAGATTTTATAAAAAGAGAAAACAAAAGACCCTTGAGAGCACAGAGAGCAAACTAAGGGCCGAGCCTCATTAAAACCCCTCTAAGGCAAACCCGCGAGGGAAAATCCTTAAAGGGGAAAAAGAGTACTCGTAAAGAGACCAACGTGACAGGAAGCGGGGTTGAGACAGCTTCAAAGGTTCCGGCCTAACCATCACCCCTAAGCTGCTCGGCTTCCCATCACAACAACGATTAACAAAGAGCTCTAAAGAAAGATAAAAAATAAGCAACAAGAACCAACGAAGAACGAAAAGGCCATGCGGGTCTTGCAAATAAAAAGAAGGAGGAGGTAAAACTCCGAGACCCAGCGCATCAACGACGGCATCGGCTGAGCCCCACCAAAACCCGACCCCGAGAAGGGGAGTCGAAGACCAAGGGAGTCCGACCAGCTTTGCCCCCGAGCCGAGCTCACCCGGACACGGAAAGGCTCCACTGCCACTCCTACCCCAACAACTCCAGCCCACATCCGATCTGCTAGAAACAGCAAGCAGAGCTCTAACCCAGCTATCAACCATCAACCAGTCCACCTGAACAGAGGCACGACTACCCATCACCTGCAAATCTTGCCAACAAGCCAAAAAAAGAGATAAAACTCCGAGACTCAGCTTATCAATGACGGCCTTGGCTGAATCCCACCCAAACCTGATCTCAGGAAAAGAAAATGAAAGCCAAAGAAGCCCGACCAGCTGCTTCCCCGAGCCGAGCGCTCCCGCACTGAGAGAGACACCACTGCCACGCCAAACCCGACAGTTCCATCTCGTGGCCGAATCGCCACTAGCACCAGGCATCGCCCGAAGCTCACCCTCGGCAACAACCACCTCAACAGGGCCTAACTTCCTGATACAAAGCCCACCAGCAGCCACAACACCCTCCAAACACCTCCCGTCGAAATGCCCACCAGGTGATCGAAGAAACTCCCGAACCAAGAGGAACCCAAAGCAACAGCAGCCCTCCGAGACCGCAGCAACCCAAACCGAAAAGACCTCCATCCAACAGCAGGAGCTAGCGAGACAATCTCAGATGACTGTGAGAAGCCATATCCATACGGACCGCAGTTTTGATCTCATCAATATCATGCGGCCACCACCCCTCAGTCCTCTGTTGATTGGCCATAATGTCGGCCACTTTGTTGCCCTCTCTATAAATATGAGTGACCTGCAGAGTGAAGTGCTCTAAAATCTGTAAGATATTAAACCAAGTCGCCTTAAACCTCCAAGGGACCGCATTCGACCGAGTATTCAGGAGAGAGACAACATAAGTAGAATCGGCTTCTATCCATAATTTGTGCCACCCACGAGTATTAGCGATTTGAATCGCGGAGATGATGGCCAAAAGCTCAGCTTCAAAGGCAAAGCCCAACCCACCTTTGAAATGAAAACATCCCCGCACCACGTTCCAACTGTCACGAAAAACGCCGCCCGCCGCAATGGCGCCCGGCGCACCCAAGGCCGAGCCGTCCGTATTTACTTTGATCCAAGGAGCGACCGGCGGCCACCAATGAACCTCCACAAACTCCGGAGGCGGAGCGCTCCTGGTGCTCACTCCCACCGCACGGAGGATCAGATAATCCGACCAAGTATTATGCATGTGACCTAATTTGGAGAAATTAGAGTCCATATCTTTGAAAGTAACTTTCACCAGATGAAAAATCCGCCGCACATCAAACTTCTGATTTTCAAAAATACAATTGTTCCTATGAATCCAGATAGCCCAGAGGATCGTGATGATACCCGATTTCCAAAGATTGCCAACAAGCGGGCTGAGATTTTGACGCCAGGCCTCCACCAAGAAGCTATGAATATCACTAGCCTGCAGACTTTGCGTGAGATTGAACCAGCTAAGAAAAGTCGCCCAAATTTCCCTCACCCGATCACAATTCCAAAAAAGGTGATCCTGACTCTCACTGTCTCTCAAACAAAGCATGCAAGCGTTGGGCATGATCATGCCATGGCGAATAAGCCGATCATAAGTAGGCATGCGACAATGAAGAATACGCCAACAAATTAAAGATCTACGAGTAGGGATGAAAGGTTCCCATATCCAGGAACCCCAAGAAACTTTCGGAAAGTGATGACAATGTCGATCAAAAGCAAGGGCAGTAGTGACGTTCCCGTGGAGCGAGGGCTTCCAAAAACGCACATCTTTCTCCTCCCCAAGAGGAGTCAGCAAAATATCACAGATAATGTCAGGGAAAGCGTTCACGAAAGCTTGGGAGAAATGCCAAACACCATCAAAAAAATAGTCCGCAACCGATTGAGTGAAAAAGGGAAGCATAAAATGGGGAATCTCACATTTAGACATCAACTTGTACCCCAGCCAATCGTCATACCAGAACGAAGTGTTCGCCCCATCTCCAATATGCGAGTAAGAATCAGAAACCAACCCATCAATCTCCTCCCGTAAGCCCATCCAGATGGTCGAAGCAGCCGTCAAAGATTTACCCCGGCCAAAGCTATCAAGATATCGCTCTCTAATAAGCTCATAACCAAAATCCTGCCCACCGATCACCTTCCAAGCAATCTTCATCAGATAGCTTTTATTCATGAGCTCAAAAGATCTCAACCCAAGACCTCCTTCCTCCTTAATCGAGCAAACCCGATGCCAGTTGACGGAGCAAGAGGGAGTTTTCTTAATATTGCCAGTCCAAAGGAAGTTCCTACAACAAGCATCAAGCTCCTTGATCAACGCCGTCGGCCATCTATAAACCATCATAGAGTGAGTAAGGGAGCTTTGAATAACCGACCTAATCAAACAAAGCCTCCCAGCCATGGATAAGTGTAAACCCTTCCATCTAGCGAATTTATTGATGACACGATCTTTAATCGGCCGTAAGTAAGAGGCCCGCACTCTGCCCCGAAAGATGGGAACACCAAGATAAATAAACGGAAAACTCCCTTGGGCGAAATTCAGAATGTTTCTAATCGCCCTAGAAACCTGCGCGGGAACTTTATTGGTGAAGAAAATCTGAGATTTCTCCGGGCTCACAATTTGATCAGAGAGTTGCCCATAGTACTCAAGAATTTTCTGAATGGTGCGAGCATTGCTGGAAGTAGCATGACAAAACACCAGAATATCATCGGCATATAAGAGATGGGTAGGAAAATTGGAACCACGTCTCATCTGCATAGGCGTAAGATGACCCGAACTCACACAATTAGTGAAGAGACGACCAAGAACCTCTTCCGCAATGCCAAAGAGAATGGGAGAAAGAGGATCTCCCTGACGGACTCCCCTGGAGCAAGCGAAATAACCTTTAAGTTGACCGTTGTAGAGGATGGAGATTCTGGCAGAATGAAGAATAATATCAATCCAATGAATAAACTTAGCATCATAACCAGTCACTCTGAGAACATTAAGCAGGAAATCCCAGTTCAGAGTATCAAAAGCTTTTTTAATATCAATCTTGCAGGCCATATTTTGTCCCCGGCTAGTGCGATGCATACAGTTAACACCTTCCGATCCCATCAGAATACAATCGTGAATAGAACGACCACTAATGAACCCGAATTGATGACGGGAAACATAAACCGCAGCAACCTGGCTAAGTCTAGTAGCCAACACCTTAGCAATGATCTTGTAGAGAAAATTGGACAAAACAATAGGTCTGAGATCCGAGACTGAGTGGACAACATCTTTTTTAGGAATGAGGATCATAGTACTAGAATTGCAGCCTTGAGGAAGATACGATTGCCGGAAGAAAGTTTGAACAGCATCCCAAATATCAGCTTTAATGATCGGCCAACAATGCTGGAAAAACTTACCAGAAAAGCCATCCGGGCCAGGAGAGCTTTGCGAGTCCATCTGGAAGACCGCGGCTGAGATCTCGTCCTCATTAGGGAAACGAACAAGCATCTCGTTATGATGGTCATCAATCAAACCATCCAAAACCGCTTCCACCGCAGTAATATCCGGGATAGTATTGTTGCTGGCAGTGAACAACGTCGAGAAAAACTCCACAATGTGATTCCCAATATCCGTCTGGTCATAGCTGATAATACCATTAATATCCAAATGAGAAATAATGTGAGGTTTCTGCCGAAAGCTCAACATAGCGTGAAAAAATTTAGTGTTCCTGTCTCCATCTTTAAGCCAAGAAACACGGCTCTTTTGTTGAAGAAGCGAGGACTGGCTAGAGAGAGCCGAGTTGATTTTAACTTGCGCTTCGACTTCTTTGTCAAAAAGATCCTCAGTGTATCCTTCCACAGCTATCTGTTCTTGTATCTCCAAAAGCATTTGTTGCGACTTCATAATGCAAGAATCGACATTCCCAAAAGTACTACGATTCCAATTACGAAGAACCTGCCGAAGCCTTTTAAGTTTATGCATCACTTTATAAATCGGACAAGTAATGTGCGTTTCCATCTGCCAAGAAGCCTCAACAGTAGCGAGAAAATCCGGATGCATCGTCCACATCGTAAGAAACTTGAAAAAACGCTGGCGAGGAGGAGAATCCACCGTGCAATGCAAAACCAACGGAGAATGATCCGAAGTAATGCGCGGTAAGGCTTGAACAAAAACCGAACTCCAAAGAGAAGCAAACGAAGTGTCATAAATGGCTCTATCCAACCTCGACTCCACATGAGTAGGCATAAATCTGCGACCCGACCAAGTGTAATGCAAACCAATAGTCGGCGCCTCGATGAAACCCGTGGCATCGATGAAGTCACAGAAATCCTCACAGGCAATCGCGTTCGGCATGCAATCACTGCTTCTTTCGTGCGCTCCTTTAACAGCATTGAAATCACCAATAAAAACCACGTTATCCTCAATATGATCAAGAAGATCAAGCCAAAGTTGTCTTCTATCAACATAATTATTGGCACCATGCACCACCGCAACTTTAAAGTTCCAAGTCAACCAACTGCATTGCATGATAACTACCTGCTCCGAAGAAAAAACCACATTAAAAATCACAGAAGGATGCGAGAAAACCCAGATATTCGAGCTCATATTAATCCGGGAGTTTTGAAAACAAGGAACCAGATTCAAGGAACGCCAAAATCTGGAAAAAGTTTTGTTGAAAACAAGGAACCAGGTTCATTTCCTACATACCTATTACAACACCAGCTAGCAAGAAAAAGAAAAAAAAGGGAAGTGTGTGAATGTACTGAATAGCTGCAGCAGCAGCTTACTCCCTTCCCTGCAATAGCAACAGCTATCCTACCTCTGCAGCAAGCCACTTTTCCATTTCTCCAGCCATACACAAGGTACACAAAGGGCTCAAAGCAGCCACTCTACTGTTGTACCAACCCTGTAGACTACTCAAGTATAGCTACTAATGCACTCCTTCAAACAAACATATCAGCAGCAACTCTCTTCCATTTCACTTCTCATTTCCCCTCCATTCTGCACAAATAACCCACGTGAAGGAGGAACTCCATTCATTGCTCTTCTGCCAAACTTTAGAGTGAAATCCACTGATTCAATCACACAGCAGCCACCCAAACACAAGGATCCACAGGTATATACTAAGCTCCCTTATTCAATCCATTAGCATTTCATCCAACAAGCATGATCAGTTAATGAATACTAAGTATACAATGAGTATATATGCATAAGGGGCTTAGCAATCACGAAGTCAGTAAGAACTCCTATGATATAGAAACAACTACATGCTTAGTTTAATCTCTTGCATAATCAAATAGGAAACAAGATTATTTATGGGCTGCACCAACTGGAATAACACTAGAAACCAAACTGATGGATTTTCGTTTAGAACACCTTAAACCTGTGTGAGTGAGAGACTTGAAATCGGACGGAGGATGGCTGCCCTGACCCCGTCGAGACAGAGGAATCGCCGACAAAGGCGAGTCTTCGGGTGAGACAGGCGGCGGATTGCGAACCACGACGATAAGAAATGACGCGTCGGACCCGTGCATAGGACGGCGGTCCCAGCGGCGATTTGAGAAAGGAAGGAGTTAGGGCTCGGTTCCTGTTTTCGATTGAGCATGCTTGAGTCTGACTTGAGTAGAGAGAGGGCAGGGCCGTTGAACTTGGCCGGATTATCAGGAGCCGCGGCGGCGGCTGGAACAGTCAAGAGGCGCGGCTTCGCCGGTCCTTCAGATAGAAGAGTAGACTTAGAACGATGACCTCTCGCCGGGCCTCCAGTAACAGAGGCGACGGCGGCAGTTTTAATGGTGGAAACTAGGGCTCGGGTTGAAGAATTGAGGAATTGAATTAAGAAGTGGAGGAGAGAAGGAGAGGGTAAGACGAAAGCAAAAGGAAGGCGACGCCGGGGATGAGGACGCCGACTCGCCGGCGGCGCGGACTTCAGAGGCGGCGCTAATTGTATTGAGAGAGAAGGCTATTTCAGCCGTGACATTGAGAGAGAGAGAGAGACGGACTTTGAGGATGAAACGAGAAAGGAGAGAGAGACCGAAAATGAAGAAAAGAAAATAAGGATGGGCTAGCTACTTGGGCCGAATTCATGGGCTGGAGTTAATAGGTGGGCCGACTTATTTCCTATTGTGAGCTCAAGTATTTATTTAGTAAAGTGGGTTGTATTCGTGGGCTGATTTATTTAATAATTGGGGCTTTCACAATTTATTTTAGTTCAATAAAAGACAAGTCTAGATTAAGTGATTAATTAGATTTAACTATTTTTTTTAATTATGGGTTTAATTTAGAACGAGGTTATGAGATTAGTAAGCGGGTTAGCAAACTTTAAGACGAGTGGATTAATTAAGATTGATAATCCGATCTCATAAGACGAGCTTTAATACTATAGTTGGATTTTTAACAACAGAATATGAGTCATGCATAGTTAAATTACGCATTTTCATTTATTCGAGAATTTTTCCTCGAGTTAAAGTCTTACTTTATACTCTAGGATTAAAGGTCAAGTACAAGAGTAAGAGCTAGTCAAGGAGTCTTTGCTATCAGGTGGGCATTACTTTCATATATATTGAATGAGTTTCATATTATAGTTGCACAAGTTATTTCATGACAAAACCTTTGAATTGAAGTTATTTCAAGTATTGTCTTGCCATAAAATATTTCAATTTCAGTATGATATCTATCTGATGTGGCTTTGCCAAGTTATGTAATCGAATTCGGGTCCTGAGCAATTGATAGCTATCCTGCCAGGGCTAGTGTACACCAGTGACCGTGAGTCATCTAGCGGGTTGGCCGGTCAAGTGACCGTGAGAGGTGGCCACCTCTCCGGCACACAGCTTCAGATATGATAGATTATGAGAACTTAGACTGCAGTCGAACTTTAAGAATCACAAATGAATTTAGTAAGCTTGGGCCTTTTAGCTAAAACTCCCTTGATGTACTGTTTATGATGGCATGACAATTTACAGTTTCACGAAGCATGTTTATGTTTATACTTAGGCATACGTGCCCACTGAGTACTCTCGTACTCAGCCCTGCATATATTTCTAAATGTGCAGGTTGAGCAGTGGTTGATGAAGATGAAGTGATGAGCGGAGCTTTTGTCATAAGTTAAATAAATGAACTCTTGGATACATGTCTTCATACATGTAATCAGATTATATCATTCCGCTGTGTGCTCTCAAGTACTATGTCTTTAGGTTAAGTTGGATTCATCCGAACTTACAAGCTTATTTGAGTCTCTATGATTAAACTCCAATTATCTTATAAAGTCCTCTTCTTCTCCTTCATTAACAATAAGTTAAGTTTGATCCCCTATCATTTTCTCACCCCCTTTTCTGCCCCCGCTTCTAATCTCCATCCCTTAGTCACGATTTCTCGACTTAATTATCCTTAATTAAGTCCGGTCGTGACAGAATGGTATCAGAGCAGTTCGTTTGCTCTGAATCCAAGTGTTATCCAATTAGTCATAATTTGAATATTAGTATAAAAGAGTCAATCGACAAAAGCTCAGCACTTCATCGCATCGTCACGCTCAACAAGAAAGGAAGTGGTAATGACTTTCAAACCTTGAAAAGTTCACGTTTCATGCGAATGTACAGATGCTTACATTTATGTTTTATGCTTTATTGATTGATTAGAGATCTCAATGAACTTAGATACGTTAAGAATGCATGATCACTGTTACGAGAATAACAGTAGAAGCTAGTAACTCTTTCACTACAACCATGGTGAAGAGCCAAGAAAGATGAAGAAAATCAAATGTTGCTTGAAGAGACGTGAGAACTCAATGAGAAGTGTTGGGATGAGATTAAAAGAAGAGTGTCACACACGAGTCAGTGACACGGGCATAGTTCCTTATTCGGGCTATCTACACGTGATACAATACCGAACCAACTATTGCCTTACCCGACAAGAACTTACGTGAGACATTGCTCATAGCGATGAGTGTGACTTATGTAATTAGCTAGCAGTTACATAATAAGCTAAGCCTCATTTCAAACCCCTCAACTATCACCAGTTATGGCATGAAGAGAACCTTCATGATTTATGTTCAAACTCTTGAGTAAGACTCGCGTGTAGTCATGACGCTTTGTTATGATGTTATAATATTACGATTAGAGCTGTCACCTTATAGTTTTAGATATTCAGAACCTCTTTGCTTACAGTTACCTATTACATTACACGAGACATGATTGGGAACCCCTATTGATTATGATCACCTATTACGAATCGAAATGATGAGTTGTGGCATGGGTAATTAGCAATTACCAACCATTATGATTGATTAGAAAAAAAAAATCTACGCAAGTGCTTAAGATGGGGGAAGTTCCCGAATATGGCTTGGAGCTTAATAAGAGCTAAAATCGTCGACATCGATTCGATGCTGGAGCTGTGGGATTGAGATACTATTGAGACACTAAAGGTATACTCAAGTTAAGTATACATACTTTAACCTATCAGAGACATTTTTCCGGTTAGAACATCTGGGGTGGGACATTCAGTTTAGTAATTAGAATGAAAGCGATACCTAGGGTCATTCCATGACTTAGTATTATGTGTGGTGACACATACCTTGTAAAGATGCTCAGAGAAGCAAAGTCCATTTTCTTATGGAAAGTATGATGATTCAGAAGGTATTTCACAAGGGCATGAGAGAGTGCTTCAAATTACATGGTTGCATTCAAGCGCTATGTGAATGAACACTAAGTACCAGAAGTACTATATTAAGATCGTTTAGTGGAAGATTGTTGAGCAAGTTTGAATATAGTTGAAAGATCTTACTTCACTTATAGAAGATTTTGAGAAAAGATGTTGATTATAGAAACTAGATTTCAAGCTTGAGAATCTCCAAAATATTTTAAGGATAGATTTTTATGTTAAAAGGAAAGTAGAGACTTTATACCAATCACCTTTGCAGCCAATGATCAAGACCTACCTACCAAGTTTGGAAAAGTATTTCCGTGTGACTGAGAAGTAATTGTGTTGGACCTGGCCAGTCCACATGACCAAAATCTCGGTAGTCATCATATATAGGTCTGTAAACCTACATATTTAAACTTTCATTTGAAAGAGCTAAACGGGTTCAGACTATTATGTCACTTCGTTTCGACCTTCTAGTCAATTCATTTCTACCCGTGGTTATTCCTTGCAATTGTTTGGCAATTGTTGAAACACTTAGCCTAATTACCATCTACAATTTCATTCATTGTGATTTACTAACAGTTAGTAGATTTTCTTTGACCTAAGGACAAAATGTATTTCCCAGACTAAATCAGTCAGACACTTATGTCTCGACCCAAGTGTCAAACATGTGATGCATCTAGACCATCTCTTGTGTACTTAGCAGGACGTTATTTATGTATTTCGAAAATGATAACTGTTCTGATGCTTTTGTATGCCCTTATGGTGGCTTAGTTATTTTTATTAGTATTAGTACGAAAATGTTGGTCCACAGGGCAGTCCGTGATTAAGATCTTTGTGATGACTTTGCTATACAGCTAGTCCATCATGTGTAGTACTTGGATATATCAATAGATCTAGATTCATAAGTTGATGTAAAAGTCCTCATCGAGGCAATTTCTTATGTCTATTTAGCAACCTTGTCGGTCTTTTGCGGCAAGTCACTTCCACCATGGTTTACTTATATGCTTGCATGAGAAAGAGTGTGGGCAAGATTTGAGAATCAAGAAATGGTTTACAGAAGTGATGATATACAACTGTATGTTTTGATGATTGTATGTCAACTCATTAGTATGCCACCAAAACAAGTGCATCCAAGAAGAGGGAGGAGAATTCCCTAAGATAATGAAAGTACTAAGGCTAGAAAAAAAAAAAAAAAAAGCATAGCCCCATCACCCATACAACTAGAACATAGAATAGATGAACTATTTCACGACAAAACTCACCTGCCTTCAGTAGGACAGGAGATCCAGCAAAAGCTGAGACTTGGGTAAGAGCTATTGAGTGCATTTTCAATTTCATTTGCGTTTTACATACCAGGAAGGAAAGCACAGAGAAAAATGATGACAGTTGATCAATTAGAAAATTTTACGCGGGATCATTCTAAAATAGAAATATATGATAAGTATATACCCCAAAGCTATCGCAAGAAGAAGAAAAGTGGATTTTACAATCTAAAGTAGAGAGTAATGATCGTTACTCAGTACGATAGGATGTTCTGTGATATGTCGAGATATACGCCAGAGCAAGTAGACATGGATGGAAAAAAAAAGGGGCTGAAAAACTTTGTGCCGCTCTGAGGCACGAGATTAGGATGGCTTTGGCAAGCCATGGTGGATTGTCTTACACTGCGCTTAGAAGAGCATTAAACATTAGGGCATCGATGTCGAGAGAAAGACCAGTAACGATGCCTATGCCAACACCTCCACAGGCACAAACTCATAACATTTGAGGAAAAAGAAAAGAGGACAACAGTAACAATTGTCAAGCGAAAAAAAAAAGACACCATGACAGGGGCAATCATCCCAGCAACAAGGCTACAAAAGCCAAAAGGGTACTCCTAGACAGATAGGAGATAACCAACAAAGAATCCTGCCCTGCCCAAATTGTAACAAGAACCATGGGAGATGCTGCAATAATGGAAGAGTGGAAGTGAAGGTTGTTACACAGTAGCTAGAAGGGCATTATGTAAACCGTTGTCTGAATAAGGAACAAGGGACGGGTCTATGCTGAACTTGCTTGTCCAGGCTCCGTATCTGCAAGCAATCCATGTTTTGCCCCAACCACACCAAGAGTAGTAACTGTAGGAATATTAAATTGAATTAATACTCGATTGCCCGATGATCGTTTCTTGGATTATTATTAATTCATCATACAACGATTAATTCCTAACATGCTCCTATGAATTTAACAGCTGCACACAGGTGTTAGGAAAACTTACTTGAGAATCGGATGCACAGATGGTTGATGATCGCGTCGAATGATTCAGACTCCAGCTCTGATCTTCTCGACTGTATCCCGCTCAATTCCCAACGTTGGATGGACAACGAACTATGAGAACTCCCAAGACAGAAAAGCCAATCACGTTCTGCGCCCCCTCTCTGCTCTCAAAACCCTAATTTTTTGATCAGTGTATTTTCCTGAGAGCTGACATCTGTATTTAATAATACAGAAAGAAGAGTGGGGCGCCAGTTTTAGGGTGTAGGCGTTTTTCTGCCCTACTTGGGCTAGGAGACATTGGGCCAGCCCAGGGACCAGATACAAGGAATAAAGATGGGCCTCAAATAAATTAATTTATCTATGGTCAGCCCAGACCATAATTAATTTATAAATATCAGTTCATTCCACTAGAGAACCGATACTGACTTACCCCTTTATTGCCGGTGATGAGTCGGGGCTTGTATTTAGACTTATTAAATCTCCGTATTTAAAATATCCGACATCCATTAATTAATTAGAGCTCTGACAGCTTAAATTAATTAATCTCTTAATAATTCCTTAAGCAGTACCACTCAATCTTTATTATTACGCCTGAACTTAATCAACCTGCAGGGTTTAGCGTAATAAACCTTATTGAGCTCCTTAAGGGGATGTCATTATCCTATACCGGATACGGGTACTAATACAGATAATCAAATATCATATATTAACCGCTATCACCCAAGATACAGAGTACTCGAGTTAGTATTTAACTCTCGCCCATAGTAAGTCAAAGTGATATACGAATTAACATATATATCTGAATACTTATTAGTATTAAGATTTATGAGTCACCGAGATCTTGATTCTTCACTTAAGTCAGATAGAAGAATACATCTCAACTGTTGGTCCTATCAATACGTAATGACGTACCAGTATAGACAAGTAGCCAAGACAAACTACTTCCATCTATACTGCAGCCTAAACCAATAACTTGTCCTAGAGTTATTTCGGCTGTGATCATATTATATCTCTTAAGGTTATTCCAATTATATGGTCTTCTGTGATCTACAACACACCATATAATCTACTTATACAGAGATAAAGAACATACATATGCAATCATGAACACAATCAGATAGGAGATAAGAATAGTGAATAACAGGAATCATTGTATACAAGCATAAAGTTCTTGCTTTCAGTATACAAATCCAACAATCTCCCACTTATACTAAAGCAAAACTTTTAGTATACAATGTGTCTAAATACTAGCTATTACAAAACTTCACTTCATCTCTCCCACTTATACTGAAAGTTTTTCTCTAAGTGGGTGGCATCAACCGCAATCCCATCCCTCGAGCATGCTTCTCATAGGTCTTTTGCGGTAAGCTTTTCGTGAAAGGATCAGCTAGGTTCTCCAATGTATCAATCTTTTCTACTAGCACATCTCCTCTGTTTACGATTTCTCGTATGATGTGGTACTTTCTCTCTATGTGTTTTGACGCCTTGTGGCTCCTGGGTTCCTTAGAATTTGCCACTGCACCCGAGTTATCACAATAAATTATGATACTCTTAGGCAAATTAGGGACCACTCCTAGATCCAAGAGGTAGTTCCGGAACCATACAGCCTCCTTAGCAGCTTCCGAAGCAGCTACATACTCGGCTTCCATGGTGGAGTCTGCAATGCACTTCTGCTTTGCACTCCGCCATGATACGGCTCCACCTCCCAAGGTAAACACATAACCAGAGGTAGATCTCTTCTCATCCCGGTCAGCCTGGAAATCCGAATCGGTGTAACCCAAAGGAAATAGACTGTCTGACTGGTAAACTAGCCTATAATCTCGAGTCCGTTTCAGGTACTTGAGAATATGCTTTACCGCAGTCCAGTGTCCTGGTCCAGGGTTCGACTGATATCTTGCAACCATGCCAACGACATAGCAAATATCAGGTCTCGTGCATAGCATCGCATACATGAGGCTACCTACGGCGGAAGCATAGGGTATCTTCCTCATCTCCTCAACCTCACTAGGCGTCTTAGGACACATGTCCTTAGACAGAGGAATGCCATGTCTAAAAGGTAGCAAGCCTTTCTTGGCATTTTGCATGCTAAAACGAGCAATCACAGTATCAATGTAAGACGCTTGAGATAAGCTCAACATCCTTTTCTGGCGATCACGAACGACCTTGATCCCCAGGATGTACGCTGCATCTCCTAAGTCTTTCATTTGAAACTGTTCGGATAACCACTTCTTTATGTCCGATAATAGCTCAACATTGTTGCCAATGAGGAGGATATCATCTACATAAAGTGCAAGGAAAACCACGTCACCATTGGCATCTAAACGGTACACGCAACTTTCGTTCTCACAACGAGTAAATCCATAGGATTTAATGACCTCGTCAAAATGTTTGTTCCATGACCTCGAAGCTTGCTTAAGCCCATAAATGGACTTCTTAAGCTTCCACACAAGATGCTCTTCGCCCTTCTTCACAAACCCTTCAGGTTGCTGCATATAGATGTCCCTTCCTTCCTCAAGGAAACCGTTTAGGAAAGCGGTCTTGACATCCATTTGCCAAATCTCAAGGTTCATGTGGGCTGCTATGGCAAGGAGTATTCGGATAGACTTGAGCATGGCAACCGGCGAAAAGGTCTCATCATAATCTATACCCTGTTCCTGGGTATAACCTTTCGCCACCAGTCTAGCTTTAAAAGCTGCGACTTCGCCATCCGAATCTCTCTTTCTCTTGTATACCCACCTACTACCTATAGCTAAAAAGCCATCTGGTAGTTCGGTCTTCTCGTATACATCCATAGCACCCATGGATTCTATCTCAGAAACCATGGCCTCGTACCAAGAATCTGCATCTTGATCTTTCATCGCTTGTCTATAGTTATCAGGGTCGACATCCTTTTGTTCATCAACAGGGAGTAGATCCGAAGATTCTCCCAAGAACATAAATCGATCGGGTTGAACTACAACCCTCCCACTACGACGAAGCGGTGGTGGTACAGCTGTGACAATGGTTCGTGCAGTGTCTTGTGGTGCATTCACTTGCACACTTGGCTGGGGTGATGGAATCGCCTGTCCATTGCCTTCGATTTCTTGAAGGACAATCTCGGACTTAGACTTGTGTTTATCTATATAATCCTGTTCCAAGAATCGTGCGTTGGTGCTAACAACCACTTTCTGATCCTTAGGATTATAGAAATAACCACCTTTCGTTCCCTTAGGATATCCTACAAACAACATTACTTCACATCTAGGTTCCAATTTCTTCGCCTCCTTGTCTAGCACGTATGCAGGACAACCCCATATCTTTATATGGCTTAAGTTGGGCTGGCGCCCAGACCATAACTCGATAGGAGCTTTAGGAACCGATTTGGACGGTACTAGATTCAGCAAGTAGGCCGCTGTTTCCAAGGCATATCCCCAAAACGAAATAGGCAATGATGCATAACTCATCATTGATCTTACCATTTCCAAAAGAGTTCTATTTCTTCTCTCTGCTACACCATTCTGTTGGGGAGTACCCGGTGCAGTCAATTGGGATGTAATCCCTGAATCTGACAAGTATTGCAAGAACTCGTTCCCGAGGTATTCGCCACCGCGATCAGACCGCAATGACTTGATAGATTTACCCAATCTCTTCTCCACTTCCGCCTTGAATTCTTTGAATTTCTCAAAGCATTCAGACTTGCGTTGAAGTAGGTAAATATACCCATATCTTGAGTAATCGTCAATGAAAGTGACGAAGTACTCATACCCTCCACGAGCCTTTGTGGACATCGGTCCACACAAGTCAGAGTGAATCAATTCTAACACATGCGAGGCCCTATTCCCCTTTGCCTTAAAAGGCCTTGCCGTCATCTTTCCTTCTATACAGGATTCGCAGGTTCTAAATGGAACAGCTTGAAAGTCTTTCAAGACTCCATTTGAAACGAGCCTTTGGATCCTATTTAGATTGATGTGGCCTAACCTTAGGTGCCACGCATGTGTATATTGTTCATGAGAATAATACTTCCTCTTATTTGGATTTGGAAGAATTTGTGATGTAGATGCAACATGGACAGAGTTATTCATTGGACATGTAATAGTATAGAGAGAGTTGTTCAAAATTCCAGAACAAATAATCTTGTTATCTCTCATGATAGAGACACCCCCATCAAAAGTAACAGAATATCCATTCAAAAACAACTTTGAAACAGAAATTATGTTCCGCCGAAACTCCGGCACATATAAAATATCTCTCAAAACTAAAATGTCATCACCAAAACATAAAGATAAATCTCCAATGGCAACAGCTGCGACCTTCGACGCATTGCCCATGGAGATGGTGATCTCATCACTTGCCAGTTCCCTTGTTGGCTTGAAGCCCTGCAAGGTGTAACAAACATGGTCAGTTGCCCCCGTATCCACTACCCATGAATGAGTAGAAAACGAAGCTAAACATGTTTCAGTTACTAAAACTTGTGACGTACCTTGTCCCTTTGCCTTGAGCACTGGACAATCTTTCTTCCAATGCCCAACCTTGCCGCATTTGAAGCACTTTCCCTTGCCCGTTGGCTTCTTCACGCCGCCGGTAGGGCCATCTGCTTTGGCTTTACCGCTCCCACTAGCCTCATGGTCATGCTTGCCCTTTGGACCTTTCCACTTCTTTTTCCCGCCTTTCGACGAAGAAGCAGATCCCTTGGCAGCAACAAGGACCTCTTTCCCATTGCGCGTGCCCATGACTCCCTCTGCCGTAACTAGAGCATTCAATAACTCATTAAGAGTATAGTTGGCCTTACTCATAACGACGTTGAGACGGAAGTTCTCATAGGATTTGGGGAGAGTGTTGAGGATGATATCGACCTTGGCTTCGCCTTCGATACCCCCTCCTAGCAGATCAAGCCTGTCAAACAAATTTGTCATATGCATGACATGATCGTGCACAGGACTGCCCTCGCTCATCTTACAAGACAAGATTTCTCTCATCAAGTTAAAGCGAGCAGACCTCTCGGACTCCCCATAAACCTCCTTGAGGTTTAACATGATGGTTGCCGCGTCATCCATGACCTGATGCTGGAGTTGCAAAGTTTGCGACATAGTCATCATAATATAGCACTTGGCCATATTATTCGACTTATGCCACCTTTTATGCGCCTCACGTTCCGCATCAGTCGACTCATCAGTTAAGGCCGCGGGACGTGGAGTGGTAAGCACAAAACTGTGCTCGTCAGCGTCAAGTATGTACATAATATGGCGTTTCCATTCGGTATAATTAGGACCGATGAGAGGATTGTTTGCTAGAATGTTAATAATCGGAGACATAGACATATCTGAAAGTAAACAAATAAACATGTAAGAACATGAAACGCATATAGTTCGTAACAATAATATTGTAACCTTTTGATAAACCAATATTAGTGAAACCTCCAACGGCTCAAAGAATTCCACATGTAAGCCACGTTCGTGTGGACGTTTACACATGAATTCCTCAACCAGACTATTTACCTAGTCGTTTAATTTCTATCCATGTCAACTTAACCTTTTGACAAAAGAAATTAATAGTTGGACTTATAACTAGACCATATCATATTCAAGAAGGGACTCCGTTGGGGAGTTGTACATTGTACTTGAAATGATATCTAAACAATAACCACAATTTAACCTTGACAATTAAATTCTCGAAATTAGCATACTCACTAGGACCATACCGCTTTCAATTTAATCTCTTGGTTATCTTATTTAAATTCCATCCTCTAAAGTACTCATGAGAATTATACGAGTAAGCCACGTTCGTGTGGACGTTTACCGCATAGCTCCCACTACTTAAATGGATTTAAATATTTTTAATAGAAACCTCAACTTGACAAACTCGTGAAATTAAATACAAAGTAAGCCACGTTCGTGTGGACGTTTACTCATATTCTCAATCACTTTGTCTTGAGGCCGCATGTGGAGGTCTTATAATAATTTTTAAATGCTTTAAAAATTATTAAAACTGTTTAGTCTTTTTCTTTCAAAAGGTTTGTTCATGCTCAAGCACATAAACCTAAACATGCTTCTCTAGAATGCAACATGTAAATCATGCTCGCAGAATTCTAAAACATGCTTAAGAAAACGGCAAACCTACTAGCATGCTCGTCTAAGCGCAATTAATAAACAAATATTAATAAACAAAGACGGGCAAAAGCAGGTAAAGAGCATAAGGGATTAACAACCACGACATGCAAAGAACATAATTAAAGAATTAAAAATTCTTCGTGACCCATTCGTGGAAACCCAACATCTATTCTATTTTAAAAGAAAATAAAATAAATAAAAATGGACAAAAAAAATGCCCAAAACCGCCTAAACAGGCTGAAAAAACGAACCAGCCCTTGCTTAGGCCCAAAACACGCGGCCCAGCCGCACAGGCCCGTCCAGCAGCTGCCAAAACCGTGATTGGGCCAAAAAAACACCCAGCGCACAGGCCCAGCCCGGGCAAAAGGCCCAAACTCGCGGTCAAACCCAGACCCGCAGTCAACAGGTCCTACCCGTGAACAGTACCCGGATCCGCGCCTCGGATCCGGTTCTTCACCCTTCTGACCCGCGACCTGCTAGGGCTTTTGAAGAACTTTCGCGCCGCCTAAGCTTTTCTGCTGCCAAGAGCGGCGCCGCTGGCAGCTTCTCAGATCACCCACACGCAATGACGCCGCCGCACGCCGCCTCCGCCCTGGGAAACAACCGCCAGCGAGATTGGGGTGGAGATGGAGCGCGATTAAATCGCAGCTGCTCTCCTGCCGGCGACGTCTTCAGCCATCGCTGCTGCTCCGGTGAGCTTCCACCCGACACCAGCGTTGCAGCGCCGCGACTTCCCTCTGTCGCCGCACCCTCCGTCCGCACGCTCTGGCAGTCGAGCCAATAAGGAACGCCGGAGCGCCCCCAACCGCAGACGCCGAGAACGATTCTGCTAGCACCAGACACGGCGGCGCCCACCAGCGGCGCGGCAGCGACAGCCTGATTCCGGTGCCGGGCTCCCGCTGGTCGCCCGGAAAGTTTGAATTGGCAAAAAGCCTCATTCCCGTTCTTCGTGTTCTTCGTTTGTTCTCCATAATTACAGATTACAACAGAAAAACGAATACAATTCGAAAATCTAATCTAACCACGGATTTTCTCGTGGTGGAAAAACAATTACAACGTCAAACCGACGTATCCCACGAATCAACAAGCCACGAAGAACAACAGCAGTTAAAAACAACGCACATTATTAATCGTACACAAATTAATAATAGAGCCAAGAAATTAATCCTGGGCTCTGATACCAATTGTAGGAATATTAAATTGAATTAATACTCGATTGCCCGATGATCGTTTCTTGGATTATTATTAATTCATCATACAACGATTAATTCCTAACATGCTCCTATGAATTTAACAGCTGCACACAGGTGTTAGGAAAACTTACTTGAGAATCGGATGCACAGATGGTTGATGATCGCGTCGAATGATTCAGACTCCAGCTCTGATCTTCTCGACTGTATCCCGCTCAATTCCCAACGTTGGATGGACAACGAACTATGAGAACTCCCAAGACAGAAAAGCCAATCACGTTCTGCGCCCCCTCTCTGCTCTCAAAACCCTAATTTTTGATCAGTGTATTTTCCTGAGAGCTGACATCTGTATTTAATAATACAGAAAGAAGAGTGGGGCGCCAGTTTTAGGGTGTAGGCGTTTTTCTGCCCTACTTGGGCTAGGAGACATTGGGCCAGCCCAGGGACCAGATACAAGGAATAAAGATGGGCCTCAAATAAATTAATTTATCTATGGTCAGCCCAGACCATAATTAATTTATAAATATCAGTTCATTCCACTAGAGAACCGATACTGACTTACCCCTTTATTGCCGGTGATGAGTCGGGGCTTGTATTTAGACTTATTAAATCTCCGTATTTAAAATATCCGACATCCATTAATTAATTAGAGCTCTGACAGCTTAAATTAATTAATCTCTTAATAATTCCTTAAGCAGTACCACTCAATCTTTATTATTACGCCTGAACTTAATCAACCTGCAGGGTTTAGCGTAATAAACCTTATTGAGCTCCTTAAGGGGATGTCATTATCCTATACCGGATACGGGTACTAATACAGATAATCAAATATCATATATTAACCGCTATCACCCAAGATACAGAGTACTCGAGTTAGTATTTAACTCTCGCCCATAGTAAGTCAAAGTGATATACGAATTAACATATATATCTGAATACTTATTAGTATTAAGATTTATGAGTCACCGAGATCTTGATTCTTCACTTAAGTCAGATAGAAGAATACATCTCAACTGTTGGTCCTATCAATACGTAATGACGTACCAGTATAGACAAGTAGCCAAGACAAACTACTTCCATCTATACTGCAGCCTAAACCAATAACTTGTCCTAGAGTTATTTCGGCTGTGATCATATTATATCTCTTAAGGTTATTCCAATTATATGGTCTTCTGTGATCTACAACACACCATATAATCTACTTATACAGAGATAAAGAACATACATATGCAATCATGAACACAATCAGATAGGAGATAAGAATAGTGAATAACAGGAATCATTGTATACAAGCATAAAGTTCTTGCTTTCAGTATACAAATCCAACAGTAACCACGCCAACAACAACAACAACAACAACAACAATAGCACATGTATGCTTGAGCTTAAAGCTGAACATAAATTCACTCAAAGCCATGGTGAATAACTCGTATGTTATACCAATGGGAGACATTGACGTAATCTTAGGAGTGGATTAGCTAGCTGTGAACCAAACTACCATCATTTGCAACAAAAGACAAATTTCTTTTCGACCCCTTGGAAATGAACTGACACTTTCCCATGGAATCAGCATGAGCAAGAGGGAGGCAATCATCTCCACCCTCGACGCAATAAAGATGATAAGGAAAGAATATTCGGACTACCTTGTGTATTTTCATGGAGAACAAGGAACCGAGAAAAGCATTAGAGACGTGACAATCGAATGAGAATTTCTTGATGTTTCCTGAAGATCTCGTCGATATGCAACCGTTCTTTTCGAAAGAGGAAAATTGGCACATTGAGAATGTGTATAGATTATAAAGAGTTGAACAAGGAGACATTCAAGAACAAGTACCCCCTGTCGAGGATAAATGACCTTTTCGATCAGGTCAGAGGAGTGACTGTATTCTTAAAGATAGACCTAAGGATTGGGTATCATCAACTAAAGATTTGGTCAGGGGATGTACCTAAGATGGCCTTCCGAATTAGATATAGCCATTATGAGTTCGTAGTGGTGTCATTCGGATTGACTAATGCACCGGTCGTGTTCATGGATCTCATGAACCGAATGTTTCATCTATCCTTAGACAAATTTGTCATAATTTTCAGAGATGATGTCTTGATCTACTCGAAAAACAAGAAAGACCATGAGAAACACTTGAGAATTGTCTTAAAAACGTTGAGAACATAGCGTCTCTATGCCAAGTCCAACGAATGCGAATTTTGGCTCAATGAAGTCACATTTTTGGGACATATTATCTCATGAGAAGGGATCAGAGTGGGTCCTGACAACATACAAGTTGTACACAAATAGAGATCGCCTACTAACCCTAAGAAGATCAAGAGTTTCTTGGGATTAGTAATTTACTAAAGGAGGTTCGTAGAAGGATTTTTTTCAAATAGGAAGACCAACGACGCAACTACAAAAGAAGTGAATCAAATTTTCTTGGACAGAAGGATGTGAGAAAAGATTTTAAGAGCTCAAGGAGAAGTTAACCACTGCACCAGCGTTAGCTGTTCCAACGACTGACAAAGAATAGGTGAATTGTGTATACACGTCCAAGAAAGTACTCGGTTGCGTGTTAACACAAGAAGGAAGAGTGATAGCATACGCATCATGAAAGCTTAGACCGCATGAATTGAACTATCCAACTCATGATCTAGAATTAGTTGTAGTAGAAACACCACCTATATGGATTTAGATGTGAGATGTTCACAAACCATAAAAGTTTGAAATACTTTTTTTTCGAGCAAATGAATCTTAACATGAGACAGATGAGATAGCTCGAACTAGTGAAAGACTATGGCGGTGCTAATAACTACCACCCAGACAAAGCTAACATGGTAGTTGATACCTTGAGTCATAAGACTCAATTTAAGTTGGGATCTCTCATCACTCGGGATGAGGGACTCATGAAGGATTTTTGTAGAATAAGTTTAGAAGTTGTTTAACCACCAGAATCTGTAGAAGGGATTATCGCAACGATGGTAGTAACACTCGATTTGGGAAGAAAGATTTTAGAAGCGCAAACAAATGATGAGACCTTGGAAATTACGTATAGCAATAAGATCAGGCACACCTAGAGGTTGCTACAAAGCATCAGGTAATGTTGTGGTGTTTAAGGAAAGATTGTGTGTGTTCACACGATGAACAATTCAGAGATGAGATAATGAGCGAAGCTCATGACACGCCATATACTGGCCACCCGGGAAGCATAAAATGTACAAAGACTTGAAAGAAGAATTCCGATGGAAAGATATAGCTACACTTGTTGAGAGATGCCTAGCATGCCAACGAGTGAAGGCTTTGCACCATAGACCATATGAAAAATTACAACCATTGGAGATTTCATAATGGGAGTTAGAGCACTTTGCAACAGATGTCGTGACTAGTTTACGAAGTCGAAAAGAGGGAGTGCTGCCATCTGGGTAATAGTGGAGCGACTTGCGAAATGAGCTCGTTTTATATTAATACCGATCACATACGGATCAGACAAATTAGGATAATTATATGTTTGAGAAATTGTGCGTTCCACGGTATGCTCGTGTCAATCACTTTGGACTGAGATTCGAAGTTTACATCTGGATTCTGTATGAACTTGTAGAAGAAATTAGGCACAAGGTTAAATTTCAGTACCACCTTTTGCCCACAAACATATAGATGGTTGAGAGAATAATTCAGACTCTCGAAGACACGTTAAAAGTAGTACTAGACAAAGGTGAAAGTGATGAACAGTGATGTTATTGATTGAGTTTGCCTACAATAATAGTTATCAGGCAACAATCAATATGGCGTCTTATGAGGCAATGCATGGAAGAAAATACAGATCACCACTCTACTGAGATAAAGTAGGTGAAAGGAGAATTTTAGGACCAGACACGATGAATGAGATGATTGAAATAGTCTGACAGAAATTAAGATGAGAGAGTACCCAGAACCTTTTTGCAATGATATGCAAATTTCGGGACAAAATTTTTGTTAAGAGGGGTAGTATGTAATAGCCCGCTATTTTATTTTATGATTAAGAACAATAAATGCAATATTTATTTATTACATCTTTCAGTTGTTTTAATCCAGTGATTAATATTCAGCTCAGAGTTCTGAATTAGATGCCATTACCTGAGATGACCACGATTGAATTATTGAGTAGTCAATGATTTATTTCAGAATGATAATTGACTTAGCGAAGTCAAGTTATTATTTTATTTGTAATAGAAATATTATTTCTATTTATTTAACTTTATTACTTGAGTCGTGAGTTTACTCCGAATTGTGAAGTGAATTAAATCTACGGACTTAATTTAGATTTATTCTACGAGTCACGATATTAATAGACGAAAAGTCAGCTATCGAAATACGAGAATTGTTAGAGTATTTAGTATTATTAACAAAACCCGGGATTAGAATTACAGATACGCTATATTAGCAAGACCCAGGGACTAATATCAGATACCGCTTTATCAAGATACTGAAGGATTTTATTAGTCACACCACAACTTTTTAAACTTTACAATCACTCATTTCCTACATACCTATTACAACACCAGCTAGCAAGAAAAAGAAAAAAAAGGGAAGTGTGTGAATGTACTGAATAGCTGCAGCAGCAGCTTACTCCCTTCCCTGCAATAGCAACAGCTATTCTACCTCTGCAGCAAGCCACTTTTCCATTTCTCCAGCCATACACAAGGTACACAAAGGGCTCAAAGCAGCCACTCTACTGTTGTACCAACCCTGTAGACTACTCAAGTATAGCTACTAATGCACTCCTTCAAACAAACATATCAGCAGCAACTCTCTTCCATTTCACTTCTCATTTCCCCTCCATTCTGCACAAATAACCCACGTGAAGGAGGAACTCCATTCATTGCTCTTCTGCCAAACTTTAGAGTGAAATCCACTGATTCAATCACACAGCAGCCACCCAAACACAAGGATCAACAGGTATATACTAAGCTCCCTTATTCAATCCATTAGCATTTCATCCAACAAGCATGATCAGTTAATGAATACTAAGTATACAATGAGTATATATGCATAAGGGGCTTAGCAATCACGAAGTCAGTAAGAACTCCTATGATATAGAAACAACTACATGCTTAGTTTAATCTCTTGCATAATCAAATAGGAAACAAGATGATTTATGGGCTGCACCAACTGGAATAACACTAGAAACCAAACTGATGGATTTTCGTTTAGAACACCTTAAACCTGTGTGAGTGAGAGACTTGAAATCGGACGGAGGATGGCTGCCCTGACCCCGTCGAGACAGAGGAATCGCCGACAAAGGCGAGTCTTCGGGTGAGACAGGCGGCGGATTGCGAACCACGACGATAAGAAATGACGCGTCGGACCCGTGCATAGGACGGCGGTCCCAGCGGCGATTTGAGAAAGGAAGGAGTTAGGGCTCGGTTCCTGTTTTCGATTGAGCATGCTTGAGTCTGACTTGAGTAGAGAGAGGGCAGGGCCGTTGAACTTGGCCGGATTATCAGGAGCCGCGGCGGCGGCTGGAACAGTCAAGAGGTGCGGCTTCGCCGGTCCTTCAGATAGAAGAGCAGACTTAGAACGATGACCTCTCGCCGGGCCTCCAGTAACAGAGGCGGCGGCGGCGGTTTTAATGGTGGAAACTAGGGCTCGGGTTGAAGAATTGAGGAATTGAATTAAGAAGTGGAGGAGAGAAGGAGAGGGTAAGACGAAAGCAAAAGGAAGGCGACGCCGGGGATGAGGACGCCGACTCGCCGGCGGCGCGGACTTCAGAGGCAGCGCTAATTGTATTGAGAGAGAAGGCTATTTCAGCCGTGACATTGAGAGAGAGAGAGAGACGGACTTTGAGGATGAAACGAGAAAGGAGAGAGAGACCGAAAATGAAGAAAAGAAAATAAGGATGGGCTAGCTACTTGGGCTGGAGTTAATAGGTGGGCCGACTTATTTCCTATTGTGAGCTCAAGTATTTATTTAGTAAAGTGGGTTGTATTCGTGGGCTGATTTATTTAATAATTGGGGCTTTCACAATTTATTTTAGTTCAATAAAAGACAAGTCTAGATTAAGTGATTAATTAGATTTAACTATTTTTTTTAATTATGGGTTTAATTTAGAACGAGGTTATGAGATTAGTAAGCGGGTTAGCAAACTTTAAGACGAGTGGATTAATTAAGATTGATAATCCGATCTCATAAGACGAGCTTTAATACTATAGTTGGATTTTTAACAACAGAATATGAGTCATGCATAGTTAAATTACGCATTTTCATTTATTCGAGAATTTTTCCTCGAGTTAAAGTCTTACTTTATACTCTAGGATTAAAGGTCAAGTACAAGAGTAAGAGCTAGTCAAGGAGTCTTTGCTATCAGGTGGGCATTACTTTCATATATATTGAATGAGTTTCATATTATAGTTGCACAAGTTATTTCATGACAAAACCTTTGAATTGAAGTTATTTCAAGTATTGTCTTGCCATAAAATATTTCAATTTCAGTATGATATCTATCTGATGTGGCTTTGCCAAGTTATGTAATCGAATTCGGGTCCTGAGCAATTGATAGCTATCCTGCCAGGGCTAGTGTACACCAGTGACCGTGAGTCATCTAGCGGGTTGGCCGGTCAAGTGACCGTGAGAGGTGGCCACCTCTCCGGCACACAGCTTCAGATATGATAGATTATGAGAACTTAGACTGCAGTCGAACTTTAAGAATCACAAATGAATTTAGTAAGCTTGGGCCTTTTAGCTAAAACTCCCTTGATGTACTGTTTATGATGGCATGACAATTTACAGTTTCACGAAGCATGTTTATGTTTATACTTAGGCATACTTGCCCACTGAGTACTCTCGTACTCAGCCCTGCATATATTTCTAAATGTGCAGGTTGAGCAGTGGTTGATGAAGATGAAGTGATGAGCGGAGCTTTTGTCATAAGTTAAATAAATGAACTCTTGGATACATGTCTTCATACATGTAATCAGATTATATCATTCCGCTGTGTGCTCTCAAGTACTATGTCTTTAGGTTAAGTTGGATTCATCCGAACTTACAAGCTTATTTGAGTCTCTATGATTAAACTCCAATTATCTTATAAAGTCCTCTTCTTCTCCTTCATTAACAATAAGTTAAGTTTGATCCCCTATCATTTTCTCACCCCCTTTTCTGCCCCCGCTTCTAATCTCCATCCCTTAGTCACGATTTCTCGACTTAATTATCCTTAATTAAGTCCGGTCGTGACAGAATAGTATCAGAGCAGTTCGTTTGCTCTGAATCCAAGTGTTATCCAATTAGTCATAATTTGAATATTAGTATAAAAGAGTCAATCGACAAAAGCTCAGCACTTCATCGCATCGTCACGCTCAACAAGAAAGGAAGTGGTAATGACTTTCAAACCTTGAAAAGTTCACGTTTCATGCGAATGTACAGATGCTTACATTTATGTTTTATGCTTTATTGATTGATTAGAGATCTCAATGAACTTAGATACGTTAAGAATGCATGATCACTGTTACGAGAATAACAGTAGAAGCTAGTAACTCTTTCACTACAACCATGGTGAAGAGCCAAGAAAGATGAAGAAAATCAAATGTTGCTTGAAGAGACGTGAGAACTCAATGAGAAGTGTTGGGATGAGATTAAAAGAAGAGTGTCACACACGAGTCAGTGACACGGGCATAGTTCCTTATTCGGGCTATCTACACGTGATACAATACCGAACCAACTATTGCCTTACCCGACAAGAACTTACGTGAGACATTGCTCATAGCGATGAGTGTGACTTATGTAATTAGCTAGCAGTTACATAATAAGCTAAGCCTCATTTCAAACCCCTCAACTATCACCAGTTATGGCATGAAGAGAACCTTCATGATTTATGTTCAAACTCTTGAGTAAGACTCGCGTGTAGTCATGACGCTTTGTTATGATGTTATAATATTACGATTAGAGCTGTCACCTTATAGTTTTAGATATTCAGAACCTCTTTGCTTACAGTTACCTATTACATTACACGAGACATGATTGGGAACCCCTATTGATTATGATCACCTATTACGAATCGAAATGATGAGTTGTGGCATGGGTAATTAGCAATTACCAACCATTATGATTGATTAGAAAAAAAAAATCTACGCAAGTGCTTAAGATGGGGGAAGTTCCCGAATATGGCTTGGAGCTTAATAAGAGCTAAAATCGTCGACATCGATTCGATGCTGGAGCTGTGGGATTGAGATACTATTGAGACACTAAAGGTATACTCAAGTTAAGTATACATACTTTAACCTATCAGAGACATTTTTCCGGTTAGAACATCTGGGGTGGGACATTCAGTTTAGTAATTAGAATGAAAGCGATACCTAGGGTCATTCCATGACTTAGTATTATGTGTGGTGACACATACCTTGTAAAGATGCTCAGAGAAGCAAAGTCCATTTTCTTATGGAAAGTATGATGATTCAGAAGGTATTTCACAAGGGCATGAGAGAGTGCTTCAAATTACATGGTTGCATTCAAGCGCTATGTGAATGAACACTAAGTACCAGAAGTACTATATTAAGATCGTTTAGTGGAAGATTGTTGAGCAAGTTTGAATATAGTTGAAAGATCTTACTTCACTTATAGAAGATTTTGAGAAAAGATGTTGATTATAGAAACTAGATTTCAAGCTTGAGAATCTCCAAAATATTTTAAGGATAGATTTTTATGTTAAAAGGAAAGTAGAGACTTTATACCAATCACCTTTGCAGCCAATGATCAAGACCTACCTACCAAGTTTGGAAAAGTATTTCCGTGTGACTGAGAAGTAATTGTGTTGGACCTGGCCAGTCCACATGACCAAAATCTCGGTAGTCATCATATATAGGTCTGTAAACCTACATATTTAAACTTTCATTTGAAAGAGCTAAACGGGTTCAGACTATTATGTCACTTCGTTTCGACCTTCTAGTCAATTCATTTCTACCCGTGGTTATTCCTTGCAATTGTTTGGCAATTGTTGAAACACTTAGCCTAATTACCATCTACAATTTCATTCATTGTGATTTACTAACAGTTAGTAGATTTTCTTTGACCTAAGGACAAAATGTATTTCCCAGACTAAATCAGTCAGACACTTATGTCTCGACCCAAGTGTCAAACATGTGATGCATCTAGACCATCTCTTGTGTACTTAGCAGGACGTTATTTATGTATTTCGAAAATGATAACTGTTCTGATGCCACTACTACAAAAATGCACATACATAACACTTCATACATAACGGTTTTTTAAAAAAACCGTTATATATGAGCGCATTTTTGGAATAGATAACGGTTTTTACAAAAAACCGTTATCTATGTAGTGTTGTCCATACACTTAGATATCGGTTTGAGTTAAACCGTTATGTTTGTGCGTTATCTATTAGTTACATACATAACGGTACTACAAAACCGTTAAGCCGACCGTTATCTATGAGCATCTTTTTATAACGGTTGTTTTAACCGTTATATATGAGCGTCTCAAGACCGTTATATATTATTTTTTATATTTATTTTTAACTTTAATAATATTATAAAAAATTAAAATCCTAATTTCCTAATACACACTAGCGAACCCACAGTCTCATTCTTCTCTAAAGTTTGAAACGGTACCCCTCTCTCTCCCCATTCTCTGTCGACTCCGGTGAGCGGCCGCCCTGAATCGCAGCCTCCCTCTGGCGCGAAGAGGTCGGCCCCTGTTCTTCCTCCTCCTCTCCTTCCCTTTTGTGCCCTATTTTTTCCCCAAGAACAAAATCCTCAATTTCTAGGGTTTTCAGCCTCTCTTTCCTCTCTGAATTTCGCCCCTCCGGCGAATCCCGCCACTACCACCGCCGCCTCGCACAGCTGCTCCCTGCCTCAGGTAACACCTTTTCTCTCTCTCTCTCTCTCTCTCTCTCTCTCAAGATCTATTTCTCTCTCATTCTCTCAGTTCTCCATCTCGATCTCCATCTTTCCTGTTCGCGGCGGTCGCTGCGCTGGCGGTCGCCGCCGCCTCTGCTCTCCTCTCTCTCCCCTCATTCTCTTTAATTTCAGATTTGGTCTTCACTAATTTTATTTTTAATTTTTAGTTTTACTATTTTTTATTGTTAAATGTTGTGAAAAATGCTTAGCTTTTTAACTCAAATGATGTTTTGATGAGCTATTATCTTCTGAACCATCACCACTTATCTATTGTTTAATTTAATCTCTAAATTTCAGAATAATTTCTCGTTGCTGATGCCATGTTGGGAATTGATGTGAATAATTTCATATGGTGTTCTACTACTTCTTCTGTTTGTGTGTGTTTTTTGCTATCAAGATTCAGTTTTAGAACCAACCCATTTTTTTGGATTCGAGTTTGAATGATGAAATGTGGCGTTGGTGGGCCAAGCCATCGAGACAGGTATTCATGAGAAATACAATTTTCTTTCCTTTTATTAGCCATTCCCTCAGTTCAAAGAAATAGATAATATTATTGTGTTTACCCATATTAACTGTGAATTCTTTAGTGCCCTTCTTATCATTTCTTGGATAAAGTTATATTTTTTATTGGAAATGGGGATGTCCTGTTTACTGCGATTTCTACACACACACACACATATATAAATTCTTTGGTGAACAGGCTCGTATTCTTCGTGTTGCAGATTTGGGGATAACCATCCATTTTGACTGCATTTTCCAAGAGCTTCAAGTAAGCACTGCTCTCTCAGACTCTTATTTGAAATGGGTTCTTGTTTCAGACAATCTGATTTGATTGACTTGGCCTCTTTTTTGTCATTCACGCACACACGCGCAATTGCAAGTGCACGCACAAACTATACTCAAGATTTCTTTGTTGTGTTGATCTTTGTTGTTTGATGAAATGTGGGATCTGAAATAATTGGACAGTTATTACTGATTTGCGATCTGAATATCTATAGGACCCCCATTCTGCAGATGGCCTGCGTCTGTTTTGCCACAACCATGATAGTGAATTCTCTTTTATTAATTAAGTTTAGACTTTCATTTATATACGCTGGCTGGTATGATTCTTATTTAGAGACTGTAATTCATGCTATACTATGTTATGGAGCAATTGAAGCCCTAATGAATATGGAAAGCTCGGTCAAAGATGCTTGAGTATGTGATTGTTGTTAAGATAATATTTGGTTGAGTGTAGGCACAATGTGAGCTAGATGAGGATCATTGCTAGTTGACTTGTAGGCACTATGTTGTATCACAAGCTAGTAAATCTACTTTCTTATTAGCCTTGTGTCAATTAAAAGTCATTTAGCTAGAGAACATTTGAGGAGTGAGCTATCTATTCTTCGACAGCATGAACTAACAAAAAAAATGTAGAAACCAAGAACTTCTTAATTAATTAAATACTTTAGATATTTTTTTGATTATTAGCCTTGTGTTTTTGGAATTAGAATTACAAATTTGCTTGAATTTGTTTCGAATTTTACTCTGTTATTGTAGTTGGGTACAAGGAATATTGCTTAGTTTCATCTTCTTTGCTAAACTTAATCATGTGAAGCTTTTATTATTAAATGAAATATAAAGTATTTTCATAGGACTAGCAGATAGCTTGAAATTTGATATTTTGGTACTTTGATTTGGTATCTATTTTTTTATATTCATAGCTCTGATTCCATGAAGCATAGATGGTGTGTATGATTTTTAGTTGTCATTCTAGCTAGGCATTGACATTGAACAACGTGATGAAATCTTGAAACCAAATTGCCATTTAATTTGTAAGGCATCTGAAGTGTGGTCTTTTCTTTTCTTTTCCATATTAATTAATGTGTGTGTTGTGTTTGATTTGATGGGACTAATTGCAGATGGTGGGATATGGATGGGCTGAGATGTTGAGAAAATACTTGGTTGATCCAGTTGAGATGTGGTGGCCTTCCAATGTCACACAAGTTTCCTTGTTTAGGTAAAATAAATCAAAATTCTGTTATTAATTTCTATTTCCAAGAGTATTGCTGTAGAATACAGAATCACTACCTATGTAGTTATAGAAAGATTTAGGTTGTTAATATCTTTCATATTTCTTTTATTTAAGAAGCTCGGGTTGGCTATGTTTTGCAGGTGAACTCGCTCGTGTTGGTGGAGGGTAATCTTCTTTTCATTTTAACAATATAGATAGAATATTGAGATCTTGAAGATTACTTATGTGTTTTCTGTAAAACCTTTTACCAAAATATTGAATCCAAACCAATGTCTTGCTTTTGAGAAAATCATTCATCATATTTATATATCTATCAAATTTGATTTAGATTCTGCATTCTGTTATATTACTATGCATCAATATTTGATATAACTCACATGTTGCCGGATTTTTTTAATTCTCCAGCTCATTAGTGTAATTGAGTTTATCATCTTGGCGGATCAAGTAGATGGGAGTCGATGAGCTATGAGGACTACTACAAAAGAGAAGGCTGAAGCAGAGAACGTCGTTTCAAATGTCTAGCAAGTTGCGCGCATTTGTAATATTTTTTAATTAATCATATAGCTAACTAGAATATTTGTGTTTGTTTTCATTATATTTGGATGATAATGTATGAATATTTCGGATATTATATAATATATGTTATCGATGGCAATGTCATTTGTTGTTTTAAAATTATTAATTTAATTTTTTAGATAAATAATAGGAAAATAAAAATATATATATTACAGTTATAAAAAGTGTAAAAAACTGTTATAAAAAATGCATAAAACCGTTATGTATTTCTATCAAAGATAACGTTAAAACCGTTATAAAAAGTGCAAAAAACTGTTAACTATGATGGAAAAAAAAAATATATATATATCTAATACATAACGGTAAAAACAATAATACATAACGGTAAGAACCGTTATGTATCACTTGTAAAGATAACGGATATTAACCGTTATGTATGAGTGCATATACCGTTATCTATACGACTATACATAACGGTTTTTTTACCGTTATGTATGACCGTATCATAGATATCACCACTATACTTATCGGTTTTTTGGGGTCATAGATAACGGATTTTATCCGTTATCTATGAGCGTTTTTGTAGTAGTGTGCTTTTGTATGCCCTTATGGTGGCTTAGTTATTTTTATTAGTATTAGTACGAAAATGTTGGTCCACAGGGCAGTCCGTGATTAAGATCTTTGTGATGACTTTGCTATACAGCTAGTCCATCATGTGTAGTACTTGGATATATCAATAGATCTAGATTCATAAGTTGATGTAAAAGTCCTCATCGAGGCAATTTCTTATGTCTATTTAGCAACCTTGTCGGTCTTTTGCGGCAAGTCACTTCCACCATGGTTTACTTATATGCTTGCATGAGAAAGAGTGTGGGCAAGATTTGAGAATCAAGAAATGGTTTACAGAAGTGATGATATACAACTGTATGTTTTGATGATTGTATGTCAACTCATTAGTATGCCACCAAAACAAGTGCATCCAAGAAGAGGGAGGAGAATTCCCTAAGATAATGAAAGTACTAAGGCTAGAAAAAAAAAAAAAAAGCATAGCCCCATCACCCATACAACTAGAACATAGAATAGATGAACTATTTCACGACAAAACTCACCTGCCTTCAGTAGGACAGGAGATCCAGCAAAAGCTGAGACTTGGGTAAGAGCTATTGAGTGCATTTTCAATTTCATTTGCGTTTTACATACCAGGAAGGAAAGCACAGAGAAAAATGATGACAGTTGATCAATTAGAAAATTTTACGCGGGATCATTCTAAAATAGAAATATATGATAAGTATATACCCCAAAGCTATCGCAAGAAGAAGAAAAGTGGATTTTACAATCTAAAGTAGAGAGTAATGATCGTTACTCAGTACGATAGGATGTTCTGTGATATGTCGAGATATGCGCCAGAGCAAGTAGACATGGATGGAAAAAAAAAGGGGCTGAAAAACTTTGTGCCGCTCTGAGGCACGAGATTAGGATGGCTTTGGCAAGCCATGGTGGATTGTCTTACACTGCGCTTAGAAGAGCATTAAACATTAGGGCATCGATGTCGAGAGAAAGACCAGTAACGATGCCTATGCCAACACCTCCACAGGCACAAACTCATAACATTTGAGGAAAAAGAAAAGAGGACAACAGTAACAATTGTCAAGCGAAAAAAAAAAGACACCATGACAGGGGCAATCATCCCAGCAACAAGGCTACAAAAGCCAAAAGGGTACTCCTAGACAGATAGGAGATAACCAACAAAGAATCCTGCCCTGCCCAAATTGTAACAAGAACCATGGGAGATGCTGCAATAATGGAAGAGTGGAAGTGAAGGTTGTTACACAGTAGCTAGAAGGGCATTATGTAAACCGTTGTCTGAATAAGGAACAAGGGACGGGTCTATGCTGAACTTGCTTGTCCAGGCTCCGTATCTGCAAGCAATCCATGTTTTGCCCCAAC
Organism: Salvia miltiorrhiza; assembly: GCF_028751815.1. Taxonomy (NCBI): domain Eukaryota; kingdom Viridiplantae; phylum Streptophyta; class Magnoliopsida; order Lamiales; family Lamiaceae; genus Salvia; species Salvia miltiorrhiza. The sequence continues at coordinate 44,432,910 of NC_080392.1, forward strand.
CACACCAAGAGTAGTAACCACGCCAATAACAACAACAACAACAATAGCACATGTATGCTTGAGCTTAAAGCTGAACATAAATTCACTCAAAGCCATGGTGAATAACTCGTATGTTATACCAATGGGAGACATTGACGTAATCTTAGGAGTGGATTAGCTAGCTGTGAACCAAACTACCATCATTTGCAACAAAAGACAAATTTCTTTTCGACCCCTTGGAAATGAACTGACACTTTCCCATGGAATCAGCATGAGCAAGAGGGAGGCAATCATCTCCACCCTCGACGCAATAAAGATGATAAGGAAAGAATATTCGGACTACCTTGTGTATTTTCATGGAGAACAAGGAACCGAGAAAAGCATTAGAGACGTGACAATCGAATGAGAATTTCTTGATGTTTCCTGAAGATCTCGTCGATATGCAACCGTTCTTTTCGAAAGAGGAAAATTGGCACATTGAGAATGTGTATAGATTATAAAGAGTTGAACAAGGAGACATTCAAGAACAAGTACCCCCTGTCGAGGATAAATGACCTTTTCGATCAGGTCAGAGGAGTGACTGTATTCTTAAAGATAGACCTAAGGATTGGGTATCATCAACTAAAGATTTGGTCAGGGGATGTACCTAAGATGGCCTTCCGAATTAGATATAGCCATTATGAGTTCGTAGTGGTGTCATTCGGATTGACTAATGCACCGGTCGTGTTCATGGATCTCATGAACCGAATGTTTCATCTATCCTTAGACAAATTTGTCATAATTTTCAGAGATGATGTCTTGATCTACTCGAAAAACAAGAAAGACCATGAGAAACACTTGAGAATTGTCTTAAAAACGTTGAGAACATAGCGTCTCTATGCCAAGTCCAACGAATGCGAATTTTGGCTCAATGAAGTCACATTTTTGGGACATATTATCTCATGAGAAGGGATCAGAGTGGGTCCTGACAACATACAAGTTGTACACAAATAGAGATCGCCTACTAACCCTAAGAAGATCAAGAGTTTCTTGGGATTAGTAATTTACTAAAGGAGGTTCGTAGAAGGATTTTTTTCAAATAGAAAGACCAACGACGCAACTACAAAAGAAGTGAATCAAATTTTCTTGGACAGAAGGATGTGAGAAAAGATTTTAAGAGCTCAAGGAGAAGTTAACCACTGCACCAGCGTTAGCTGTTCCAACGACTGACAAAGAATAGGTGAATTGTGTATACACGTCCAAGAAAGTACTCGGTTGCGTGTTAACACAAGAAGGAAGAGTGATAGCATACGCATCATGAAAGCTTAGACCGCATGAATTGAACTATCCAACTCATGATCTAGAATTAGTTGTAGTAGAAACACCACCTATATGGATTTAGATGTGAGATGTTCACAAACCATAAAAGTTTGAAATACTTTTTTTTCGAGCAAATGAATCTTAACATGAGACAGATGAGATAGCTCGAACTAGTGAAAGACTATGGCGGTGCTAATAACTACCACCCAGACAAAGCTAACATGGTAGTTGATACCTTGAGTCATAAGACTCAATTTAAGTTGGGATCTCTCATCACTCGGGATGAGGGACTCATGAAGGATTTTTGTAGAATAAGTTTAGAAGTTGTTTAACCACCAGAATCTGTAGAAGGGATTATCGCAACGATGGTAGTAACACTCGATTTGGGAAGAAAGATTTTAGAAGCGCAAACAAATGATGAGACCTTGGAAATTACGTATAGCAATAAGATCAGGCACACCTAGAGGTTGCTACAAAGCATCAGGTAATGTTGTGGTGTTTAAGGAAAGATTGTGTGTGTTCACACGATGAACAATTCAGAGATGAGATAATGAGCGAAGCTCATGACACGCCATATACTGGCCACCCGGGAAGCATAAAATGTACAAAGACTTGAAAGAAGAATTCCGATGGAAAGATATAGCTACACTTGTTGAGAGATGCCTAGCATGCCAACGAGTGAAGGCTTTGCACCATAGACCATATGAAAAATTACAACCATTGGAGATTTCATAATGGGAGTTAGAGCACTTTGCAACAGATGTCGTGACTAGTTTACGAAGTCGAAAAGAGGGAGTGCTGCCATCTGGGTAATAGTGGAGCGACTTGCGAAATGAGCTCGTTTTATATTAATACCGATCACATACGGATCAGACAAATTAGGATAATTATATGTTTGAGAAATTGTGCGTTCCACGGTATGCTCGTGTCAATCACTTTGGACTGAGATTCGAAGTTTACATCTGGATTCTGTATGAACTTGTAGAAGAAATTAGGCACAATGTTAAATTTCAGTACCACCTTTTGCCCACAAACATATAGATGGTTGAGAGAATAATTCAGACTCTCGAAGACACGTTAAAAGTAGTACTAGACAAAGGTGAAAGTGATGAACAGTGATGTTATTGATTGAGTTTGCCTACAATAATAGTTATCAGGCAACAATCAATATGGCGTCTTATGAGGCAATGCATGGAAGAAAATACAGATCACCACTCTACTGAGATAAAGTAGGTGAAAGGAGAATTTTAGGACCAGACACGATGAATGAGATGATTGAAATAGTCTGACAGAAATTAAGATGAGAGAGTACCCAGAACCTTTTTGCAATGATATGCAAATTTCGGGACAAAATTTTTGTTAAGAGGGGTAGTATGTAATAGCCCGCTATTTTATTTTATGATTAAGAACAATAAATGCAATATTTATTTATTACATCTTTCAGTTGTTTTAATCCAGTGATTAATATTCAGCTCAGAGTTCTGAATTAGATGCCATTACCTGAGATGACCACGATTGAATTATTGAGTAGTCAATGATTTATTTCAGAATGATAATTGACTTAGCGAAGTCAAGTTATTATTTTATTTGTAATAGAAATATTATTTCTATTTATTTAACTTTATTACTTGAGTCGTGAGTTTACTCCGAATTGTGAAGTGAATTAAATCTACGGACTTAATTTAGATTTATTCTACGAGTCACGATATTAATAGACGAAAAGTCAGCTATCGAAATACGAGAATTATTAGAGTATTTAGTATTATTAACAAAACCCGGGATTAGTATTACAGATACGCTATATTAGCAAGACCCGGGACTAATATCAGATACCGCTTTATCAAGATACTGAAGGATTTTATTAGTCACACCACAACTTTTTAAACTTTACAATCACTCATTTCCTACATACCTATTACAACACCAGCTAGCAAGAAAAAGAAAAAAAAGGGAAGTGTGTGAATGTACTGAATAGCTGCAGCAGCAGCTTACTCCCTTCCCTGCAATAGCAACAGCTATTCTACCTCTGCAGCAAGCCACTTTTCCATTTCTCCAGCCATACACAAGGTACACAAAGGGCTCAAAGCAGCCACTCTACTGTTGTACCAACCCTGTAGACTACTCAAGTATAGCTACTAATGCACTCCTTCAAACAAACATATCAGCAGCAACTCTCTTCCATTTCACTTCTCATTTCCCCTCCATTCTGCACAAATAACCCACGTGAAGGAGGAACTCCATTCATTGCTCTTCTGCCAAACTTTAGAGTGAAATCCACTGATTCAATCACACAGCAGCCACCCAAACACAAGGATCAACAGGTATATACTAAGCTCCCTTATTCAATCCATTAGCATTTCATCCAACAAGCATGATCAGTTAATGAATACTAAGTATACAATGAGTATATATGCATAAGGGGCTTAGCAATCACGAAGTCAGTAAGAACTCCTATGATATAGAAACAACTACATGCTTAGTTTAATCTCTTGCATAATCAAATAGGAAACAAGATGATTTATGGGCTGCACCAACTGGAATAACACTAGAAACCAAACTGATGGATTTTCGTTTAGAACACCTTAAACCTGTGTGAGTGAGAGACTTGAAATCGGACGGAGGATGGCTGTCCCTGACCCCGTCGAGACAGAGGAATCGCCGACAAAGGCGAGTCTTCGGGTGAGACAGGCGGCGGATTGCGAACCACGACGATAAGAAATGACGCGTCGGACCCGTGCATAGGACGGCGGTCCCAGCGGCGATTTGAGAAAGGAAGGAGTTAGGGCTCGGTTCCTGTTTTCGATTGAGCATGCTTGAGTCTGACTTGAGTAGAGAGAGGGCAGGGCCGTTGAACTTGGCCGGATTATCAGGAGCCGCGGCGGCGGCTGGAACAGTCAAGAGGTGCGGCTTCGCCGGTCCTTCAGATAGAAGAGCAGACTTAGAACGATGACCTCTCGCCGGGCCTCCAGTAACAGAGGCGGCGGCGGCGGTTTTAATGGTGGAAACTAGGGCTCGGGTTGAAGAATTGAGGAATTGAATTAAGAAGTGGAGGAGAGAAGGAGAGGGTAAGACGAAAGCAAAAGGAAGGCGACGCCGGGGATGAGGACGCCGACTCGCCGGCGGCGCGGACTTCAGAGGCGGCGCTAATTGTATTGAGAGAGAAGGCTATTTCAGCCGTGACATTGAGAGAGAGAGAGAGACGGACTTTGAGGATGAAACGAGAAAGGAGATAGAGACCGAAAATGAAGAAAAGAAAATAAGGATGGGCTAGCTACTTGGGCTGGAGTTAATAGGTGGGCCGACTTATTTCCTATTGTGAGCTCAAGTATTTATTTAGTAAAGTGGGTTGTATTCGTGGGCTGATTTATTTAATAATTGGGGCTTTCACAATTTATTTTAGTTCAATAAAAGACAAGTCTAGATTAAGTGATTAATTAGATTTAACTATTTTTTTTAATTATGGGTTTAATTTAGAACGAGGTTATGAGATTAGTAAGCGGGTTAGCAAACTTTAAGACGAGTGGATTAATTAAGATTGATAATCCGATCTCATAAGACGAGCTTTAATACTATAGTTGGATTTTTAACAACAGAATATGAGTCATGCATAGTTAAATTACGCATTTTCATTTATTCGAGAATTTTTCCTCGAGTTAAAGTCTTACTTTATACTCTAGGATTAAAGGTCAAGTACAAGAGTAAGAGCTAGTCAAGGAGTCTTTGCTATCAGGTGGGCATTACTTTCATATATATTGAATGAGTTTCATATTATAGTTGCACAAGTTATTTCATGACAAAACCTTTGAATTGAAGTTATTTCAAGTATTGTCTTGCCATAAAATATTTCAATTTCAGTATGATATCTATCTGATGTGGCTTTGCCAAGTTATGTAATCGAATTCGGGTCCTGAGCAATTGATAGCTATCCTGCCAGGGCTAGTGTACACCAGTGACCGTGAGTCATCTAGCGGGTTGGCCGGTCAAGTGACCGTGAGAGGTGGCCACCTCTCCGGCACACAGCTTCAGATATGATAGATTATGAGAACTTAGACTGCAGTCGAACTTTAAGAATCACAAATGAATTTAGTAAGCTTGGGCCTTTTAGCTAAAACTCCCTTGCTGTACTGTTTATGATGGCATGACAATTTACAGTTTCACGAAGCATGTTTATGTTTATACTTAGGCATACGTGCCCACTGAGTACTCTCGTACTCAGCCCTGCATATATTTCTAAATGTGCAGGTTGAGCAGTGGTTGATGAAGATGAAGTGATGAGCGGAGCTTTTGTCATAAGTTAAATAAATGAACTCTTGGATACATGCCTTCATACATGTAATCAGATTATATCATTCCGCTGTGTGCTCTCAAGTACTATGTCTTTAGGTTAAGTTGGATTCATCCGAACTTACAAGCTTATTTGAGTCTCTATGATTAAACTCCAATTATCTTATAAAGTCCTCTTCTTCTCCTTCATTAACAATAAGTTAAGTTTGATCCCCTATCATTTTCTCACCCCCTTTTCTGCCCCCGCTTCTAATCTCCATCCCTTAGTCACGATTTCTCGACTTAATTATCCTTAATTAAGTCCGGTCGTGACACAACGACAATTAGTTGTTCAATTCTCAACTCAGTTTCCCAACATTGAGGTCCTCAAATCTCAAATTGTTTCCAGAGCAAGTGCAAGTTGTTTCAGCTGAATAGCAATGCACCTTTAATATCAAGGTTTCCAGGTTGGCCTCTCTTCTCATCTTAGCCCTGCAAATCAATTTTGAGTCACCATCCATTTTATAAAAATAATGCATCTAACTTTACAAATCGATAAAACTTGAATCTTTACACTTAGTTGGAGAATTGATATAGAAGGAAGCATTGTGCATATTAAATTGTGAACTTAGCCTTAGGCCTGGTGATTGTTGAGTGATTTGGAAATAGAGACGGAGATGGGGTTTTGATGGTGAGAATCAGAACGGCGGCGGTCGTGGGGCCGTTGCTGTCCGACCAGAGGAGAGGCGAATGCGGCGGCGATTCTCGCTATGAGAAGAGAGGCCGGTGGCTGTTCGCGGGCTAAGATTGAGAGAGAAGGGTTTCTGAAATTTGGGGGAATTATGGGTGGAAGGTCTGAGAAGGAATAGAGAAGGAGAAAGAGGCGGCAAGGGAGATAGGGAAAAAGAGAGATAGAGAGGGGGAGATGCCGGTGGTGACGGGGGCCGAAGGCGGCGCCCTTCGCCAGGGAAGAAGGAGAATGCGGCAGCGCTGGAGAGATCGAGAGAGTGAACAGAGAGAGAAGTCCGATTGATTAAAGGAGAGAGAAAGTGCTCATTTGGGCTTTGGAAACTGGGCTTGTTATTTTACTCTTCTTGGGAATAATTTAATTTTTGTTGGTCTTACTTTAATAATCAGATTTTGGGTATTATATCAAATGATCGATTAGGCTTTCATTCTTTTTAATAATGGGCTGAGACTAATGAGTTGAATTATTCAATTGAATAGAATATAGATTTGATAGCATAACACATTTAATTGTGTTGATTAAGTAGATGATGAGAATCATCATTAGTTTATTAAGTGACTTGTGATTAATCAAGTTAGATTGATTAAGAGTTATTCTTTCATATATACTATTAATTACTTGATTCATGAATTGATGAATGAAAATGCATCATAATTCTATTATGTGTATATAGTAAGTATGATTCACATATTATTTGATTAAAGTATTTATGAAATTATATTCTGATTTTGAAAGAAAAATATTTAAGCACAGAAAATATTTTCAAGTTAAAAATTTTCAACAAAAGTCAAGCAAGGATATTGTTGTAGGTGCCCTTAGCCGAGCAATTGATTTTCAAGATTTTAAAGTGAGTTTTAAAACCCAGGCATAGTGATTTAGAAATTAGTAAGCTTTACCCTACTTTGAACTAAGACTAGTATCACGAGACCTATTAAGATTAGATTATCTTGTAGGCTCAATTGACCAAGAGGAATAGCACCGCATTTTCAAGACGAGTTACGTTTGAACTTCAGGCTTTGTCCTATCAAGGTGGGCTTTATTTTCAAAAATTATGCTTGAGTTATATAAACTCGCAAATGCTTTATGAACTGTTTATTATCCATGAAATATTATCTGTGCACGTTTTGTATCAGGTTACTGCTATTTCTTAATTCATCGAGATTCATCGAGCTGGCCTAACACGTCGCGCGAGAATTGTGTACACAAGGTTAGTTGTGTAGTGGGTTAATCCCTTGTACCACCGCCAAGATTTCAACCATCATAGCACTTGAGATAGGCTGAGTGTCATAGATAAAACACCATTGTGCCTTCATGATTTCTAATTATGATTCCCACCCCATACGCTCCCTGATCTAGATAAAACAAAGCATTGACGTCAACACGGAAGCAACTATGCATCGGCTTAATCCACTTCTTCTTCTTCCCCAATGAGACACCCAAACATTTATCCGTCAAGTATGTGGGCTTGGCTACTACATATGCTTTCTGAATACGCCTTACTCGTCTCTTCATACGACAATTCAACAAACTCATTTGCACCATGCTTTTTGGTGCACAGATAAGTAGCACCATAACTCATATTCATCCCTTCATCATTCCTTCAAGATCACTTCTGCAATATCCATGAGTTGCATCCATGTTGCTTTTTGCATCACATCCCAAAAAACGTGATTGTCGGCATATTTGTTGCACCTCACAGCAAGACTCACAGATACCATCCGTAGGAACATAATGGTTTCAGAGGTTGGCCGTCGTCGGGATTAGATTAGAGAAGGCTCGCCAGAGAAAAAATTTGTATAACCCCATGCAGACCTTAGACCTATGAATACAATCATATCCGTTTCATTCCACACTTTCCATATCAAGCCCTCCTTAATCATCGATCTGCTCTAGGCAATAGAGTGCCAAAACATAAGACGATCTCGAGGGAGCATGAGCTTGCATCAAATCACCATTTTTGAAGTATTTAGCTTTAAAAACACGGGCTACCAGTGACTCATGATACAAAATCATCGCCCAAGTATGTTTCGCCACTAAAGCTTTGTTTCAAATCTTTAAATCCCTGAACCTCATGCTTATTTTTTGTTTCGGCACACACATGGGTTCCCACCTGGCCTAATGCATACATATTTTCTCATCCTTATTGCCCCACCAAAATACCGCGCATATTTTATGGATATCATCACAAATAGTATCCGGGATTATGAAGCACTGCACAGCAAACGTTGGCACCGCCTGAGCTACCCGCCTTGATAAGGACCTCTTTTCCCCCGCAGAGAACTTACTTTGATTCCAGCATAAAATTTTCTTCAAATACCCAAATTGGATTTCTTTTTGGTTTAAAGAGAAAGTAGGAAGGCCAAGATAGGCGTTGTATCCCACCTCCAGAAAATATAATAATCAAATACACCCTCCGTCCATGGAAGAACTTTATAGGGTGGAGTGATATGATTTTTAAGAAAAAAAATTTGGGTGTATTGAGTCACTTGAGTGTATTGAGAATGGTGAGAAAATATTGTAATTATAGTCCAAAAATAAATAGAAAGTGTTTTTGTGAACGTCCCAAAAAAGAAAAGTATGAAGTTCTTTTATGGACAAAAGGAATATAATAATTCATCGGTGCTCAAAAAATATAATATTCAAATTCAAATAAAATAAAACATGAAAAGAAAAAGAAATTTGAGAAAACTAATGGCTGTCGGAGAAGTCTGCAAGACTGCAATCGTCATTGAAACAGCAGATCCACATTCCACCACGACCCACCTTCTCTCCCTCCACTCACGATGGCCCGACGAACTCCACCGCCTCAATACCGTAGGCTCGGCTCTTCGGTCAATCTTTCTCTGCTTAGGCCGAAAAGCTGTTGGAATATCACGAATAGCTCACTCAACCATTGATTGAAAATTTAATTCATTCCTAACCTAGTTGATGATTGGTTGTTGAAATTCACACTTATGTCTGAGGTATGCCTATCAGGGTTCTTGGTGTTTGTTGGTCTATTATGTTCTATTATCCTTATTTGATTCTTGTTCAGGCCTCACACAAGAATCTGATGTACATATTGTTCGACGAAATGCCCCAGTGACTAATTGCGGCTACATTCTATCTCAGAATCGAACATGGCATGGATAGAATTAATCTCTTCAGTGCTAGTGCTCTGGTTTGCTTCTCTCTGCAAAGTTTTTCTAGAATCTCTGTCCTTCTCAAAAGCAGCATTCTTAAACGATGGTAATTTGTGAATTTTGTCCATGAGCAAGATGACATGTGATGAATTGCAGCATTTCAACATGAGGCACACTCCGCCCTAATTAAATCCAAATTATAATTATCAAACCATAATTGGAGACTAATAAATTCTGGGGAGGATGCACACAAGTTTTTGCCCTTTAAAATATGTTTCTTAAGTATTATTTTCTTCACTCTCCAAGAAAAAAATTGTCTGCTATTCAGCAATCCATAAATGTGGTTTATATAAAACTTAAATGTTTATAGTTGGTTTCTTGAATGATAGGTGCGAGTTCTAGAAGGAGAAATATCTTGTTGGTTATTGCTCATCCTAACGATGAGTCTATGTAAGATTGAAATTTCAGTATTCCCATTTGATGTCAAGCACCACTTATGCTTTCCTGAAGACTTGTTCTCTATCTTTGTCGTGCTTGATCCATTTGGGATTAATGTATAATTTATTGATCCACACTCGCAGGTTCTTTGCTCCTGTGATTAATTACGTGACTTCCAGGCATCATAATGTGAAGGAATATTAAACTGAATTAACGTTCCGTTTGCCCGATGATCGTTTCTTAGAATATTATTAATTTATCATACAACGATTAATCCCTAACATGCTCCTATGAATTTAACAGCTGCACGTTGGAGTTCAGAAATACCTGAAGAATTCAGAAGAATTCGCAGATTCGTATCTGAACAGACCAGTCAGCTTCAAGCCTTCGTTTGAAGCCTCAAACGTCCTCAAATCGTATTTCTCCCAGAAATACGACTTCTTCGTCTTCGAGAGAGCTTTCCGTGGCCGTCTGATTCGTCTGAATCGGAGTTCTGTGGAGGAAGTTATGGCCGTTTTACGGAGACTGCCAGAACTTGGTTTCCTGCGAAAATCTGACTCCAGCTCAGATCTTCTGAACTGTATCCCGCTCAGCTTTCACCGTTGGATGGACAACAAACTATGAAAGTCCCAAGAGAGAAATAAGCTCCACACGTTTTTTTCTTTCCCTGCGCCCCACAGCTCTCAAAAACCTAATATTTTATCAGTGTATTTTCCTAAGAGCTGACAGTTGTATTTTAATAGAATTAAAATACATATGGGGCGCTCCTTTTCTTGTGAGGGACGATTTTTATGTCTTCTAGGGCTAGGAGACATTGGGCCAGCCCAGGGACCAGATACAAGGAATAAAGATGGGCCTCAAATAAATTAATTTATCCATGGTCAGCCCAGACCATAATTAATTTATAAATATCAGTTCATTCCACTAGAGAACCGATACTGACTTACCCCTTTATTGCCGGTGATGAGTCGGGGCTTGTATTTAGACTTATTAAATCTCCGTATTTAAAATATCCGACATCCATTAATTAATTAGAGCTCTGACAGCTTAAATTAATTAATCTCTTAATAATTCCTTAAGCAGTACCATTCAATCTTTATTATTACGCCTGAACTTAATCAACCTGCAGGGTTTAGCGTAATAAACCTTATTGAGCTCCTTAAGGGGATGTCATTATCCTATACCGGATACGGGTACTAATACAGATAATCAAATATCATATATTAACCGCTATCACCCAAGATACAGAGTACTCGAGTTAGTATTTAACTCTCGCCCATAGTAAGTCAAAGTGATATACGAATTAACATATATATCTGAATACTTATTAGTATTAAGATTTATGAGTCACCGAGATCTTGATTCTTCACTTAAGTCAGATAGAAGAATACATATCAACTGTTGGTCCTATCAATACGTAATGACGTACCAGTATAGACAAGTAGCCAAGACAAACTACTTCCATCTATACTGCAGCCTAAACCAATAACTTGTCCTAGAGTTATTTCGGCTATGATCATATTATATCTCTTAAGGTTATTCCAATTATATGGTCTTCTGTGATCTACAACACACCATATAATCTACTTATACAGAGATAAAGAACATTCATATGCAATCATGAACACAATCAGATAGGAGATAAGAATAGTGAATAACAGGAATCATTGTATACAAGCATAAAGTTCTTGCTTTCAGTATACAAATCCAACATAATGTACACATACTTTGCATGTCAACTGGTAATGCTGCACATGTACTTACAATTTTCAGTATGTGCCAATAAAATTTTGCCCCAGACAACATTTGGTTATACCTGAATCTTAAATTATCAAAATTTGGAACTAACAAGGTTGTGAAAAAGAACTCAAACTTAGTTTCCAGAACCATTAGGCCTTGTTGGCTTGAGGATAATATTCAATTGACACAGGATATAAGATCAACTGACTTTGGCTTTTACAATTTTTGATCTTCTAATTCATGTTAGAGGGATTTCATTTTTTACAATAGAGCTTAATCTATATGTCACATAATGAAATGTAGCTCTATCATAGATCAGAACCAAGTTATTGATTGTAAAGATGGTTATTAGTTTGGAATATTTTACTCTTAGGTTTTGAGAATTTTCTCAGACCTTACAACACTTTTTGGTAATGTAGGCATAGCAGACGGCATGGGAAGTATTATAAAATAAGAGTTATACATGGCCACCGTGGTTCTCAAGGTTTGCATTTTGACTTTTGGTTTGTCTGCTGAAATAGAAATTTTATTAAAAAAGAAAAAAGAGAGAAAAAAACCCCTGAAAGCACAGACGCTAACAGAGGGCCGTGTCAAAAAGGAACGTAAAAAGCAAAACAAAAACCACAGAAAACCCGCAAAGGATCACGGGTGAACAAAATCAGAAACTATGAGGAGAAATCTAAATAAGCTTCGTCGTCCCCAACATCGTCGTCATCCACCTCTTCGTCGTCCAGCATATCTTCCCCATTTTTTCTTTTTTGTAGAGACCACTGCCGACATAGCTCGGGCTGCATCTGAAGAGGAGTGTATCACAAAGTTTTGCAGAATCGCCCCTCTCGACTGAGCATGCTGCACTTTATTCAAGAACTCCACCGGTAAAGCATCAAGAACAGCCCTCTGTAAAACTGCACCAGCAGCACCGCCTGCTATTTTTTGGAAATCCGAAGACATGCCATTCTTGATAATACGCCGGAGTCGATGCTTGATAGAGGAGTCATAAACCTTTCCCTTCTTAGTATCCCCCTTTGGTCGCCCTCGGCCTCGAGGAATGGGAGGATCCTCCATCGTCGTCTTAGCTGGCGTCACAACCAAAGCCAGATCTAGATTGCTCTCGGGAACAGAAGTATCAACCTCCATAGTGAACTGCTCGCTTGAAGTGAGCACTTTCAAATGATATGTAAATGATATATTTCTCCTAATTTTATCGTGAACACTTTCCATACCAGATACATAGTTCCTAATTTTGACGTGGTAAGATTTATTTTGGTTAACATGTCCCTATTATCCAATCAAGGAACACTTGTGTTGATATTTGAGTTGTTTGTGCTGGTGGAACCACAATTTGGTAGTACCTGTGCGCATTCTTTAGCTAATCGATACTGTATTCTGTTAAGCTCTTGTATTTTCTTTATTAGATCATTACATTTTACGATTACGGCATATCTGGTCATTGCAACCACTGCGACGTTCATCAAGGAGTAATATAAGAGCTAGATGAACTCGTAGGTTATGCTCTGTTGGCCATAAGTCGATTAAAAGAAGTTTCGGTGTTGTGTGCATCTGTTTAAATTGAAAATTAAGGAAATTCTAGTAGCATTGAGCAACATGTCAAGCTGTGAGATTGCTCACTGAGATGAATGCATCTCTTAGTTTTTCTTTTATTTAAGAAGATTGTATTGGAATGGCAGTTCTTTAATTTTATTCAATCAATACATAAGGTTCTTTTCTTTGTATTCCAGAAAGTTGTTGCACGATGCTTCAGGGAGACACCTCGAGGCTTGGGCGATTGTAAGCTACCCCAGTCATTTTTAATCTAGATTCATGCTTTAGATATTTCAGTTCAACATTTGTAAATCAACTGTACGTCATATCTGAAAAGTTCCAAACTATTGTTCCATATTTTTTCAAGTCTTGATTGACTTTACTACTATAATATTTTGACCCAAGTATATTATGATAAGTTTTCATTATTTTCAGGTAAGCCCTAACATAGTACGCATGTACATCGGACCAGTAGATATTTGGTTATCCATCTTGTTTAGCAGACTTAAAAAAGACGGACCATCTTGATAAGATAATATATCTTGAAAATGTGAGAACACAAATACTCCGCAGTGTCAAATATGCGACAAGTGCACGTAGAAGGATAATTTTCCTTGTTGAACTGAATATGCCTCCGCTTCCCACCAACACAACCCGAGGACAAAATGAATTCAAGGTCATCCGAATCATACTTTGATGGACCTTTGATTATATCCACATTCAAAGAATGATTGGCCTCATGCTCAAATTTACGAAAAACACTTCTCGTCAAGACTTTAGCTGCATTCTTCATTAGTTCATTGTGATCCACATATAGCCTAGACATTCCTATACATAGTGCATGCTCTTCACTTTCTTTACGCCTCCATTCAATTTGAATTTCATCAAACTTAAACACAAAATCATGCAAGGATGTGCTCGCATGTAATACCCCGCTCATTTCTATTTAGTTTATAATTTATTTTAGGGTTTTTTTGCAAATAAAATCACGAACAATTTTAAATTTGCAATTTTAACGTGACTTTTGAAGTGTGGCGAATTAAATCATAACCTTTTCAATTTTTACAATTTCGTCCCCTCAATCTTTTCCGACCACCGAAGTGATGAGTTGGAGCTTATGTGGATTATTTTTTTCCACGTAATTAATTTCTAACTAAGATTAAATTGCTGACTAAGATTAAAACAAAATCAAAACCTAATTCTTTTATTTTACTTCTTTTTCGTCTTTTATAAAAATATATTTGATGTGTATCTTAAGTTAAACATTATGACAAGATCTTAAATTTGATTTAAAATTCATTAAATATGAATTTGAAATAAATAATTTATTATAATTTAAAATTTTAAAGTGATTGTTTTTCTCCCTCCTATCTCTTTTACAATATTCTTTATTTTTTTCTCTTTCTCCTTATTTTGTTATTATATTATTTCTATTTGTATCTCTTTCTCCTACAAAATTTATATATCTTCTCTTATCTTTTGATTAAAAAAACATAATATTTATTTGTTGAATTATTTTATCAAAGAATACATAAAAATATTTAAATTAAAAATATTAATTAAAAAATATAATGCACAATTATCAACAAATATCGAGACAGTATTACAAAAGTATTTATTAATTTTAATTTTAATAGAAAATAATAATCGATAACAAAAAACTTTCGGTAAATTTAATTATTATTATACAATACTCATTGAACTTAATATTATACTCCTACTCATTAAGTTGATAAAATTATTACTATACACTACTTTAAATCAAATACTAATATTTAAATTAATATATTTTTTGTTAGTAATTAATTTGATTCATAAATAATAATATTTTTACATAATTTCAAATTTTAAAAATAAATAAATATATCGTGGCCGTGCATGGTACGGGGGGGCGTACTAGTTTAAGGAAAATGGGGGATACTGAAATAAGTTCGACGAAAAAGAAGAAAAATAAAATAATTAGGTTTTGATTTTATTATAATCTTAGTCAGAAATTAATTAAGTGGAAAAAAAATAATCCACATAAGCTCCTACTCATCACTCCGGTGGCCGGAAAAAATTGAGGGGACGAAATTGCAAAAATTGAAACGGTTGTGATTAATTCGCCACACTTCAAAAGTCGCGTTAAAATTGCAAATTCAAAATTGTTCGTGATTTTATTTGCAAAAACCTCGTTATTTTAAACTTAGATTAAACGATTTACGCCGGAAAAATAAAATAAATATATTTTTAATGCCAACCAAATGATTTACAAAATCGTTTGAAAAATTCATCTATTCAAATCTTTATGCATTTCATATTATTTAAAGTGATCATATGTGATTTATCTCTATGATTAAGTATTTATTTGTACATAATTTAATTTAAGTTTATGTTGAATTTTAACTATTTAATTGTGTTGGGCTTGATAATTTTTATTTGGGCCTTTTAGTTAAGGTTAATTGGTATATATATTTAGCATTTAATCCTTAGTCCAAACCCAACCCCATTTCTCTTTATGCCAATTCTCCCAAGTACAGCAACTCATTCTTTCATTCAAACCAACACATCAATTTTTACAACGTATGAACTTTATGAAATGTGTATACAATTTAGAATACAAGTAGTGGACAAGCATGTATAGAACTAGCCTTATAAACTGTAATTTCAAACTTGAGTCTTGGTTTTGGCTGTTGAATGTTGAGTGTGTACTTGAGAGAGATCTTTTGTTGAACTTGTGGTGTGTCTGTTGCTGTCATGAGAGTCGAGAGTAGAGGGGAGGGCAGCGACGGCTTCTCGCTGTCGTTCGCCGGAAGTCAGAGGGAGATGGGGGCGGTACGGTCGGCGGTGGCTCCGAGCTGAACAAACGGAAGAGAGAGGCAGGAGCTAGGGCACGGTCGCCGGAGTGGGGTCTGGTATTTGGGGATCTAGGGTTGGAGGTGGTGTTGTCGCCTGATATACGGGCGACGGTGGCTGCTATCGCCGGGGAGCGGCGCAGTACCTGTGTTCAGTGTGTGTGTTCTGTTTCTGGGGGAAGAAGAGGTGAGAGACGATAGAGGGAGATCGGAGGGAGAGGACGAACGAGTCAGTGGCCGGCGGCGGAGAAGATGAGAGAAGAGCGGTGGTGGCCGGCTCTTCGCTGCTGCTACCGTCGACTGCGGAGTCCAGAGAAATAGGTTGACCGGTGGCTGTCTCGCCGGTGAAGAAGGCGGCGCGGCGGCCGGAGTTTGGTGAGGTAGCGAGAGGGTGGTGAGTGTGTGGAGTCGGCAGGGATTGAGAGAGAGAGAGAGAGAGAGAGATCAGCATTGGTTGTGTGTGTGTGCGTGACTTAGGTTGTAGAAGAAGGGTGAGGGTTTGGGTTTAAGAGTGGGCCTTTGGGCCGAATTTGTTTTTGAAAACTTGGATTGGGTAATTTGTTAAATGGTGGACTGCTATTTACTTTTATTTGGGCTGCGAATTTTTGAAATAAAAATATGGGCTTCCATTTAATTGTTGGACTTGTTTAATTGATTTATTAATTTAACTCTTTATTTGAGTTTAATTAATTATTTTTAGAAAAAGTTTGCATAATAGTATTTTCTTATTATGTGCATATGTTAAATATATTTATTTAATTATGTGAGTTAAAGCATGAATTAATTTTGCATCAAACATTTTACATAGAATCATTTATGATTAAATTGGTTTTATTATTAATTCAATTATTTAAGAAAAATCGAATAAGGATATTGTTGGTGTTCTTGACTCAAGAATTTATTTTTCAATTATTTATTTATTAAAATATGAAAACCCGGCTAAGTGAATCATAGGATGATAAGCACTTCACTATGACTTAAGATTAGATTCAGGAGACCTATTAAGATTATAGATTTCTTGTAGGCTTTGTGGATCGTGAGGACTAGCACTGCTATTCCGATTCAGAGTTAAGATTAAACGACAGGCTTTGCCTAATCAGGTGGGCATATGTTACAAATGTATGATTTAGCTATTGAGCTTAAATGTTTCAATGAAATGAAAACTGTTTATCCGATAAGATATTTTTGTGCACTCTGCTCTGTTTAAAGCTCGCATAAGTTAATCGATCGAAGTTCTCTCTTGACCTAACACGTTATTTGAGAATTGTGTACACCTATTAGCTGACTCGGTGGGTTGATCTCCATTCGGGCACTAATCATGTATGAGGCGTTATAAGGGTGGTCGACGAGATGTGTTCCGGAGCATTGGGTCCCAAATGGGAACATGGCTGGGTTACGCCCTCAGTTCAAGTAAGCAGGAGTAATGGATTCGTCGGTGGCTAAAAGGTCCGTGATCACAGCGAGTATCGAAAAGGGAGTGTGACAATTGCGCGCAATATAATAAAATATTTTAACATGCTTAGAAGTTATTTCAATTTAAAACCTTCTAAGTCATGTCAAGTATAATTGGATAAACTGCTCTTATGATTTATGAAATGTTTATAAAATGCTATCCCACTAAGTACATTAGTACTTAGCCCAAAAATACTTTCAAATATTTTTCAGGTTGATTGGTCGGTGCTGACGGGGCAGATCTGAGGCTAGGGTTCAACTCCGTATTTTATCTTCCGTTGTTGTACTAGCTCTTATTGTCCTTTGTTTCTCTAACTTAAGACTTTTATGTTAAATTCTGAATTATGTTCCTTATCGAGCTTAGACTCTAAACTTCTGGTACTATGTTATTTAACATTGGTTATCAGAAGCATGAAACCAAACTTGTGATCCTAAGGTTTAGAATGTTGTTAATTGATTAGTATCACTCGATTTCTATCTTTCTTCATTCAAAGGGCGCTGCCAGACTTTTTATCCTATTATTTGAATTTCACAAGGTTCTCCCCTTGTTTATTTCTATGATTTTGGTCGCACCTCGATTATAGTTTATTCCTTCAAGAATTGGGGTGTGACACACTACAAATAGTCTTCAGAACTTTGTTTGTTACCTCACTCCGTGAGGTTGCATGTAGCCCGGCGAAAAATCTGTGATTTGTAAAAGCAGACGACCATCTTTTCTTCAATCCATACATGGTATTAAACCATCTATGCTCACCGAGGCCATACTCATGAATCATAGCCTTCCAAGCCTCTTCAAATTCGGTCTCCGTATCACATCCATTCATACAGTGAAACTAAGCTCTCTTGAAAGTAGCACTCCCGTTCAATTTGCCAAAATGAGATGGCGCGTTTTGGTTCATATTCCATTGGCAAAGACGATGACTAAAAGTCAGAAATACGGAATCAGTTGCATTCATAAGAGATTGACATTGATCGGTAAAAATAACCTCCGGTTCTTTGGCAGACATGCTGGTCCAAAAAGTAGTGAACAATCATTCATACGATCAGGTTGTTTCATCTGATGAAAACCTTAGGCCAAACAGAACATTCTTCAAGTGGTGGTTGACACTAACAAATGGAACACAAACAAGCTTGTACTTGTTTGTTCGATACATACTATCCACTGATAAGACGTCGCCAAAAGACTCATAATCCAAGGAGCTGCGCGAGTCTTTGAAAAAAAATTTCATAAGGTGGCCATCATCATCTAGTTGAAAGTCCCGATAAAAAAATGGCTCGCTATTTGCCTTCGGCGTAAAATATTGAACAAGCCACTTTGCATCACCATTCTCCACTTTTGTCTTCATCTTAAGGCTATTTATATGATTATATGCATCATTCCTCGTAAAACCGCCATTTTTTAGGACCACCAGACTCCTTCTCCATGAATCTACAAGCCCTAGCAACGCTAATGCCTGCTGAGTTCATCGCTTCTATCAAATTTTTCTTAGTCTTTCACAAATTACGTGTTGAATGTAGCAAATAGGACTGCTCACTGGGAAATAAATCATGATTGTGCTGTTTGTAGAAAGAAGAAACTTTCCATTGCCCCTCCCTCTTGCGTGACACCCTTAGCCTTGCCGTACGCAAAGATTTCCGAACTTGCTTCTTGAAAGTTGGCAGCCTTCCATTTAATGGTTTCGCTTCACTCTTCCCATGCCAACCACAAACAAATTCTTTGTAACAACATACTCTAGTACCACCAAAGTAACCTTGTTTACCTTTTGTCACACTAAAGCCCTTAAGTCTTCCATACTCACAATATATAAAGTGAGCAGCATCAGGATCTTTCACGGGGAACCCTGGTTCTAATTTTTTCTCAAATTCATCCACCAAGTCAAAATCTTCATCATTCAAATTTTGAATCTCATCTTTCAAATTTTGTTCACCAGCTTAAACATCTTCATCCCTTGCTACATCTTCAATAATAGGTTCTTCTACATATGGTTCATCAGTAACCAATACTTCGTCTTCAAAGCCAACATCATCAAAAAGAGGCTTATTCAAATCAAATTCCATGATTAACCTAAAATGTTACAAAAGTGATTCATAATACGAAAACATTACATCATACCATTAAAACAAGTTTCATGCCGAGTTAAAAAGTAAACTTCAGCCAAAATATTGACTTGCCAATATCGGCATATTTTTATTCAATAAAAAAACAGGCCTATCTATGTACTTGCCGAAATGAAAAACTGTCAAAACTCTACCAATATTTAAATTTATGATACTATTACAAAAAGACACTTTTCGAATTAAAAACAAAACTTTGCCGAAATATGCACTTGCCAAAATCGATAATTATGATATTCAATAACACACACAAAAAAAACTACATAAAAATATGATATTATCAAACTAAAAATACACAATAAACAAATAAAATGAACAAAATTCACTAATAATCCGTCAAAACTAGAAAAATACGTAACTTACAATGGAGCTTAGAATAGCTTGAATATGGACACTTCACAATAGAAAAATCGAGCTTACAATTTCAATTTTCATATAAGAAGAATAAAAATAAATGATTAAAAAATGAACAAAATTCACAAATAATCCGTCAAAACTAGAAAAGAAACATAACCTTACAATAGAGCTTCAAATAGCTTGAATATGGACACTTCACAATAGAAAAATCGAGCTTACAATATAAATGTTCATTTAAGAAAAATGAAGAGCTTCAGAATCAGCTCAGACTTCGTGTGGAAGAAAATCGAAGAAAGTAAACCCAAAAGTCATGTTTTGATCCCCCAAAAAATTGGAATTCAGAAAATGGCGCGGAAAATTAAGCATGTGTCATGCTTGCCGAGTGTTTCGGTAACAAATTTTGCCGAATTCTGATGCCATGACATCACGGTTCCCAAGAATCAATTGAGTGCTAGACGGAATCCATAAACGGAGTTAACTCAAAACTACAAAAGAAAAGGATAAATTGATTAAATGAAAAGCGCTACATGGCGCATCGGGAATAGGAGTGTTGGGCACCCAGGTGTAGCATAAAATTTACCCACATTTACACCTTCTCCTTAATTCCTGTGTCGAAAAGTTTTGAGCCACTTATAGTTGGACGGAGGGAGTAGTATTTAGTAGTGGGTGAGTTAGTGGGCATGTGATAGAAAACTGTATAATTATTTGTTTATAAATTGCCCTTATTTTATGATTATAATTGCAAATTTAACACTAATTTGGCGGCAAAATATTAGTTGTAAAACTGATGTTTTATTTATTATATAGATATCTGATTAAGGGAGGTGTGGACCTATATTTGTATTAAGAGCAGAGACGGAGACAGGGGGGTGGCTGGCAGTGGCCACCGCCCCCCTCAAAATTTTAAATTTTTCTATGTATATATATGCATAAATATATAAATATATATAAATGTTTATTTAAATATATATGTGTATACAATTTTTTTAGTGGCCCATTCTATGATCGAGCCCAATATAATTTCTACTTAAAATCCAATTTAATAAGTTGAACTAAACAAAATTTATTTAATAAAATATAGTGAAACTTGGTTATACAAAAATTGATTTGCTTGTTATATTCACTCATATATACTTAACTTAAGGATAATCGTGTTATTTAAAACTATATAATCTATGAAAATATTGTTCATTATTATTATTACTATTATTATTATACTTGTCTTTTAATAGAAAATGTATGAAATGCCCCAAAAAAAAATTGTTTGTTATTTAGATTATGCTTGTATTTTAATAAAAAAATGCTTAAAATATACGAAATGTTCAAAAAAAAATTGTAATGTATTGAAACTAATTTGTAATATATTGAAACTATATAATCTATGAAAATGTTGTTTGTTATTATTATTATTATGCTCGTATTTTAATAAAAAATGCCTTAAATATACGGAAGCCCAAAAAAAATTCTCGGGGGCTACCGCCCCCGAACCCCCGTAGTAAATTCTGCTCCCCCTGAACTTAATTTCTGGCTCCGTCCCTGATTAAGAGAATCTATGAGAGCCCAATGACATGCTATTTTTTAGCCCATTGTCCATTAAACCTCAATAGCTCAATCAATTACTCATTTTCTCACCCCTAAAAAAACTTACTCATTTTCTCACGTTTTCATTTATAGAACATAGTTGAAACTTGAACATAGAAAACAAAGATTTTTTTATTTTTTATTTCATTTCATGTATACAAAGCCTTCACCCTTTCACAGCGACAATTAGTTGTTCAATTCTCAACTCAGTTTCCCAACATTGAGGTCCTCAAATCTCAAATTGTTTCCAGAGCAAGTGCAAGTTGTTTCAGCTGAATAGCAATGCACCTTTAATATCAAGGTTTCCAGGTTGGCCTCTCTTCTCATCTTAGCCCTGCAAATCAATTTTGAGTCACCATCCATTTTATAAAAATAATGCATCTAACTTTACAAATCGATAAAACTTGAATCTTTACACTTAGTTGGAGAATTGATATAGAAGGAAGCATTGTGCATATTAAATAAAATTGTGAACTTAGCCTTAGGCCTGGTGATTGTTGAGTGATTTGGAAATAGAGACGTAGATGGGGTTTTGATGGTGAGAATCAGAACGGCGGCGGTCGTGGGGCCGTTGCTGTCCGACCAGAGGAGAGGCGAAGGCGGCGGCGATTCTCGCTATGAGAAGAGAGGCCGGTGGCTGTTCGCGGGCTAAGATTGAGAGAGAAGGGTTTCTGAAATTTGGGGGAATTATGGGTGGAAGGTCTGAGAAGGAATAGAGAAGGAGAAAGAGGCGGCAAGGGAGATAGGGAAGGAGAGAGATAGAGAGGGGGAGATGCCGGTGGTGACGGGGGCCGAAGGCGGCGCCCTTCGCCGGGGAAGAAGGAGAATGCGGCAGCGCTAGAGAGATCGAGAGAGTGAACAGAGAGAGAAGTCCGATTGATTAAAGGAGAGAGAAAGTGCTCATTTGGGCTTTGGAAACTGGGCTTGTTATTTTACTCTTCTTGGGAATAATTTAATTTTTGTTGGTCTTACTTTAATAATCAGATTTTGGGTATTATATCAAATGATCGATTAGGCTTTCATTCTTTTTAATAATGGGCTGAGACTAATGAGTTGAATTATTCAATTGAATAGAATATAGATTTGATAGCATAACACATTTAATTGTGTTGATTAAGTAGATGATGAGAGTCATCATTAGTTTATTAAGTGACTTGTGATTAATCAAGTTAGATTGATTAAGAGTTATTCTTTCATATATACTATTAATTACTTGATTCATGAATTGATGAATGAAAATGCATCATAATTCTATTATGTGTATATAGTAAGTATGATTCACATATTATTTGATTAAAGTATTTATGAAATCATATTCTGATTTTGAAAGAAAAATATTTAAGCACTGAAAATATTTTCAAGTTAAAAATTTTCAACAAAAGTCAAGCAAGGATATTGTTGTTGGTGCCCTTAGCCGAGCAATTGATTTTCAAGATTTTAAAGTGAGTTTTAAAACCCAGGCAGGCATAGCGATTTAGAAATTAGTAAGCTTTACCCTACTTTGAACTAAGACTGGTATCACGAGACCTATTAAGATTAGATTATCTTGTAGGCTCAATTGACCAAGAGGAATAGCACCGCATTTTCAAGACGAGTTACGTTTGAACTTCAGGCTTTGTCCTATCAAGGTGGGCTTTATTTTCAAAAATTATGCTTGAGTTATATAAACTCGCAAATGCTTTATGAACTGTTTATTATCCATGAAATATTATCTGTGCACGTTTTGTATCAGGTTACTGCTATTTCTTAATTCATCGAGATTCATCGAGCTGGCCTAACACGTCGCGCGAGAATTGTGTACACAAGGTTAGTTGTGTAGTGGGTTAATCCCTTGTACCACCGCCAAGATTTCAACCATCATAGCACTTGAGATAGGCTGAGTGTCATAGATAAAACACCATTGTGCCTTCATGATTTCTAATTATGATTCCCACCCCATACGCTCCCTGATCTAGATAAAACAAAGCATTGACGTCAACACGGAAGCAACTATGCATCGGCTTAATCCACTTCTTCTTCTTCCCCAATGAGACACCCAAACATTTATCCGTCAAGTATGTGGGCTTGGCTACTACATATGCTTTCTGAATACGCCTTACTCGTCTCTTCATACGACAATTCAACAAACTCATTTGCACCATGCTTTTTGGTGCACAGATAAGTAGCACCATAACTCATATTCATCCCTTCCTCATTCCTTCAAGATCACTTCTGCAATATCCATGAGTTGCATCCATGTTGCTTTTTGCATCACATCCCAAAAAACGTGATTGTCGGCATATTTGTTGCACCTCACAGCAAGACTCACAGATACCATCCGTAGGAACATAATGGTTTCAGAGGTTGGCCGTCGTCGGGATTAGATTAGAGAAGGCTCGCCAGAGAAAAAATTTGTATAACCCCATGCAGACCTTAGACCTATGAATACAATCATATCTGTTTCATTCCACACTTTCCATATCAAGCCCTCTTAATCATCGATCTGCTCTAGGCAATAGAGTGCCAAAACATAAGACGATCTCGAGGGAGCATGAGCTTGCATCAAATCACCATTTTTGAAGTATTTAGCTTTAAAAACACGGGCTACCAGTGACTCATGATACAAAATCATCGTCCAAGTATGTTTCGCCACTAAAGCTTTGTTTCAAATCTTTAAATCCCTGAACCTCATGCTTATTTTTTGTTTCGGCACACACATGGGTTCCCACCTGGCCTAATGCATACATATTTTCTCATCATTATTGCCCCACCAAAATACCGCGCATATTTTATGGATATCATCACAAATAGTATCCGGGATTATGAAGCACTGCACAGCAAACGTTGGCACCGCCTGAGCTACCCGCCTTGATAAGGACCTCTTTTCCCCCGCAGAGAACTTACTTTGATTCCAGCATAAAATTTTCTTCAAATACCCAAATTGGATTTCTTTTTGGTTTAAAGAGAAAGTAGGAAGGCCAAGATAGGCGTTGTATCCCACCTCCAGAAAATATAATAATCAAATACACCCTCCGTCCATGGAAGAACTTTATAGGGTGGAGTGATATGATTTTTAAGAAAAACAATTGTTGGGTGTATTGAGTCACTTGAGTGTATTGAGAATGGTGAGAAAATATTGTAATTATAGTCCAAAAATAAATAGAAAGTGTTTTTGTGAACGTCCCAAAAAAGAAAAGTATGAAGTTCTTTTATGGACAAAAGGAATATAATAATTCATCGGTGCTCAAAAAATATAATATTCAAATTCAAATAAAATAAAACATGAAAAGAAAAAGAAATTTGAGAAAACTAATGGCTGTCGGAGAAGTCTGCAAGACTGCAATCGTCATTGAAACAGCAGATCCACATTCCACCACGACCCACCTTCTCTTCCTCGACTCACGGTGGCCCGACAAACTCCACCGCCTCAATACCGTAGGCTCGGCTCTTCGGTCAATCTTTCTCTGCTTAGGCCGAAAAGTTGTTGGAATATCACGAATAGCTCACTCAACTATTGATTGAAAATTTAATTCATTCCTAACCTAGTTGATGATTGGTTGTTGAAATTCACACTTATGTCTGAGGTATGCCTATCAGGGTTCTTGGTGTTTGTTGGTCTATTATGTTCTATTATCCTTATTTGATTCTTGTTCAGGCCTCACACAAGAATCTGATGTACATATTGTTCGACGAAATGCCCCAGTGACTAATTGCGGCTACATTCTATCTCAGAATCGAACATGGCATGGATAGCATTAATCTCATCAGTGCTAGTGCTCTGGTTTGCTTCTCTCTGCAAAGTTTTTCTAGAATCTCTGTCCTTCTCAAAAGCAACATTCTTAAACGATGGTAATTTGTGAATTTTGTCCATGAGCAAGATGACATGTGATGAATTGCAGCATTTCAACATGAGGCACACTCCGCCCTAATTAAATCCAAATTATAATTATCAAACCATAATTGGAGACTAATAAATTCTGGGGAGGATGCACACAAGTTTTTGCCCTTTAAAATATGTTTCTTAAGTATTATTTTCTTCACTCTCCAAGAAAAAAACTGTCTGCTATTCAGCAATCCATAAATGTGGTTTATATAAAACTTAAATGTTTATAGTTGGTTTCTTGAATGATAGGTGTGAGTTCTAGAAGGAGAAATATCTTGTTGGTTATTGCTCATCCTGACGATGAGTCTATGTAAGATTGAAATTTCAGTATTCCCATTTGATGTCAAGCACCACTTATGCTTTCCTGAAGACTTGTTCTCTATCTTTGTCGTGCTTGATCCATTTGGGATTAATGTATAATTTATTGATCCACACTCGCAGGTTCTTTGCTCCTGTGATTAATTACGTGACTTCCAGGCATCATAATGTACACATACTTTGCATGTCAACTGGTAATGCTGCACATGTACTTACAATTTTCAGTAAGTACCAATAAAATTTTGCTCCAGACAACATTTGGTTATACCTGAATCTTAAATTATCAAAATTTGGAACTAACAAGGTTGTGAAAAAGAACTCAAACTTAGTTTCCAGAACCATTAGGCCTTGTTGGCTTGAGGATAATATTCAATTGACACAGGATATAAGATCAACTGACTTTGGCTTTTACAATTTTTGATCTTCTAATTCATGTTAGAGGGATTTCATTTTTTACAATAGAGCTTAATCTATATGTCACATAATGAAATGTAGCTCTATCATAGATCAGAACCAAGTTATTGATTGTAAAGATGGTTATTAGTTTGGAATATTTTACTCTTAGGTTTTGAGAATTTTCTCAGACCTTACAACACTTTTTGGTAATGTAGGCATAGCAGACGGCATGGGAAGTATTATAAAATAAGAGTTATACATGGCCACCGTGGTTCTCAAGGTTTGCATTTTGACTTTTGGTTTGTCTGCTGAAATAGAAATTTTATTAAAAAAGAAAAAAGAGAGAAAAAAACCCCTGAAAGCACAGACGCTAACAGAGGGCCGTGTCAAAAAGGAACGTAAAAAGCAAAACAAAAACCACAGAAAACCCGCAAAGGATCACGGGTGAACAAAATCAGAAACTATGAGGAGAAATCTAAATAAGCTTCGTCGTCCCCAACATCGTCGTCATCCACCTCTTCGTCGTCCAGCATATCTCCCCATTTTTTCTTTTTTGTAGAGACCACTGCCGACATAGCTCGGGCTGCATCTGAAGAGGAGTGTATCACAAAGTTTTGCAGAATCGCCCCTCTCGACTGAGCATGCTGCACTTTATTCAAGAACTCCACCGGTGAAGCATCAAGAACAGCCCTCTGTAAAACTGCACCAGCAGCACCGCCTGCTGTTTTTTGGAAATCCGAAGACATGCCATTCTTGATAATACGCCGGAGTCGATGCTTGATAGAGGAGTCATAAACCTTTCCCTTCTTAGTAGCCCCCTTTGGTCGCCCTCGGCCTCGGGGAATGGGAGGATCCTCCATCGTCGTCTTAGCTGGCGTCACAACCAAAGCCAGATCTAGATTGCTCTCGGGAACAGAAGTATCAACCTCCATAGTGAACTGCTCGCTTGAAGTGAGCACTTTCAAATGATATGCAAATGATATATTTCTCCTAATTTTATCGTGAACACTTTCCATACCAGATACATAGTTCCTAATTTTGACGTGGTAAGATTTATTTTGGTTAACATGTCCCTATTATCCAATCAACTTATCCAATCAAGGAACACTTGTGTTGATATTTGAGTTGTTTGTGCTGGTGGAACCACAATTTGGTAGTACTTGTGCGCATTCTTTAGCTAATCGATACTGTATTCTGTTAAGCTCTTGTATTTTCTTTATTAGATCATTACATTTGACGATTACGGCATATCTGGTCATTGCAACCACTGCGACGTTCATCAAGGAGTAATATAAGAGCTAGATGAACTCGTAGGTTATGCTCTGTTGGCCATATGTCGATTAAAAGAAGTTTCGGTGTTGTGTGCATCTGTTTAAATTGAAAATTAAGGAAATTCTAGTAGCATTGAGCAACATGTCACGCTGTGAGATTGCTCACTGAGATGAATGCATCTCTTAGTTTTTCTTTTATTTAAGAAGATTGTAATGGAATGGCAGTTCTTTAATTTTATTCAATCAATACATAAGGTTCTTTTCTTTGTATTCCAGAAAGTTGCTGCACGATGCTTCAGGGAGACACCTCGAGGCTTGGGCGATTGTAAGCTACCCCAGTCATTTTTAATCTAGATTCATGCTTTAGATATTTCAGTTCAACATTTGTAAATCAACTGTACGTCATATCTGAAAAGTTCCAAACTATTGTTCCATATTTTTTCAAGTCTTGATTGACTTTACTACTATAATATTTTGACCCAAGTATATTATGATAAGTTTTCATTATTTTTAGGTAAGCCCTAACATAGTACGCATGTACATCGGACCAGTAGATATTTGGTTATCCATCTTGTTTAGCAGACTTAAAAAAGACGGACCATCTTGATAAGATAATATATCTTGAAAATGTGAGAACACAAATACTCCGCAGTGTCAAATATGCGACAAGTGCACGTAGAAGGATAATTTTCCTTCCGCTTCCCACCAACACAACCCGAGGACAAAATGAATTCAAGGTCATCCGAATCATACTTTGATGGACCTTTGATTATATCCACATTCAAAGAATGATTGGCCTCATGCTCAAATTTACGAAAAACACTTCTCGTCAAGACTTTAGCTGCATTCTTCATTAGTTCATTGTGATCCACATATAGCCCAGACATTCCTATACATAGTGCATGCTCTTCACTTTCTTTACGCCTCCATTCAATTTGAATTTCATCAAACTTAAACACAAAATCATGCAAGGATGTGCTCGCATGTAATACCCCGCTCATTTCTATTTAGTTTATAATTTATTTTAGGGTTTTTTGCAAATAAAATCACGAACAATTTTAAATTTGCAATTTTAACGTGACTTTTGAAGTGTGGCGAATTAAATCATAACCTTTTCAATTTTTACAATTTCGTCCCCTCAATTTTTTCCGACCACCGAAGTGATGAGTTGGAGCTTATGTGGATTATTTTTTTCCACGTAATTAATTTCTAACTAAGATTAAATTGCTGACTAAGATTAAAACAAAATCAAAACCTAATTCTTTTATTTTACTTCTTTTTCGTCTTTTATAAAAATATATTTGATGTGTATCTTAAGTTAAACATTATGACAAGATCTTAAATTTGATTTAAAATTCATTAAATATGAATTTGAAATAAATAATTTATTATAATTTAAAATTTTAAAGTGATTGTTTTTCTCCCTCCTATCTCTTTTACAATATTCTTTATTTTTTTCTCTTTCTCCTTATTTTGTTATTATATTATTTCTATTTGTATCTCTTTCTCCTACAAAATTTATATATCTTCTCTTATCTTTTGATTAAAAAAACATAATATTTATTTGTTGAATTATTTTATCAAAGCATACATAAAAATATTTAAATTAAAAATATTAATTAAAAAATATAATGCACAATTATCAACAAATATCGAGACAGTATTACAAAAGTATTTATTAATTTTAATTTTAATAGAAAATAATAATCGATAACAAAAAACTTTCGGTAAATTTAATTATTATTATACAATACTCATTGAACTTAATATTATACTCCTACTCATTAAGTTGATAAAATTATTACTATACACTACTTTAAATCAAATACTAATATTTAAATTAATATATTTTTTGTTAGTAATTAATTTGATTCATAAATAATAATATTTTTACATAATTTCAAATTTTAAAAATAAATAAATATATCGTGGCCGTGCATGGTACGGGGGGCGTACTAGTTTAAGGAAAATGGGGGATACTGAAATAAGTTCGACGAAAAAGAAGAAAAATAAAATAATTAAGTTTTGATTTTATTATAATCTTAGTCAGAAATTAATTAAGTGGAAAAAAAATAATCCACATAAGCTCCTACTCATCACTCCGGTGGCCGGAAAAAATTGAGGGGACGAAATTGCAAAAATTGAAACGGTTGTGATTTAATTCGCCACACTTCAAAAGTCGCTTTAAAATTGCAAATTCAAAATTGTTCGTGATTTTATTTGGAAAAACCTCGCTATTTTAAACTTAGATTAAACGATTTACGCCGGAAAAATAAAATAAATATATTTTTAATGCCAACCAAATGATTTACAAAATCGTTTGAAAAATTCATCTATTCAAATCTTTATGCATTTCATATTATTTAAAGTGATCATATGTGATTTATCTCTATGATTAAGTATTTATTTGTACTTAATTTAATTTAAGTTTATGTTGAATTTTAACTATTTAATTGTGTTGGGCTTGATAATTTTTATTTGGGCCTTTTAGTTAAGGTTAATTGGTATATATATTTAGCATTTAATCCTTAGTCCAAACCCAACCCCATTTCTCTTTATGCCAATTCTCCCAAGTACAGCAACTCATTCTTTCATTCAAACCAACACATCAATTTTTACAACGTATGAACTTTATGAAATGTGTATACAATTTAGAATACAAGTAGTGGACAAGCATGTATAGAACTAGCCTTATAAACTGTAATTTCAAACTTGAGTCTTGGTTTTGGCTGTTGAATGTTGAGTGTGTACTTGAGAGAGATCTTTTGTTGAACTTGTGGTGTGTCTGTTGCTGTCATGAGAGTCGAGAGTAGAGGGGAGGGCAGCGACGGCTTCTCGCTGTCGTTCGCCGGAAGTCAGAGGGAGATGGGGGCGGTACGGTCGGCGGTGGCTCCGAGCTGAACAAACGGAAGAGAGAGGCAGGAGCTAGGGCACGGTCGCCGGAGTGGGGTCTGGTATTTGGGGATCTAGGGTTGGAGGTGGTGTTGTCGCCTGATATACGGGCGACGGTGGCTGCTATCGCCGGGGAGCGGCGCAGTACCTGTGTTCAGTGTGTGTGTTCTGTTTCTGGGGGAAGAAGAGGTGAGAGACGATAGAGGGAGATCGGAGGGAGAGGACGAACGAGTCAGTGGCCGGCGGCGGAGAAGATGAGAGAAGAGCGGTGGTGGCCGGCTCTTCGCTGCTGCTACCGTCGACTGCGGAGTCCAGAGAAATAGGTTGACCGGTGGCTGTCTCGCCGGTGAAGAAGGCGGCGCGGCGGCCGGAGTTTGGTGAGGTAGCGAGAGGGTGGTGAGTGTGTGGAGTCGGCAGGGATTGAGAGAGAGAGAGAGAGAGAGATCAGCATTGGTTATGTGTGTGTGCGTGACTTAGGTTGTAGAAGAAGGGTGAGGGTTTGGGTTTAAGAGTGGGCCTTTGGGCCGAATTTGTTTTTGAAAACTTGGATTGGGTAATTTGTTAAATGGTGGACTGCTATTTACTTTTATTTGGGCTGCGAATTTTTGAAATAAAAATATGGGCTTCCATTTAATTGTTGGACTTGTTTAATTGATTTATTAATTTAACTCTTTATTTGAGTTTAATTAATTATTTTTAGAAAAAGTTTGCATAATAGTATTTTCTTATTATGTGCATATGTTAAATATATTTATTTAATTATGTGAGTTAAAGCATGAATTAATTTTGCATCAAACATTTTACATAGAATCATTTATGATTAAATTGGTTTTATTATTAATTCAATTATTTAAGAAAAATCGAATAAGGATATTGTTGGTGTTCTTGACTCAAGAATTTATTTTTCAATTATTTATTTATTAAAATATGAAAACCCGGCTAAGTGAATCATAGGATGATAAGCACTTCACTATGACTTAAGATTAGATTCAGGAGACCTATTAAGATTATAGATTTCTTGTAGGCTTTGTGGATCGTGAGGACTAGCACTGCTATTCCGATTCAGAGTTAAGATTAAACGACAGGCTTTGCCTAATCAGGTGGGCATATGTTACAAATGTATGATTTAGCTATTGAGCTTAAATGTTTCAATGAAATGAAAACTGTTTATCCGATAAGATATTTTTGTGCACTCTGCTCTGTTTAAAGCTCGCATAAGTTAATCGATCGAAGTTCTCTCTTGACCTAACACGTTATTTGAGAATTGTGTACACCTATTAGCTGACTCGGTGGGTTGATCTCCATTCGGGCACTAATCATGTATGAGGCGTTATAAGGGTGATCGACGAGATGTGTTCCGGAGCATTGGGTCCCAAATGGGAACATGGCTGGGTTACGCCCTCAGTTCAAGTAAGCAGGAGTAATGGATTCGTCGGTGGCTAAAAGGTCCGTGATCACAGCGAGTAACGAAAAGGGAGTGTGACAATTGCGCGCAATATAATAAAATATTTTAACATGCTTAGAAGTTATTTCAATTTAAAACCTTCTAAGTCATGTCAAGTATAATTGGATAAACTGCTCTTATGATTTATGAAATGTTTATAAAATGCTATCCCACTAAGTACATTAGTACTTAGCCCAAAAATACTTTCAAATGTTTTTCAGGTTGATTGGTCGGTGCTGACGGGGCAGATCTGAGGCTAGGGTTCAACTCCGTATTTTATCTTCCGCTGTTGTACTAGCTCTTATTGTCCTTTGTTTCTCTAACTTAAGACTTTTATGTTAAATTCTGAATTATGTTCCTTATCGAGCTTAGACTCTAAACTTCTGGTACTATGTTATTTAACATTGGTTATCAGAAGCATGAAACCAAACTTGTGATCCTAAGGTTTAGAATGTTGTTAATTGATTAGTATCACTCGATTTCTATCTTTCTTCATTCAAAGGGCGCTGCCAGACTTTTTATCCTATTATTTGAATTTCACAAGGTTCTCCCCTTGTTTATTTCTATGATTTTGGTCGCACCTCGATTATAGTTTATTCCTTCAAGAATTGGGGTGTGACACACTATAAATAGTCTTTAGAACTTTGTTTGTTACATCAAATTTTGTTCACCAGCTTAAACATCTTCATCCCTTGCTACATCTTCAATAATAGGTTCTTCTACATATGGTTCATCAATAACCAATACTTCGTCTTCAAAGCCAACATCATCAAAAAGAGGCTTATTCAAATCAAATTCCATGATTAACCTAAAATGTTACAAAAGTGATTCATAATACGAAAACATTACATCATACCATTAAAACAAGTTTCATGCCGAGTTAAAAAGTAAACTTCAGCCAAAATATTGACTTGCCAATATCGGCATATTTTTATTCAATAAAAAAACAGGCCTATCTATGTACTTGCCGAAATGAAAAACTGTCAAAACTCGACCAATATTTAAATTTATGATACTATTACAAAAAGACACTTTTCGAATTAAAAACAAAACTTTGCCGAAATATGTACTTGCCAAAATCGATAATTATGATATTCAATAACACACACAAAAAAAACAACATAAAAATATGATATTATCAAACTAAAAATACACAATAAACAAATAAAATGAACAAAATTCACTAATAATCCGTCAAAACTAGAAAAATACGTAACTTACAATGGAGCTTAGAATAGCTTGAATATGGACACTTCACAATAGAAAAATCGAGCTTACAATTTCAATTTTCATATAAGAAGAATAAAAATAAATGATTAAAAAATGAACAAAATTCACAAATAATCCGTCAAAACTAGAAAAGAAACATAACCTTACAATAGAGCTTCAAATAGCTTGAATATGGACACTTCACAATAGAAAAATCGAGCTTACAATATAAATGTTCATTTAAGAAAAATGAAGAGCTTCAGAATCAGCTCAGACTTCGTGTGGAAGAAAATCGAAGAAAGTAAACCCAAAAGTCATGTTTTGATCCCCCAAAAAATTGGAATTCAGAAAATGGCGCGGAAAATTAAGCATGTGTCATGCTTGCCGAGTGTTTCGGTAACAAATTTTGCCGAATTCTGATGCCATGACATCACGGTTCCCAAGAATCAATTGAGTGCTAGACGGAATCCATAAACGGAGTTAACTCAAAACTACAAAAGAAAAAGATAAATTGATTAAATGAAAAGCGCCACATGGCGCATCGGGAATAGGAGTGTTGGGCACCTAGGTGTAGCATAAAATTTACCCACATTTACACCTTCTCCTTAATTCCTGTGTCGAAAAGTTTTGAGCCACTTATAGTTGGACGGAGGGAGTAGTATTTAGTAGTGGGTGAGTTAGTGGGCATGTGATAGAAAACTGTAT
The DNA here is from genome assembly GCF_028751815.1 of Salvia miltiorrhiza. Classification (NCBI taxonomy): domain Eukaryota; kingdom Viridiplantae; phylum Streptophyta; class Magnoliopsida; order Lamiales; family Lamiaceae; genus Salvia; species Salvia miltiorrhiza. The sequence continues at coordinate 44,466,477 of NC_080392.1, forward strand.
AATTATTTGTTTATAAATTGCCCTTATTTTATGATTATAATTGCAAATTTAACACTAATTTGGCGGCAAAATATTAGTTGTAAAACTGATGTTTTATTTATTATATAGATATCTGATTAAGGGAGGTGTGGACCTATATTTGTATTAAGAGAATCTATGAGAGCCCAATGACATGCTATTTTTTAGCCCATTGTCCATTAAACCTCAATAGCTCAATCAATTACTCATTTTCTCACCCCTAAAAAAACTTACTCATTTTCTCACGTTTTCATTTATAGAACATAGTTGAAACTTGAACATAGAAAACAAAGATTTTTTTATTTTTTATTTCATTTCATGTATACAAAGCCTTCACCCTTTCACAGCGACAATTAGTTGTTCAATTCTCAACTCAGTTTTCCAACATTGAGGTCCTCAAATCTCAAATTGTTTCCAGAGCAAGTGCAAGTTGTTTCAGCTGAATAGCAATGCACCTTTAATATCAAGGTTTTCAGGTTGGCCTCTCTTCTCATCTTAGCCCTGCAAATCAATTTTGAGTCACCATCCATTTTATAAAAATAATGCATCTAACTTTACAAGTCGATAAAACTTGAATCTTTACACTTAGTTGGAGAATTGATATAGAAGGAAGCATTGTGCATATTAAATAAAATTGTGAACTTAGCCTTAGGCCTGGTGATTGTTGAGTGATTTGGAAATAGAGACGGAGATGGGGTTTTGATGGTGAGAATCAGAACGGCGGAGGTCGTGGGGCCGTTGCTGTCCGACCAGAGGAGAGGTGAAGGTGGCGGCGATTCTCGCTATGAGAAGAGAGGCCGGTGGCTGTTCGCGGGCTAAGATTGAGATAGAAGGGTTTATGAAATTTGGGGGAATTATGGGTGGAAGGTCTGAGAAGGAATAGAGAAGGAGAAAGAGGCGGCAAGGGAGATAGGGAAGGAGAGAGATAGAGAGGGGGAGATGCCGGTGGTGACGGGGGCCGAAGGCGGCGCCCTTCGCCGGGGAAGAAGGAGAATGCGGCAGCGCTGGAGAGATCGAGAGAGTGAACAGAGAGAGAAGTCCGATTGATTAAAGGAGAGAGAAAGTGCTCATTTGGGCTTTGGAAACTGGGCTTGTTATTTTACTCTTCTTGGGAATAATTTAATTTTTGTTGGTCTTACTTTAATAATCAGATTTTGGGTATTATATCAAATGATCGATTAGGCTTTCATTCTTTTTAATAATGGGCTGAGACTAATGAGTTGAATTATTCAATTGAATAGAATATAGATTTGATAGCATAACACATTTAATTGTGTTGATTAAGTATATGATGAGAATCATTAGTTTATTAAGTGACTTGTGATTAATCAAGTTAGATTGATTAAGAGTTATTCTTTCATATATACTGTTAATTACTTGATTTATGAATTGATGAATGAAAATGCATCATAATTCTATTATGTGCATATAGTAAGTATGATTCACATATTATTTGATTAAAGTATTTATGAAATTATATTCTAATTTTGAAAGAAAAATATTTAAGCACTGAAAATATTTTCAAGTTTAAAATTTTCAACAAAAGTCAAGCAAGGATATTGTTGTTGGTGCCCTTAGGCGAGCAATTGATTTTCAAGATTTTAAAGTGAGTTTTAAAACCCAGGCAGGCATAGCGATTTAGAAATTAGTAAGCTTTACCCTACTTTGAACTAAGACTGGTATCACGAGACCTATTAAGATTAGATTATCTTGTAGTCTCAGTTGACCAAGAGGAATAGCACCGCATTTTCAAGATGAGTTACGTTTGAACTTCAGGCTTTGTCCTATCAAGGTGGGCTTTATTTTCAAAAATTATGCTTGAGTTATATAAACTCGCAAATGCTTTATTAACTGTTTACTATCCATGAAATGTTATCTATGCACGTTTTGTTGGGAACCTTGTGGAATATCCTAATCCTTGTTTTGATGATACCAAAATTCATAGGTCTCAATTGTAATAGACTAGAACTGTTTTGAACTCAAGTGTTAGAGTTCGTTTCTAGTTTAGATTGCGGTGTCGAAGACTGAAGACTGAAGACTGAAGAACGAAGGACTGAAGACTGCAGATACCAACTGAAGTATCAGTTGGAAACTGATTACTTAATGCGTGCCACAGACTGATACTAAAGTCAAGTATCAGTTGAACATTCCTCCTCAGACTCATCTTCCAACGTTCAGAGGAAGCCACGTACTCACAAAGTATAGCCGCATTAAATGCAGAGATCTCAGGATCTTCCTTATCTCTGCAGAGGTCATTCGTATCTGATGGTTACTTTATCAGAGACGTCAGATCTCCTGTCCATTAAGAGAGTCGTTTCCACCAGACAAGGAACCGCGAAGATTGAAGCCTCAGCCCAAATTCGAATTGCTCTCCAACGGAAGAAATCTTGAGGACGTTCTACGCCAACGGATCTATTCAAGAGTACTCCTACAAATAGCGCTCGAGGATCACTTCAACCTTCACCGATTCAACGACATAAGCTGAAGCTCTGCCAAAATCGCTACTCAGCCTAAAGCTTAACTTCCCCAAAGCTTGAATCGAAGAAGAGAATTCCAAAGCCAAAATCAGTCACTGCTGATTACACACATTCTCTTAGACCTTAGGCTAACCTCTGTTTACCCAGAAGCCAAAGGTCATGTTGGGAACCTTGTGTGGAATATCCTAACCCTTGTTTTGATGATACCAAAATTCATAGGACTTAAATGTAATAGACTAGAATCGTTTTTGAACTTAAGTGTTAGAGTTCGTTTCTAGTTTAGTCGCGGTGTCGAAGACTGAAGACTGAAGACTGAAGAACGAAGACTGAAGACTGCAACTACCAACTGAAGTATCAGTTGAAGAATCAGTTGAAGACTGATTATTTAATGTGCGCCATGGACTGATACTAAAGTCAAGTATCAGTTGAACATTCCTCCTAGGACTGATCTTCCAACGTTCAGAGGAAGCCACGTACGCTCAAGTACAACCGCATTAAATGCAGAGATATCTCAATATCTTATCTCTGCAGAGGTCATTCCTATCTGGTGGCTACTTTTCAGAGATGTCACATCTCCTGTCCATCAAAGAGAGCCGTTTCCACACAGACAAGGAACCTCGAAGATTGAAGCCTCAGCCCAAATTCGAATTGCTCTCCAACGGAAGAAATCTTGAGGACGATTTACGCCAACGGATCTATTCAAGAGTTCTCCTACAAATAGCGCTCGAGGATCACTTCAATCTTCACCGATTCAACGACATAAGCTGAAGCTCTGCCGAAATAGCTACTCAGCCTAAAGCTTAAACCGCTCAAAGCTTGAATCGAAGAAGAGAATTCCAAAGCCAAAATCAGTCACTGCTGATTACATACATTCTCTTAGACCCTAGGCATATATTCTGTGTTCCCAGAAACCAAAGGTCAAACTTGCTTCAAAGAACTTGTTCTTTGTAAGTATAGTTGGCACTCGTTTAAACCTCTCCCCCATAAGAGTGTTTGAGTGACTCAGAGTTCAGGAAGGTACTCTGAACTCTGAAAGGGAAGACTGAGCACGAGGTGTGCTTAGCAAGGAAATCCTGCGCGAGCTGTGTAGGTGCTGAAATCCTGCGCGAGGTGTGTAGGTAGGGAAACCCTACGCGAGGTGTGTAAGTGCTGAAGAGAGTTTATCTTCAGTTCACGGTTTGCAGTGCACCAGGGAAGCACTTGCGGAGTGGATTGTTGGTCTGATCAACCAGCCGTGGATGTAGGAAAGAGTTTTTCCGAACCACGTAAAAGTCTCTGTGTTATTTACAGCTTTCAGTTTTACATTCATAATTGTGTTATTTCAATTGATAAAACTGAACACTGACTAACTGAAAAGAGAAACCCTAATCCAACTATCTGCTCCACCGAGGCTATTCGAAACTAAGTTTATTTTCCGCTGCGTATGATATCGATCTGACTCACTATCCTCTGATAGTAAGGAAGAGAGATATCATCTTCTTCTTTGCAAACACGACTGATGCCCTTACGTGGATCAGTTAAGTTCCAGTGACTTAACTGATAACTCTTTTACTGAAGAGCTTTCAGTATCAGTCGTCAACCCTGTTGGTCAATACTTATTTCGGTTAAACAGGTGTCTTGTTTGCATGAAAAGTTTCACTTCTATCTCTGATTGAGGTTAGTAGATAGTCACAAAAATAGCCTAAAGGTGTATTCCCTCCCCCCCCATACACCTATTCGAGACCCCCCGGACCTAACAATTGGTATCAGAGCAGGTTGTTCGCAAGAACTATCTGTCTCTGACTAGTTCCTTCTTGAACTAGATCATTCTTAAAGGTCTCGAAGAAGTTTTACTCTTTCTTATTTTTGTGCTTGATATGTGCTCTATCTGCTGTTATCTCTTTTTTTTATGGAGACTAACCACAGCAGATTATCTTCTCTACCTATGTTTTGTATTGAAAAATACGACATATGGAAGTTTCGGCTTGAAAGCTTCCTCATCGCCCAACATTGTAGAATGTGGGAAGTCATCACCAGCGGTCCGATCATCATCACCGAAACTGTAAAAAGGGTTCCTACTGACATCCGTCAGGAACCTTACGATGAGGACCAGCCCAAGTCAAAGGCAGACTTCACCACAGAAAAAAGGAAGCAAGATGAGTTAGACAACCTCGCCAAAAGCATCATCTCCGGCACCATTCCTGACAAGTATGTCATGAAGATCATCAAGTGCAGAACAGTAAAGGAGATGTGGGACATTCTGGAAAGAATGTGCGTAGGTTCTGAGGAAATCAAGGAGAATAAGCTATCCATAGCGTGTCAGAAATTCGACTCATTCCTCATGCTCAAGAATGAATCTGTAGAGGAAATGGAACAAAGATTCAATCTTATATTGAATGAAGTTCAATCCATTTTCAAAGACAAATACACTCAACGAGAAATCAACTTGAAGATTCTTCGAGCACTGCCACGAGGAGAATGGCAGATTTACTCAGTCGCTCATCAGCATAAGCCAGGATTCAGTCAGCTCCCGACAAACAAGCTTTTCTCCGATCTCATGGCAAATGAGTTCGACCTTCTGAGAAATCTTGGTAACAAGAAGGCTGAAGGATCAGACGAAGATGGTCCATCAACCTCAAGAGGAGTTGCACTGAAGGCCTCAACCAGAGAAGGCAAGAAGCAGATCAAGGAGCCAACGGAACTCAACCCTGAGGACTTCTTCAGTCAATATGCCTTGTTGACTGACAGATTCAACAAGATGGAGTCTAAGTTTCGGAAGTACAGAAGGTTCCACAAGCAGCACTATAAGGGAAAAGAAAGAGAAGGGGACTCCAGACATTCCACAGATCGAAGCGGAGAAAGGAAGTCAGCCGCTTACGACATCAAAGAATTGGAATGTTATGGATGTAGAAAGAAAGGGCACTTTCGACATGAATGCCCTGATTTGACTCCAGCTGAGCGCAGGGAACTGAAAGCAAAGAGAGATCGCAGATCTTTGAAGAAGAAAGCGATGGTTGCTGATGATGCTGACTCTTCCAACGACACATCAACATCATCCGACTTCGACAGTTCCAGCTCAGATGATGAGAGCCGAGCCCTGATGGCCAACGAATCAGAAAGTGTAGCTGACAACAGCTACAACAATGGAATGAATGGCTCAGAGGTAAAATCTCTCACAAAAACTCTATATACTGATAACTTCCTGATGATTTCAGGAGACCACTCAGAATCTGGAGATAGCTCATCCGTTGAAACTGACGAGTTTGATCAGCTCCTGACTGATCACTGTTAGCTGAGGAAAATGTTCGAAGATCTCCTCAAGCAGAATCAGAAAATGGACAAGGAGATCAATGATGAACGAGCTAAACATCAGACAATCATCTACTTTCCGGATGAAACTTGTCTTGATCAGCTAATCATGGAGAACAGCCGACTGGAAGAAGAGCTCAGAGTCTCCAACTCAGAATGTGAAAGAGCATCTCATGAAATCAAGAGGCTCAATCACAAGCTGGAAGAAACAGTCAAGAACTGCATGATGCAATCTCCCATGATGAGCAACTTTCCATCGAAAGGACTGGTCAACAGCATCGGAGGAAAGGTTGCAGCTGCCAAAGGAAAGGATATCATGATCATCTCTAAGAATGATCCTTCTGAAATCACAACCTCAGAAGAATCAAGAGATCATGATATGGATGAAGTTCACAAGCGCAGACTGATGGTCAGATCAAATGTTCCACCTCCACGAAGCTACAGACGAGCTAAGGAGGCTCCCAACCAGATCATCTTATTAAAAAGGCTGGAAAGCAGATTTCAGTCAAAGATCCGGGAAGGAACATCAGGAGCCAAGAAGAATCTTCCTCATCAACCCAGGAGGAAGAAAGGCCACATCAGTCAGAAACTGACATCCTCAGTTCAGTTTCAGAAGGAACAACATCCATGGAGATCAAGCAATGCTGAGTCCAGTCGAGCCATGCCACTTCCTCAACGACAAGCAATGGACATCAGACAAATCTCCATAAGTCTGCAAAGACTAAAGTATCTCACGGAAGATACTTCGCCGAGCAAAGAAGACCTCAACCACTCATCAGACAGAACTGCTACAAGAGTGAGGCCTTCAAAAGGATTTCTCAACGGAAGAATGCTCATGTGCCACCTGAAGCACCAACGACATTGATCAGACATCCAACAACGCGCAAGAAACCAGCCAGACCAATTCTGAAGCAGATTTGGGTTCCAAAGGGAACTCGAACTAACTTTGAAGGACCCAAAGCTTGATTGGGTGCCTGAAGCAACTCTTCCTTGCAGGTCAATGTCAGGAAACATAAAAGGAAGGAAGAGGCCAAAGCTTCAATCAGAACGTGGTATCTGGACAGTGGTTGTTCGAAGCATATGACGGGCTACAAAGAATACCTATCCCAGTATGTTGAGAAAGCTGGATCCAAAGTTGCATTCGGAGACAACTCAATTGGAGAAATAAAAGGTTACGGTGTGCTCAACATGGGTAACGCCATTATCAGTAATGTTAGCTTTGTTTCTGGTCTTAAACATAATCTGTTGTCTGTGAGTCAATTTTGTGACAGTGGTTTCACAGTGAAAATCAAAAAGGATGAATTCACTGTTATAAACAATCAGAAGAAGGTGGTTCTGAAGGGATTCAGACAAGGGAGTCTCTACGTCGTTTCTTGGGAAGACAGCCCACCAGAAACGTGCCTCATCAGCAAGAGCAGCTCGGAGCTCAATTGGCTATGGCACAAGAGACTCAACCATCTCAACTTCAAGACGATCAACAAACTTGCTAAACATCAACTGGTAGAAGGTCTTCCTTCTATTGTATTCCAGAAGAAGCAAGAATGTGAAGCATGCCTTAGAGAAAAGCAGACGCGGATGTCATTCAAGTCAAAGACAGGACACTCCTCTGAAACGATTCTACATCTACTTCACATGGATCTGTTTGGCCCAATCACTCCAAGAAGCTACAACGGTAGGAAGTACACCTTGGTAGTTGTGGATGATTATTCACGATATACTTGGGTTATCTTTCTCTTCAAGAAGAAGGAGACACTGGAGGAACTGCCAAAGCTGCTGAGAAGACTGAGCGTTGAAAAGGAAGTCAACATCATCAGCATCAGATCAGATCGTGGGACTGAGTTCCTAAATACTGTCATTCGTGAGTATTGTGATGAACAAGGAATCAGTCATCAAACTTCTGCAGCCAGAACTCCACAGCAGAACGGAGTTGCAGAAAGAAGAAACCGGTCTCTAAAGGAAGCAGCAAGGACGATGCTAGCCGAGTCAAAACTCCCCTTGAAGTTTTGGGCCGAAGCAGTCAACAACGCATGCTACACGCAGAATCGCTCCTTCCTCACTCAGAGACATGGAAGAACTCCATACGAATTATGGAAGAACAGAAAGCCATCGATTGCCTACTTTCATGCTTTCGGTTCTAAGTGTTTCATACACAACAATGATAAGAAGAGGTTGAACACCTTCGATAGCAAGGCTGATCCAGGAGTCTTTCTTGGATACTCTGGAACAGAACATTCAAGCAAAGCCTATCGAGTGTTCAATACTCAAACTCTTTGTGTAGAAGAAACACCTCATGTGGTCTTTGATGAGTCTACAGATGGTTTCAGGGAACAAGATGCTGAAAATGGTGTTCAGATCGCTGAAGGTTCCAAAGCTGAAATCCATACTGACGAGCCCTCTACTGTCTTGGTATGGGGACCTGGCAAGGATGAAGATACTGAGATGCTTCAGTATCAGAAGATCAACCAACGGTCTGAAGTTCAAACTGGAGCCAATACAGATGGCATTATTCAAGGGGGAACTCCAGTTGCTGAAGTTCAAGTTGAACGCGCAGAAGCCGCCCCAGCTCAACTCTCCCCTGCTCCAGAAAGTGCTCAACATCCCAGAGCTATTCTAACTGAAGAAGCTCCACCATCCCCTGAAGAAATCAAGAAGTATCGAAGATGGTTTGAACTCCACTCTAAGGAGAACATCATTGGAGAACCATCAGATGGCGTCAAGACTCGGAGATCAATGTGCAACCTCGTCTTCGACATCAACCAGAACTGCATCAACGAAGATAAGAATTTCAGCTGCTTCTTATCAACTACAGAGCCCAAGGATATTGAAGAAGCTCTGAAGTCCACAGAATGGGTCATCGCAATGCTAGAGGAACTCAATGAATTCAACCGAAATTCTGTTTGGGAGCTTGTGTATCGACCAGACGATGCAAAGGTGATTGGCTTGAAATGGATTTTCAAGAACAAAGAAGACGAAGAAGGAAACGTTGTGAGAAACAAAGCAAGGCTTGTGGCTAAAGGATACAATCAAGAAGAAGGAATCGACTACGATGAGACATTCGCCTCAGTTGCCAGATTGGAAGCAGTCAGACTCTTCTTAGCCTTCGCAGCTCACAAAGGGTTCAAGGTACACCAAATGGATGTCAAGTGTGCATTTCTCAATGGAGTGCTCACAGATGAAGTCTATGTAGAACAACCTCCAGGATTTGAGGTTGCTGGACCAGAAAAGGTGTACAAGCTGAAGAAAGCGCTCTATGGGTTGAAACAAGCACCAAGAGCGTGGTATGATACTCTCTCGGAGTATCTGGTTGAACAAGGCTTCAAAAAGGGATCTGTGGACAGAACTTTGTTCACTCTCAAAGAAGGAGAAGATCTCTTGCTTGTTCAAATCTATGTCGATGACATAATCTTCGGATCCAAATCCGAACGCATGTGCAATAAGTATGCTGACATCATGAAGAACAAATTCCAAATGTCCATGATGGGAGAAATGAATTTCTTTCTCGGATTGCAAGTCAAGCAGACCAAAGAAGGAATACTGATCAGCCAGTCCAAGTATGCCAAGGAGCTGTTAGCTAAGTTCGGTATTCAGCACATGAAGTCAGTCAAGATCCCAATGAACACAAACTGGAAAGTTGATCCAGGTTCGGTAGGAAGCTCTGTCTCTTCGAAGAAGTACAGAGAAATCATTGGATCTTTGCTGTATTTGACTGGGAGCAGACCAGATATCGCATTTGCAGTCGGGGTTTGTGCAAGATATCAATCAGATCCTAAGGAAGCTCATTTGGATGCAGCTAAGCGGATTCTGAGATATCTCAAGGGCACACCCAATTTAGGATTGTGGTATCCAGCAGACGATGACATCAAGCTTACCGGATTTTCAGACTCCGACTTCGGTGGATGCAAGCTTGATCGCAAATCAACCTCCGGAACATGTCAATTCCTAGGCAACAAGCTCATATCTTGGTTTTCTAAGAAGCAGACTTCAGTCGCCACCTCTACAACTGAAGCTGAATATGTTGTTGCCGGAAGCTGCTGCTCACAAATCCTGTGGTTAGTCCATCAACTAAAGGACTATGGGATCGAGGAAAAGGAAGTTCCTATCTATTGCGACAGCTCCAGTGCTATTGCAATCTCCCAGAATCCAGTTCATCACACCAGAGTCAAACATATTGAGATTCGACATCACTTCATTCGTGATCATGTCGAAAAGAAGAATGTCTCTGTGGAATGGATTCCCACTGCTATTCAGAGAGCGGACCTGCTGACCAAGGCTCTTCCAGAAGAGAGGTTCAATGATCTTTGTGCAAAGATCGGCCTCATCAATCCTGAAGAGTGATGCGGCGTTTGAAGATTTTCCCAAACAGTCATGCTGACTGATGGTCAACCAACTGCTGCTTCTACGAACGCCGACGTGGAAAGCAATGGAGTCCGAGTGCTCATCTGAAGAAGAAGTCATCCTGATGAATCATCCAGGATCACGTGGTATCAACTGACTACTATGTTCAGTTGATCAGTAAGTATTTTAAATGCTTACATTTTCACAAATCAGTTATTTCAGTTTAGAGCTTTAAGTGTTTAGTTCAAAACCTTTTCTCTAACTGATCAGTTTCTTTCAAAAACTTTAACTGATTGTTGGAATTGTTGGAAATTGGAATATCCGAAAAAGGACAAGATTTTTTTAAAGTGAAAATCTGTTTTGATTGAACTTGTCCTGATCTTTGTACCAAAAATCCTTCCAACCTTTTTGCCTCTGCAATAAAATTTCTTGAAACGCTCATTGACATGACATATGTAATGATGCCTTTTGAAGTCCCTCGCAATGACGGCAGACGCGAAATTTTTCTTCAATTGCATTTAAGGCACAGTTTTCGAAAAACCTTTTCATCTTCTTCATGGTTCACATCTTGTCTATTTATACACCATGCTGTCTTCACGATTTTTCTGCATCAACTAACAACTCTCCACAGCCTTCACTGTGAGAAAAAGTTTCAATTATTTCCAAAGTTGCAGAAAAAAAATTGTTCCGATGAAGTGGAAGAATGACGCTCATAGTCTTGGTCTTCACCGGACCCTTCCACTGGATCACAACGTCTCTCCGGCGTCAAAGTTTGCTCTACCCTCACTTGTATCCAGCGAAGCGAGTGTCTTCTATCCTCATGCCCGGTGCATCGGTTTGAAGTATCTGTCTGAAATAACACAGACTTCACCATCTTCACATGGAGGCATCTTGCCCACTGTGAAGCTTCGATGCCAAGCAACAACAAGGAGCAGGAGCTCGTTGTCAACCGGCGCAACATCGACCATGTCTATCCTCACGATAGCCACTCAGTCGATTTTCCTCCTCCACACAATTCTTCTCATATGCCTCTTTCTCTTCACCATCAACCCTCCTCTCAACCTCCTTTGGTTTGCATGATTGCTGCTCTCTTCTTCCCAGTCTCGAAAGCCATGCAAACCTGATCCCACCCCGTTCTCCATCTCCTTCCTCCCACCCCTCCTCACTCTTCAATTTTCTTTTCTAAACCCTCCGCCTTCTCCGTACACCTCTGACCCTCAGCATCTTTCTCTGGACCATTCTGCGATTCAATTTCCACGCAGTGGTCTTAGCTTCATCCTTCAGTCAAAATCCCGCCTTTTTTATGTTGCCAAAAATGGGGAAATTCTTAAGAGACTTATTCTCAAAAGACTGAAGACGATCAGGCAAAATGATCGTCCTATTTCATCAGGATGATCATGAGGAAGATACGCCAAGAGGAAGAGACCTCAATTCAACGGAAAACAAGTGAGAGTGGAACAAGCTTAGGAACATTGAAGACACGAAGACAGAAGATGAAGATCAAGAAGTTCAAAGCGCAGCCAAGCAGACTGCTGGAGTCCATGGTTTACCCATGATGTTTTTTTTTTTTCTTCTTATTACTCCAATGTAAGTCTTGCTTTGTACCTCGACTGATGGCTTATCAGTCCTTTTAATGAAATGAACTTCTTAATTGATTTCACCCTGAAGACAATGACTCTTTATCCAGGCTCTGATTTATGGTTTTTTTCTGTCTTCTTTATGTTCTGTGTTTAGAACTGTTTTCGTTCTTGCTCTAAGTACAAGTTGTTTAGGTTCTATTGTTAAGGGGGAACAGCTTTCACCCCTTGTCTAGAACTTGTACTGTGAGCTCAGTCTTTTTGTTGTCTAGAACTGCTGTGTGGTTTTGGCATCATCAAAAAGGGGGAAATTGTTGGGAACCTTGTGTGGAATATCCTAACCCTTGTTTTGATGATACCAAAATTCATAGGACTTAAATGTAATAGACTAGAATCGTTTTTGAACTCAAGTGTTAGAGTTCGTTTCTAGTTTAGTCGCGATGTCGAAGACTGAAGACTGAAGACTGAAGAACGAAGACTGAAGACTGAAGACTGCAACTACCAACTGAAGTATCAGTTGAAGAATCAGTTGAAGACTGATTATTTAATGCGCGCCATGGACTGATACTAAAGTCAAGTATCAGTTGAACATTCCTCCTAGGACTGATCTTCCAACGTTCAGAGGAAGCCACGTACGCTCAAGTATAGCCGCATTAAATGCAGAGATATCTCAATATCTTATCTCTGCAGAGGTCATTCCTATCTGGTGGCTACTTTTCAGAGATGTCACATCGACAATTAGTTGTTCAATTCTCAACTCAGTTTTCCAACATTGAGGTCCTCAAATCTCAAATTGTTTCCAGAGCAAGTGCAAGTTGTTTCAGCTGAATAGCAATGCACCTTTAATATCAAGGTTTTCAGGTTGGCCTCTCTTCTCATCTTAGCCCTGCAAATCAATTTTGAGTCACCATCCATTTTATAAAAATAATGCATCTAACTTTACAAATCGATAAAACTTGAATCTTTACACTTAGTTGGAGAATTGATATAGAAGGAAGCATTGTGCATATTAAATAAAATTGTGAACTTAGCCTTAGGCCTGGTGATTGTTGAGTGATTTGGAAATAGAGACGGAGATGGGGTTTTGATGGTGAGAATCAGAACGGCGGAGGTCGTGGGGCCGTTGCTGTCCGACCAGAGGAGAGGTGAAGGTGGCGGCGATTCTCGCTATGAGAAGAGAGGCCGGTGGCTGTTCGCGGGCTAAGATTGAGATAGAAGGGTTTATGAAATTTGGGGGAATTATGGGTGGAAGGTCTGAGAAGGAATAGAGAAGGAGAAAGAGGCGGCAAGGGAGATAGGGAAGGAGAGAGATAGAGAGGGGGAGATGCCGGTGGTGACGGGGGCCGAAGGCGGCGCCCTTCGCCGGGGAAGAAGGAGAATGCGGCAGCGCTGGAGAGATCGAGAGAGTGAACAGAGAGAGAAGTCCGATTGATTAAAGGAGAGAGAAAGTGCTCATTTGGGCTTTGGAAACTGGGCTTGTTATTTTACTCTTCTTGGGAATAATTTAATTTTTGTTGGTCTTACTTTAATAATCAGATTTTGGGTATTATATCAAATGATCGATTAGGCTTTCATTCTTTTTAATAATGGGCTGAGACTAATGAGTTGAATTATTCAATTGAATAGAATATAGATTTGATAGCATAACACATTTAATTGTGTTGATTAAGTATATGATGAGAATCATTAGTTTATTAAGTGACTTGTGATTAATCAAGTTAGATTGATTAAGAGTTATTCTTTCATATATACTGTTAATTACTTGATTTATGAATTGATGAATGAAAATGCATCATAATTCTATTATGTGCATATAGTAAGTATGATTCACATATTATTTGATTAAAGTATTTATGAAATTATATTCTGATTTTGAAAGAAAAATATTTAAGCACTGAAAATATTTTCAAGTTTAAAATTTTCAACAAAAGTCAAGCAAGGATATTGTTGTTGGTGCCCTTAGGCGAGCAATTGATTTTCAAGATTTTAAAGTGAGTTTTAAAACCCAGGCAGGCATAGCGATTTAGAAATTAGTAAGCTTTACCCTACTTTGAACTAAGACTGGTATCACGAGACCTATTAAGATTAGATTATCTTGTAGTCTCAGTTGACCAAGAGGAATAGCACCGCATTTTCAAGATGAGTTACGTTTGAACTTCAGGCTTTGTCCTATCAAGGTGGGCTTTATTTTCAAAAATTATGCTTGAGTTATATAAACTCGCAAATGCTTTATTAACTGTTTACTATCCATGAAATGTTATCTATGCACGTTTTGTTGGGAACCTTGTGGAATATCCTAATCCTTGTTTTGATGATACCAAAATTCATAGGTCTCAATTGTAATAGACTAGAACTGTTTTGAACTCAAGTGTTAGAGTTCGTTTCTAGTTTAGATTGCGGTGTCGAAGACTGAAGACTGAAGACTGAAGAACGAAGGACTGAAGACTGCAGATACCAACTGAAGTATCAGTTGGAAACTGATTACTTAATGCGTGCCACAGACTGATACTAAAGTCAAGTATCAGTTGAACATTCCTCCTCAGACTCATCTTCCAACGTTCAGAGGAAGCCACGTACTCACAAAGTATAGCCGCATTAAATGCAGAGATCTCAGGATCTTCCTTATCTCTGCAGAGGTCATTCGTATCTGATGGTTACTTTATCAGAGACGTCAGATCTCCTGTCCATTAAGAGAGTCGTTTCCACCAGACAAGGAACCGCGAAGATTGAAGCCTCAGCCCAAATTCGAATTGCTCTCCAACGGAAGAAATCTTGAGGACGTTCTACGCCAACGGATCTATTCAAGAGTACTCCTACAAATAGCGCTCGAGGATCACTTCAACCTTCACCGATTCAACGACATAAGCTGAAGCTCTGCCAAAATCGCTACTCAGCCTAAAGCTTAACTTCCCCAAAGCTTGAATCGAAGAAGAGAATTCCAAAGCCAAAATCAGTCACTGCTGATTACACACATTCTCTTAGACCTTAGGCTAACCTCTGTTTACCCAGAAGCCAAAGGTCATGTTGGGAACCTTGTCTGGAATATCCTAACCCTTGTTTTGATGATACCAAAATTCATAGGACTTAAATGTAATAGACTAGAATCGTTTTTGAACTTAAGTGTTAGAGTTCGTTTCTAGTTTAGTCGCGGTGTCGAAGACTGAAGACTGAAGACTGAAGAACGAAGACTGAAGACTGAAGACTGAAGACTGCAACTACCAACTGAAGTATCAGTTGAAGAATCAGTTGAAGACTGATTATTTAATGTGCGCCATGGACTGATACTAAAGTCAAGTATCAGTTGAACATTCCTCCTAGGACTGATCTTCCAACGTTCAGAGGAAGCCACGTACGCTCAAGTACAACCGCATTAAATGCAGAGATATCTCAATATCTTATCTCTGCAGAGGTCATTCCTATCTGGTGGCTACTTTTCAGAGATGTCACATCTCCTGTCCATCAAAGAGAGCCGTTTCCACACAGACAAGGAACCTCGAAGATTGAAGCCTCAGCCCAAATTCGAATTGCTCTCCAACGGAAGAAATCTTGAGGACGATTTACGCCAACGGATCTATTCAAGAGTTCTCCTACAAATAGCGCTCGAGGATCACTTCAATCTTCACCGATTCAACGACATAAGCTGAAGCTCTGCCGAAATAGCTACTCAGCCTAAAGCTTAAACCGCTCAAAGCTTGAATCGAAGAAGAGAATTCCAAAGCCAAAATCAGTCACTGCTGATTACATACATTCTCTTAGACCCTAGGCATATATTCTGTGTTCCCAGAAGCCAAAGGTCAAACTTGCTTCAAAGAACTTGTTCTTTGTAAGTATAGTTGGCACTCGTTTAAACCTCTCCCCCATAAGAGTGTTTGAGTGACTCGGAGTTCAGGAAGGTACTCTGAACTCTGAAAGGGAAGACTGAGCACGAGGTGTGCTTAGCAAGGAAATCCTGCGCGAGCTGTGTAGGTGCTGAAATCCTGCGCGAGGTGTGTAGGTAGGGAAACCCTACGCGAGGTGTGTAGGTGCTGAAGAGAGTTTATCTTCAGTTCACGGTTTGCAGTGCACCAGGGAAGCACTTGCGGAGTGGATTGTTGGTCTGATCAACCAGCCGTGGATGTAGGAAAGAGTTTTTCCGAACCACGTAAAAGTCTCTGTGTTATTTACAGCTTTCAGTTTTACATTCATAACTGTGTTATTTCAATTGATAAAACTGAACACTGACTAACTGAAAAGAGAAACCCTAATCCAACTATCTGCTCCACCGAGGCTATTCGAAACTAAGTTTATTTTCCGCTGCGTATGATATCGATCTGACTCACTATCCTCTGATAGTAAGGAAGAGAGATATCATCTTCTTCTTTGCAAACACGACTGAAGCCCTTACGTGGATCAGTTAAGTTCCAGTGACTTAACTGATAACTCTTTTACTGAAGAGCTTTCAGTATCAGTCGTCAACCCTGTTGGTCAATACTTATTTCGGTTAAACAGGTGTCTTGTTTGCATGAAAAGTTTCGCTTCTATCTCTAACTGAGATCCCTCTGATTGAGGTTAGTAGATAGTCACAAAAATAGCCTATAGGTGTATTCCCCCCCCCCCCTATACACCTATTCGAGACCCCCCGGACCTAACAGGTCAAACTTGCTTCAAAGAGCTTGTTCTTTGTAGTATAGTTGGCACTCGTTCAAACCTCCCCCCCAAAAGAGTGTTTTAGTGATTCGGAGTTCAGGAAGGTACTCTGACTCTGAGTGAGAAGTCTTAGCGCGGGTTGTGCTAAGCAAGAGAAATCCTGACACGAGTGAAGTGTGGGTACTGAAGAAGGGTTTTCTTCAGTGGTACTCTGTCTCTGTGTTGTTTACAGCTTTCAGTTTTACATTCTTACTTGTGTTGTTTCATTTGATAAACTGAACACTGATTAACTGCAAAGAGAAACCTAAGACCAACAAAGTGCTCAACCGAGGCTATTGCAAAACTAAGTTTAATTTCCGCTGCGTATGATATCAGTCTGACTGATCTATCTTCTGATAGTAAGGAAGAATGTTATCATCTCTGTTTTAGCAAACCCGACTGAAGCCCTTACTTGTATCAGTTAAGTTCAGGCAACTTAACTGATAACTCCTTACTGAAGAGCTTTCAGTATCAGTCGTCAACCCTATTTGGTCAAAACTATTTTCAGTAAAACAGGCGTCTGTGTTTGCGTGTAAAAGTTTCGTTTTGATCTCTATCTGAGATCCCTCTGATTGAGGAATTTAAAAATAGCCCATAGGTGTATTCCCCCCCCCCATACACCTATTCGAGACCCTCAGGACCTAACAATTGGTATGCATGTTTTGTATCAGGTTAATGATATTTCTTAATTCATCGAGATTCGCGAGAATTGTGTACAAAAGGTTAGTAGCGTAGTGGGTTAATCCCTTGTACCACCGCCAAGATTTCAGCCATCATAGCACTTGAGATAGGCTGAGTGTCATAGATAAAACACCATTGTGCCTTCATGATTTCTAATTATGATTCCCACCCCATACGCTCCCTGATCTAGATAAAACAAAGCATTGACGTCAACACGGGAGCAACTATGCATCGGCTTAATCCACTTCTTCTTCTTCCCCAATGAGACACCCAAACATTTATCCGTCAAGTATGTGGTCTTAGCTACTAGATATGTTTTCCGAATACGCCTTACTCGTCTCTTCATACGACAATTCAACAAACTCCTTTGCACCATGCTTTTTGGTGCACAGATAAGTAGCACCATAACTCATATTCATCTCTTCCCCATTCCTTCAAGATTACTTCTGCAATATCCATGAGTTGCATCCCTTTTGCTTTTTGCATCACATCCCAAAAAACGTGATTGTCAGCATATTTGTTGCACCTCACGGCAAGACTCACAGATACCATCCGTAGGAACATAATGGTTTCAGAGGTTGGCCGTCGTCAGGATTAGATTAGAGAAGGCTCGCCAGAGAAAAAATTTGTATAACCCCATGCAGACCTTGGACCTATAAATACAATCATATCCGTTTCATTCCACACTTTCCATATCAAGCCCTCCTTAATCATCGATCTGCTCTAGGCAATAGAGTGCCAAAACATAAGACGATATCGAGAGAGCATGAGCTTGCATCAAATCACCATTTTTGAAGTATTTAGCTTTAAAAACACGGGCTACCAGTGACTCAGGATACAAAATCATCGTCCAAGTATGTTTCGCCACTAAAGCTTTGTTTCAAATCTTTAAATCCCTGAACCTCATGCTTCTTTTTTGTTTCGGCACACACATGCGTTCCCACCTCGCCTAATGCATACATATTTTCTCATCCTTATTGCCCCACCAAAATACCGTGCAAATTTTATGGATATCATCAGAAATAGTATCCGGGATTATGAAGCACTGCATAGCAAACGTTGGCACCGCCTGAGCTACCCGCCTTGATAAGGACCTATTTTCCCCCGCAGAGAACTTTCTTTGATTCCAGCATTAAATTTTCTTCAAATACTCAAATTGGATTCCTTTTTGATTTAAAGAGAAAATAGAAAGGCCAAGATAGGCGTTGTATCCCACCTCCAGAAAATATAATAATCAAATACACCCTCCGTCCCTGGAAGAACTTTATAGGATGGAGTGATATGATTTTTAACAAAAAAATTGTTGGGTGTATTTAGAGCGGGGAAAAGGTTGTTGAGTTGAGTCACTTGAGTGTATTGAGAATGGTGAGAAAATATTGTAATTATAGTCCAAAAATAAATATAAAGTGTTTTTTGTGAACGTCCCAAAAAAGAAAAGTGATCACTAATTTATTAGCAACAAAAATAACTGCAACTAACACAGGTAATTGTAGCAAGAAACAAGTAATCGAGTATCGTATCCACAGGGACTGAAAAACCGAAATCACTCTAGCTATTTTCTAAACAAACTAAAATAGTAGACAGGCAAACGAAAATAGAGATTGATTAACTTAAACTAAAACGCAAATAACAATAATTAAAAGATCGTAGGAAAAATCAAATATTAAAGACAACTGATCCTAGGGTAGTAAATTTATTAACTAAATCTACGCAATAAATCTATTAATCCTATGTACCAGTTTAATCCAGTTATGATTAGAGATCACTTAATTAATCAATTACTCTCGCTAAAGCAGCAACGATCGTAGATTAGTAAATTATCTATCTCCGTTAGGTCTCAAGGAAAATCTACTAACTCCCAATAGCTCCTAAGAATAGCTCCCTATGATCCACCTATCTCCGCTAGGTCTCAAGGTTAAAATCATATCATACATTCCTGAATCCGCTAAACAGTTATCTCCGCTAGGTCTCAAACCGAATAGCTAAACATGCAAACTATTGATCAGATAGTTCACAAGAAATTAAGCACCAGGAATTATGAATCATAAACTGAAAGACACAAAGGTATTAACAAATAAATCACATAAATTCAATCAACTATTTACAAACCCTAGAATCAGCTAAAGGAAACTAGCCAGACATAATAAAATCAAACATAAACATAATTAAAAAGAACGCAATTGTAAAAACTGAATTGTATAAAAACCGAATAAAAACGATTGTAGCGGCTTGAATCTTCAATCTTGATCCAAGCCTTGAAAACTAGAAAGCAATAAAATTCTAAAGCTATAAAACTAAAATATGAATGCTGGGTTCGGTGTTTTTGAATAGGTCAAAAGAGGACCTATTTATAGTTTTCAGATTTCCTTAGTTCACCATGGAAGTTGCCATGCAAAGTAGAATTCTAAAGGCAATAGAATTTTAAAGGTAATAGAATCGTGTAAAATAAGGCAACTCTCCAGCTGGATGCGCGCTCTGGAAAATACTCCTACTCTTGCCGAATTCGCAGCTCTCGCCAGAGGAACGGGTGTTGTCAGAGGAACGGGTTGCGCCAGAGAAATGGCTATCGCCAGAGGAATGGTGATTTCTCTGCTCTGACTTATTTATCCTCTGGTGATGACTTTGCTACTATGGAGATTGATTTCTCTAACTTTTCACTTTTCTGATGCTGGCGCTTCTCTGCAGAGTAATGGGTGATTCCTCTGCTTTGGCTTCTTGATTTCGCTGCACTGGAATTCGGTTCCTCTGGCGCTTCTCCGCTCTGGCATTCGGTTCCTCTGGCGTTTCTCCGCTCTGGATGATTTCGCTGGCGATCGACTCCTCTGATCTGGGTTTTGACTTCGCTGCTCTGGATTGCGCACTTCTCTGGCAAGGGTCCGTTTCTCTGGCTTGGTGCATTTCGCTGCTCTGACCAGTGATTTCTCTGCTCTGGCTACTTCTGGCGTAAAAATGTCATTTTTAGCCAAAAATCGCCAAAAATGTACTTTTCTGCAAAACATAAAACAAACCATAAAATGCACCAATTTCCAGAAGATTATCTTAAAATACGCACATACAAACCCTTGAAAATAGAGCAATTTAAGCATAAATCAAAAAGTATGAAGTTCTTTTATGGATAAAAAGAATATAATAATTCATCGGTGCTCAAAAAATATAATATTCAAATTCAAATAAAATAAAATATGAAAACAAAAAGAAATTTGAGAAAACTAATAGCTGTCGGAGAAGTCTGCAAGACTGCAATCGTCATTGAAACAGCAGATCCACATTCCACCACGACCCACCTTCTCTCCCTCCACTCACAGTGGCCCGACGAACTCCACCGCCTCAATACCGTAGGCTCGGCTCTTCGGTTAGTCTTTCTCTGCTTAGGCCGAAAAGTTGTTGGAATATCACGAATAGCTCATTCAACCATTGATTGAAAATTTAATTCATTCCTAACCAAGTTGATGATTGGTTGTTGAAATTCACACTTATGTATGAGGTATGCCTATCAGGGTTCTTGGTGTTTGTTGGTCTATTCTGTTCTATTATCCTTATTTGATTATTGTTCAGGCCTCACACAAGAATCTGATGTACAGATTGTTCGACGAAATATCCCAGTGACTAATTGCGGCTACATTCTATCTCAGAATCGAACATGGCATGGATAGCATTAATCTCATCAGTGCTAGTGCTCTGGTTTGCTTCTCTCTGCAAAGTTTTTCTAGAATCTCTATCCTCCTCAAAAGCAGCATTCTTAAACGATGGAAATTTGTGAATTTTGTCCATGAGCATGATGGCATGTGATGAATTGCAGCATTTCAACATGAGGCACACTCCGCCCTAATTAAATCCAAATTATAATTATCAAACCATAATTGGAGACTAATAAATTCTAGGGAGAATGCACACAAGTTTTTGCCCTTTAAAATATATTTCTTAATTATTGTTTTCTTCAATATCCAAGAAAAAAAAATTGTCTGCTATTCAACAATCAATAAATGTGGTTTATATAAAACTTAAATGTTTATAGTTGGTTTCTTGAATGGTAGGTGTCAGTTCTAGAATGAGAAATGTCTTGGTGGTTATTGCTCATCCTGACGATGAGTCTATGTAAGATTGAAATTTCAGTATTCCCATTTGATGTCAAGCACCACTTATGCTTTCCTGAAGACTTGTTCTCTATCTTTGTCGTGCTCGATCCATTTGGGATTATTGTATAATTTATTGTTCCACACTCGCAGGTTCTTTGCTCCTGTGATTAATTACGTGACTTCCAGAACCATTAGGCCTTGATGGCTAGAGGATAATATTCAATTGACACAGGATATAAGATCAACTGACTTTGGCTTTTACAATTTTTGATCTTCTAATTCATGTTAGAGGGATTTCATTTTTTACAATGGAGTTTCATCTATATGTCACATAATGAAATGTAGCTCTATCATAGATCAGAACCAAGTTATTGATTGTAAAGATGGTTATTAGTTTGGAATATTTTTCTCTTAAGTTTTGAGAATTTTCTCAGACCTTACAACACTTTTTGGTAATGTAGGCAATGCAGACGGCATGGGAAGTATTAGAAAAGAAGAGTTATACCTGGCCTCCGTGGTTCTCAAGGTTTGCATTTTGACTTTTGGTTTGTCATCTATATGCAAAGCATTGCAAAGGATATCTTTCTCCTAATTTTATCGTGAACGCTTTCCATACCAAATACATAGTTCCTAATTTTGACGTGGTAAGATTTATTTTGGTTAACATGTCCCTATTATCCAATCAACTTATCCAATCAAGGAACACTTGTGTTGATATTTGAGTTGTTTGTGCTGGTGGAACCACAATTTGGTAGTACATGTGCGCATTCTTTAGTTAATCGATATTGTATTCTGTTAAGCTCTTGTATTTTCTTTTCTAGATCATTACATTTGAGGATTACGGCATATCTGGTCATTGCAACCACTGCGACGTTCATCAAGGAGTAAGGTAAGAGCTAGATGAACTCGTAGGTTATGCTCTGTTGGCCATATGTCGATTAAAAGAAGTTTCGGTGTTGTGTGCATCTGTTTAAATTGAAAATTAAGGAAATTCTAGTAGCATTGAGCAACATGTCAAGCTGTGAGATTGCTCACTGAGATGAATGTATCTCTTAGTTTTTCTTTTATTTCAGAAGATTGTATTGGAATGGCAGTTCTTTAATTTTATTCAATCAATACATAAGGTTCTTTTCTTTGTATTCCAGAAAGTTGTTGCACGATGCTTCAGGGAGACACCTCGAGGCCTGGGCGATTGTAAGATACCCCCAGTCATTTTTAATCTAGATTCGTGCTTTAGACGTTTCAGTTCAACATTTGTAAATCAACTGTATGTCATATCTGAAAAGTCCCAAACTATTGTTACATATTTTTTCAAGTCTTGATTGACTTTACTACTATAATATTTTGACCCAAGTATATTATGATAAGTTTTCATTATTTTCAGGTAAGCCCTAACATAGTGCGCAAGTACATCGGACCAGTAGATATTTGGTTATCCATCTTGTTTAGCAGACTTAAAAAAGACGGACCATCATATTGCTTGCTTAACTTAGATCTCCGTAAAGGTTATGCAGCTATGGCTCAGCATTTCATCCAATGGGTTTGGTTCGTCTGCCTTGTTTTCATTTCTAAAACATAGTTTTTGGTGTGTTTGAATTTTAGATGAATTGGTTATGGACGATTGATGCGATCATATATTTATCTTTTCAAAATCCCCATACATTTAGTCATTATCACTAGATCTTATCTCTTTGGCTCCCTATATAAACGTCTAGTAAAATACAATACGAATATGTACAAATTTACTGTGGAAAATGTATAGATTCAAAATTTGAAAATTTTCGTTTTCCTATGTAAATAATCCGCACAGTAAAACTTAGGACAACAAAATTAATCACAATAATGAAGATTTGTTGGAGAAAAATGATCATTGTCGAATCACAAGTATTATGATGATGAAATTGTGCTGAAATTGTATGTATACATGAATTATGTTTTATAGTACGTACGAAGCTTCAGAATGATCCAACTTCAACAGAGTTTTTGCGAGTGATGGTTAATGGTATGTCATGTTAATTAAAAATTAATTCATACTCCCTCCGTCCCAATAAAAGTGGCCACATTTCCTTTTTGGGTGTCCCATTAAAAGTGGCTACTTTCTAAAAATGGCAAAAGTTTACTTTAATTAAGTCAACAATTACTCACTAATTTGGTCAACAATTGTAGGCCACTTTCTAAAAATGTCAAAATTACTCACTAATTTGGTCAACAATTGTAGGTCACTTTCTAAAAATTACTCACTAATTTTGGTGGGTCACACTCAATTAAAACATAACAATCCCTTTCTTAATCTCCGTGCCCAAAAAAAAGTGGCCACTTTTATTGGGACGGAGGGAGTAATATTTTGTTGGGGATGCGTGCAATTTCATTTAAATTCATGAGTGACTGTTGATTCGTGTTTATTATTCAATTGGGTGAAAAACTGAAGAGAAAGAATAGGGATACATCTACCACAGACCCCGCTGAAATTTTGGAACTCCCTGCAGTTGGTTTAGAGTCTCCGGTAGCTTCTACGAAGAAGACAAGACATAACAAGCATAAACTTGCACCGAAAAACTACAAGCAGTTGGTGGTGAAAAGATACGAGGATTACCCATCCTCACTAGGAACACCCCCTGCGTTACGTTCAAAGCGGTTAAACTGTTGAAAGAAGCCCAGAAGCCGTGGCAACTTTGGGATTCGGTCACTTGATTGATCTTCCAATTTAGGATCTGCCTGGAAAGCTAGATTACTGGGTACTTGATTGTTTCAATGCCAGGAGGTCAAAGATCGTGCTTCCGTCTGGGAAGTTAATAGAGATAACAGAGGAGGATGTGTACCGGGTGTTTGGGTTTACTTGCAGTGATAAGAAGATTAATCTATTGCGCAAGGATGAGACTAGTGATTTATATGACGAGTGGGTTAGCTGTTTTCCAAAAAAATATTGAAACAACATAAAGATCAGTGACGTTAAAGATGCAATGTTGGCCTCTGTTGATGGTGGCCGATGGTTTAAGGTCCATTTTTTTGGTGATGTACGCATTGTCTGATTAAGATAACAACAAATTGATGCGTTATGGTTAGGGTTATGAAAACCCTTGGGGACCTTGAGGACCTAACGGCAGTTCGTGATTTCAACTAATGCGAGTATGTCGTGGAATCTTTGATTTTTAGCAAGTGGAACTGGGAAAAGGATACGAAACAAATGTTCATTGGACATATAATGTCTCACACGCCGTCAAGTCCTCAAGGGTGTTCATTACCCTAGGTATAATGCATCTATTTGTTGTGCTCTCAATCAGGCAATGCGTAACCATCACCGAAAATGGACCTTAAACCATCGCCCACCATCAACATAGGCTATCATTGCATCTTTAACGTTACTAATCTTTATGTTTTAAAAAATTTATATACATATATATATATATATATATATATATATATAGGGAAGGGATCAATGAAGAATGCTAAATGTAGAAGGAAACAACGAAGGCTGAATAATTCAATACATTTACTGAATAAATCACGCGAGCGTATGAACGAAAAATGTACGTGTTTATTCAATAAAATAACTATTCGTGCGGTCGCGTGATTTATTCGGTAAATTTATTGACTTATTCAGAACGAAATATAGTTACTTCTTCATAGATCCCAACCCTATATATATATATATATATATATATATATATATATATATATATATATATATATATAGGGAGAGGTTCAAGAAAGAATCACTAAATAAAAGAATAACGGAGAACCATTTTCAACCATTCGATCATCATCTTGTTGGATGAATGCAGATCCTGGGTTCGAATCCTGAAGGGAGCATTTTTATTTTTTATTTTTTTGAGTGCATTAATTTTAACACCAAATGTATTAATTTTTATAGTGGATGCATTAGATTTGATGGTTCTCACGTTCTCACAAATAATGTAGTTCTCTCTAAAACTACACCCTATATATATATATATATATATATAGGGAGAGGTTCAAGAAAGAACCATAAATAAAAGAAGACCGGAGAACCATTTTCAACCATTCGATCATCAAGATCTACGGTGGATGCATAATCTTGTTGAATGAATGCAGATCCTGGGTTCGAATCCTGAAGGGAGCATTTTATTTTTATTTTTTAGTGCATTAATTTTAACAGCGAATGCATTAATTTTTACAGTGGATGTATTAGATTTGATGGTTCTCCCGTTCTCACAAATAATGTAGTTCTCTCTAGAACCACACCCTATATATATATATATATATATATATATATATATATATATATATATATATATATAATGAAGTACAATAATATGAAAGGAGAATATTTTTAGCGGTTGAAATTTATAGGAAGCAAATATTTGATATAAACCGTAGCTTTTTATTTAAGAGGATATATACCCTAGCTAGACACCCTAAAAGTTTGACATTATTGTATAGTGGCCAATAGTGTTGAGTTACTATTGCTAGATTCCTTTATGAAGTATAGTATTTTATTTTAGGGTAAATATCACTTTAAACCTCAAACTATTTTCGCACAATCAATTATATCTTGAACTATCGAAAATAATTTTTTAAACCTTGAACTATTAATTTTGTATCAATTGTACCATTTCTTCATTTTTTTAGCTTCAAAAATTTGACGTGGCTCACCGGATACTACAATGTATTTAGAATCATTCTTTTTTGACCTATATTATATAAAACGACGTGATTATATGCATTAATCATTAAAAATTCAAATGATGAAAAATGGATAAATGGTACAATTGATACAAAATTGATAGTTCAAGGTTTAAAAAATTATTTTCAATAGTTCAGGATATAATTGATAGTGCGAAAATAGTTTGGGGTTTAAAGTGATATTTACCATTTATTTTATTATAATATGAACTTCATAATTGGGGTTTAATTCGAGTGCTAACATATATTGGCCCCTACGCACCTTACCTAGCAATGCACATTAAATTCAAGAAAGCTTTCAAATAAATGGTGAGAAACGAAAGCTTAATATATACTCTAATTTGTATAAAGTAATTAAATATGGTAGAGTTTACATTTTAAAAAAAATGGCATTTAGATCCTCCATAATGGTAGAGTCCCTTTGTGGATCTTTAAGAGATGGACTCTCCATTTAAGAGTCACCCCTTCAATTTAATTTCATACAATTAACATGTTCGATTTTAAAATTAAACATTTCATTAAATTTAAAATTTCAACATTACATTAATTGAAATACAATGTATAATAAATCAAAACATTATAATGATTAAAAATTAGGTATAAAAAATAAAAGAATTAAAAAAAGTTTAGAATTCGTTTGCGCACACGAACTCGTATCGAGATAATCTATCACTTTAATTCAAACTATATTTCCTGATTTAGCTTCAGGGCAGAAAGGGGAAGATGAGGCGGCGGCGCTAGGGCAGAAGGGGGAGTGGGAGGCAACTTAAAAAATTTAATTATCTTAATTAAATTCTGTAATTAATTGTGTAATTTGTATCAAAATTAATTAATGTAACAATTTTAATTAAGTAGGAAGTAAAATGAGAGTAATAGTATAACTTTTAATCATGTGAGCCAACATACTTTATACATTAAACACATTCGCATAAATTTTCGTGTCGAAAAGAATCAATACGCTTGTTATAAGACGAAAGAGTAGTGTTTTAAAATTATAAATGATACATTACTACTTAGGTAATAAGTACTTTCCTTAATAGCAAAATAATGTTTCTGTTAATTATAAATCAACCTTCACATAACTATAAGCAATACATTTATTCAAACAAAATGATACTTTCATAATGACATATTCCTCAATTTTACTCGATACTTCATTTTAAATGACAAAATTTCTGGAATTGATGCTATTGTTCGTTTTAAATAATGCATTTCTTTATTACTATAAATTATTACTAATACATACTCCCGTGCAGTGCACGAACATGGTTATGGGGATTCAGAATCACTGCAAATAACCACAGCAACTGGGAAATCATTTTGCAGCATTCTCAACTAAAATCAGAAGAACTATTCATGCAACACAACATTGCAATGTTAGATATAAATTAAGATGAGACAATGAACAAAGTTATCAGCATCAGATGAAGCATTTGCTAGCTTCTTTGATGATTATTTGCATTCACACTTAAGCACTTTCTCCTCCTCACTTCTTCCCTTCTGCAATTGCATACTTGAAAGAGCAAAAAATTCCACAAGACCAAAACTCTCAAACTTCTCTTCAATCAATCTTTACCAAAACTCTCTACAGGAACACAAGCCCTCTTCAAAATGGTGAAACCTCAAGGAATCCCTTACGACGATTCGTATACCTGCGAATTTCGCTATGAACTTGATGGTGTTATGACAATCACCACATATCCTCAGGTTCTTGAAGACCCTAATGGATGATTCATCTCTCAAACTGAGTATCCCGAAAGCAACGGCCAGCTTCTCACTGTGATTACACAAACTATGCTCCTGCTCCTCTCCATCCAAATCTTGTAGCACGAATTCCGTATCAGGATACAATCCTGCCAACTTCATTTTCACGCGTACTTCGTCTAAAAATTTATACATCTCGCTGCTCATATCGTTGTCTTTATCACCAACAACAAACGTGTGCACCCTATTGTTCACTCGAATCCAGCTGCAACCGGGCATTTTCCTGATTCCTCTGTCTCTCATCAATCTCCTAACCTCGGAGGCTTCACCCCACTGTTTAGCAGCTGCAAGGATGTTAAAGAGTAACACATAATTTCCGGGGTTGTTTGGTTCTATCTCAAACAGTCTGCGAGCAGCAAGACGCCCTAGTTCAACATTCTTGTATGTCCGGCATGCTCCAAGCAAAGCTCCCCACGCGGCTGCACTTGGTTCTGATGACATCTGTTGGATGAAGTTATGCGCCTGAACTAAGCGACCACCACGGCTAAGAACATCAACCATGCAAGAATAGTGCTCTGCATCAGGTTCAACTTCATGGTCCTTCATCATTGAATCAAAAATCGATAGCCCCTCATCCACCATCTGCGCGTGGCTACAACCGGATAGAACACCTGTGAAAGTAACAGAGTTTGGCTTCACTCCTGAGCCCACCATCTCATTAAACAGTGATACAGCTTTCTCTCCTCTCCCGTGCATCGAGTTTGCAATGATAATTGTGTTCCACGCAACAGTATCTCTCGATGGCATCATACTGAAAAGCCGGTTGGAGGCTTCTACATCGCCAGCCTTGGCATATATCAGCACTAGAGCAGTAGTGGCTGCCAGATCCTCCATTAAACAATGCCTAGTTATATACGCATGGACCTCGTTCCCTCCTCTCCATGCTTCTAAAACAGTACAAGCAGTCAAAGCACTCGTAACGGTGATCTGATTAGGCTTGCACCCTACTCGTTGCATATCTCTAAGCAACTCCAGCGCTTCTTGTGCTTTTCCATTATCAGCACAACCAGAAACGACGGAGTTCCAGGAAACACGATCCAACTTGACTCCTCGGCTTCTCATGTGTTGAAATGTATCAAGTGCTCTCTCACCCTCACCGTTTGCAAAATATGCTGAGATGATTGCATTCCACGACGCAACATCAGGCCGTGGCATGTTAGCGAACACTGATTGAGCGTGCTTGATGCTCGAGCAACTCGAATACATATCCACAAGAGCACTACTCACAAACTGATTCTCCCCCATCCCATTCTTGAGGGCAAAACCATGCATCTCGCGCCCCGAATGCAAACACTTCAAGCGGGAGCAAGCAGGAACCACCGAGGACAATGTCATTGCATTCGGCCTAACTCCACTCACAACCATATCGCGAAAAGCACGGAGCGCCGCCTCTGGAAGCCCGCAGTTGACGCAACACGAGCAAAACGATGTCCAAGTGATGACATCCTTGATCCTCAAATCTCTAAACACTTGCTCCCCGCCCTTAAAGTACTTGCATTTCCCATACATATCAATCAGAGCATTCCCAATAAGCAAATCCGAACTAAACTTGTGGTTCAAAGCATCAAAGTGGACTTCTTTTGCCTTCGCCAAATCCCCTGAAACCGCACAAGCTTTGGCAGCAGCTAAGATAACAAACTTATCTAGATTTATCTTTCCCCTGTTTTTCACTTCAGTGTAAAGCATAATCGCGTCTCTACTTCGGCCAGTCTTGGTATAAGCTGAAATCAATATTGTCCATGACTGCACGTCTGGTTCGGATATTCCGTCGAACAGTTGGCGCGCGCGCGCTAAATCTCCCAAGTTGAGAAATTTCTTGATGAATTTGGCATTCAAATGTAACGGGAGACCAGTGGGTACCTTTGCGAGCATTTTATTGCCGGCATTCAGTTGTAAAGAAGAAGCGGCGGCGCCAAGCCCATCTCCGGCGAGATTCAGCTCAACTTCTTCTTGATGGAAAGGGCGGTGCGTGGCCTTCGTAAATTGTATAATAAAATTAATTAGCATTAGTGCATTACTACAGAAAGATTTTTTTAATATTGAAAATATAAATTGACTTTTATAATTTTATTACATTAATTTGTCAGCTCAAGTAAATTGATAAATATGTAATTGATGAAAAATGTGTTATAATAAGGTGATATTTTAAAGGGAGAAAGACACAAGTAACCAAAATGAGATAGTTTAGGACTTATATAGCCACCACTTATAAAACATGACTTTAGGGGTCAAAAGTCATTGAAAAGACAAAACAACCCTTACTAATTATTGAATAAAAATAAAAGAAAAAGAAAGTAATATTTGATTTGACTTCAAGGGTTGAAAAAAAAAAGGCAAAAAACTAAATTAGATAGGGACTGATTTTCGAATTCAACCACTCTCTCTCTCTTCGCGGCTGTCTTCTCCAACTTTCCAATTTATGAAAATCTCCCAAAAAGCTCCCAAAATCGATAGCCCGCGGTCGCCTCTCTCGCCGCTCACGTCTCTCTGTCCTATCGCCTCTCTCTCGCCTCTCCGACCTCTCCGCGACCAACGACCCTCCACCTGTTGTCCTCGTGCCATGACCCTCCACCTGTTGTCCTCGCGCTGTGATCCTCCACCTGCTGTCCTCCGACGGCTCAACTTCAACCGGCGCCACCTTCCTCCAGCAGCATCTGCTCCATCGACGCAGTTGAGCTCTCCATTTGTTACGGGTAAACATGGTTGGGAAAGAGAGTTCTCCCGCGACATCTGCTCCATCAGAGCACACCACCACCGCCGTTGAAGGACCATCCACGGCGGCGGCGGAGACATCTGCTCCACCGGAGCAACAAGTAGAAGAAGAAACGGCCATAGCAACAATTAGAGAAGAAGTGAGTTTTCAAATTTTTTTTTTTAGTTGGAATTTGACTCTAAATTACATTTGGGAGTTCTAATACGGGGATTTTATGTTGTTTAGATAATTTGTGTTACAATGCATGTGGTTTTCTGAATTTATATTGCAATTGATCCAATGAAATTGGTTATACACAATTGGTGCATTAGAGCACATTTATATAGGGTTAATTGTTGATTTGGGGGCAATTATGGGGCAATGTATATGATCTTGCTTGATTTTGTGCGCAATTGAATAGAATACTGAACAATTTGTTGCTTATACACATTCGGAAATTTGCACAATCATTACTTAGTACACCATTGCGCATATTGCACACAATTACTTATACACATTGTGCACTTTAGTACACAGTTGAATTAAATTTTGTTATTTTTTTATTGCAGCCTCGATTTAGATGGGTTCGACCCAATATGAGGGGATACCAAGCGCACATAAATCTTTACGTGCGTGTGGAGGTCATGAATCGGGTTCGACAGAAACTGCACGGTATTGGCAGTAGTGAATTAGAGCAACGGTTCTTAGACGGAGTTTTTGGACATCTGGTCCAATTGCGGCGCTCCGGTAGTGCTAATAATGCGCTGTCCGAGCTCATTGCTCGGGAACTTCATGATGCTAGCTTCTCAGAGTTCGAGAAGCAGTACTTTGTGGGTGGGCATGAGGTTAGCTTCACCGCCCAAGATTACGCCTTGGTGACAGGGCTTAGGTTCGGCCCATCGGACTTTGACACCACAGCGGACCATAAAATCCCCCAGAGCAGCTTGTACATGCGTCATTTTGATGGCAAGAGAGTGAGGATTAACACGTTAGAACAAAAGTTCAATGAGGGATTGTTTAGGGACCCGGAAGATTTGTTGAAGGTTGCCCACATACTCATCTTATATCACATTTTGATATGTCGTGGGGAGAGCATATGGATTGATGAGTGGGTATGGGCGTTAGCAGAGGACTCCGATGCATGGGCTCGTTTTCCTCGGGGATCGTACAGCTTTTCTATTCTATGCCATCAAATGAGTGTCTTGGTAAAGCATCCAAGCCAAATCAAGAACAACAGAAAGACTTACCATATCTTTGGCCCCGTGTGGGCTTTTCAGATATGGTCGTATGAGGTGATACCCAAATTGGGAGGCTTGTGTGGGAATCGTGATAGCGAGATGAGCATTCCTCGTTGTTTGCACTGGGACACGCGTGCTGTTCCTGACGATCGAAAAACTCTGAAAAGTCAATGGCAGGAACAGCACGCGTGTCCCAGTGCAAACAACGAGGAATGCTCATCTCGCTATCACGATTCCCACACAAGCCTCCCAATTTGGGTATCACCTCATACGACCATATCTGAAAAGCCCACACGGGGCCAAAGATATGGTAAGTCTTTCTGTTGTTCTTGATTTGGCTTGGATGCTTTACCAAGACACTCATTTGATGGCATAGAATAGAAAAGCTGTACGATCCCCGAGGAAAACGAGCCCATGCATCGGAGTCCTCTGCTAACGCCCATACCCACTCATCAATCCATATGCTCTCCCCACGACATATCAAAATGTGATATAAGATGAGTATGTGGGCAACCTTCAACAAATCTTCCGGGTCCCTAAACAATACCTCATAGAACTTTTGTTCTAATGTGTTAATCCTCACTCTCTTGCCATCAAAATGACGCATGTACAAGCTGCTCTGGGGGATTTTATGGTCCGCTGTGGTGTCAAAGTCCGATGGGCCGAACCTAAGCCCTGTCACCAAGGCGTAATCTTGGGCGGTGAAGCTAACCTCATGCCCACCCACAAAGTACCGCTTCTCGAACTCTGAGAAGCTAGCATCATGAAGTTCCCGAGCAATGAGCTCGGACAACGCATTATTAACGCTACCGGAGCGCCGCAATTGGACCAGATGTCCTTAAACTCCGTCTAAGAACCGTTGCTCTAATTCACTACTGCCAATACCGTGCAGTTTCTGTCGAACCCGATTCATGACCTCCACACGCACGTAAAGATTTATGCGCGCTTGGTATCCCCTCATACTGGGTCGAACCCATCTAAATCGAGGCTGCAATAAAAAAATAACAAAATTTAATTCAACTGTGTACTAAATGCACAATGTGTATAAGTAATTGTGTGCAATATGCGCAACTGTGTCTTAAAATGTGCAATGGTGTACTAAGTAATGATTGTGCAGATTTCCCCATGTGTATAAGCAACAAATTGTTCAGTTGCGCACAAAATCAAGCAAAATCACATACATTGCCCCATAATTGCCCCCAAATCAACAATTGTGTCTCCGCCGTTTCTAATTGTTGCTCTGGCCGTTTCTTCTTCTACTTGTTGCTCCGGTGGAGTAGATGTCTCCGTCGCCGCCGTGGATGGTTCTTCAACGGCGGTGGTGGTGTGCTACGATGGAGCAGATGTTGCAGGAGAACTCTCTTTCTCAACCATGTTTACCTGTAACAAATGGAGTGCTCAACTGCGTCGATAGAGCAGATGCTGCTGGAGAAAGGTGGCGCCAGTTGAAGTTGAGCCGCCGGAGGATAGCAGGTGGAGGGTCGTCGATCGCGAAAAGGACGAAGAGGCGAGAGAGAGGCGAAAAGACAGAGAGACGTGAGCGACGAGAGAGGAGAATGCGGACTGTCGATTTTGGGAGCTTTTTGGGAGATTTTCAAAAATTGGAAAGTTGGAGAAGACAAGCACGAAGAGAGACAGAGTGGTTGAATTCGAAAATCAATCCCTATCTAATTTAGTTTTTTTCCTTTTTTTTCAATCCTTAAAGTCAAATCAAATATTACTTTTTTTTTCTTTTTTTTTATTCAATAATTAAAGTCAAATCAAATATTACTTTCTTTTTCTTTTATTTTTATTCAATAATTAGTAAGGGTTATTTTGTCTTTTCAATGGCTTTAGACCCCTAAAGTCATATTTTATAAGTGGTGACTATATAAGTCCTAAACTATCTCATTTTGGTTACTTGTTCTCCCATCAATTGGATAAATAAAAGAGGCAAATAAAGTAACAAAAGCAACGAAAAAAACTTTTCTTTATTGCTCTTAAAAGCAGAACAAAAAAATAAAATCAATACACTAAAGAAATTGAATTTATATAAAGAAATGGATCAGAATTTTGGCTTGAATTTTCTCCACAAAGAGAGAAAACATAAGAGCGCTCAGTTATTTCAGCGTCGAATCATCTGGGGAAAAATTCATCACATCCATTATCCAATTCATAATTTAATAGTTTTATTAAACATGGATTAAACTGGAAAATTTTCATATTAACCTAAAGAAAATTATTTTGTTTGAAAATCAATATAAAAATTTGAATTGATAGTAAGAGATGGATCAGAACATTGGCTTGAATTTTCTCCACAAAGGGAGAAAATAAAGGAGCGCTCAGTTATTTCAGCGTCGAATCATCTGGGGAAAGGATCATCATTTCCATCTCTAAAGAAATCAATCGTAATTATTCAAAAATTTCAAATTTAAATGAATGAAAAATGTCATAAATATAATTTTGCAGTGGCTCAAAAGTGCTTGAAAAAAAATCATGGTTGCTTCTCAATCCTCAATAAAGTTATTGAGATTTGAGAGAGCATCTCACCACATAAGATAATCATGAGTTTCTCATCATTGCCACATTTTACAAACTAATTGTTTTTTTCCTAATGTGAAGTATAATTTATAAAAATGAAAATTTGCCTTAAATCATTGATATTTTGAAGCTCAACGAAGCTGTAAATTGCCAAAATAAATGAAAATCTAATTGGAGAGGCATTCAGAATGAGTAGGAGGTTATGTATCAATCAACCGAAATTCAGACAAATTTGAAATCCTCATTATGCCCCAAAAAGAATTAGAATCAACAAACAGAAAAATCACAGATTAGCTCAAAATGAAAGGGAACGAATTTGGGAATTTTGATGAAATTTCGATGAAATGGAAAGAGAAAATCAGAGTGAGGAAGAGGATGAAATAGAGATTCTCTCAGACAAATGCCTCGTTTTGTCCTCACGATTTTATAACGAATGGATTTCGATCGGACTCGTCATCATAATTTGTTCATCACCGAGAAACACACACTATCACCAGAAAATTCTCGTGCCATCCACCAAAAACAGATTTTAAATAAGGAAAAATGGAATGAATACAGTAAATCATTGAGATGAAATAAAATAAGATGTTGATGAAATGATGGAGGGATTATTGAAAAACAAAAATGATTGGGGCGAGAATTAGAGATTGGTTTCAACTTTCAAGTACCTGAAACTCAATGAGCATAGATTAGGGCGTGAATGATTGAGAGCAGAGGCAAATGGGGCACAGGAGAGGAAGGAGCAGCTGCTACTACTTATAGTAGCTGTTTCATGTAGTTCTACTTCGCTTTTTAGGGTTTTGGATTAGGGTTTGCGCCTCCATGCTGTAAAAAGTAAATTTTCCATAGTCGCCCAAGGCCTTCTAACTCTAATTGGGCTCTTTCACCAAAATGTTCAGCCCAACTTCAGC
Source organism: Salvia miltiorrhiza (assembly GCF_028751815.1). Classification (NCBI taxonomy): domain Eukaryota; kingdom Viridiplantae; phylum Streptophyta; class Magnoliopsida; order Lamiales; family Lamiaceae; genus Salvia; species Salvia miltiorrhiza. The sequence continues at coordinate 44,501,381 of NC_080392.1, forward strand.
AACAGCTACATTCTTTTTTCTTTCTTTGAGAGTCTACATAATTATTAATTTATTACTCCACTAAGAGCATTTCTAATGGAGTTTGACCGAGAGGCTTGATGCGAAACACAATTCATTCAAGATGACGAAGTCTCCGAGATTCTTGCACCCCCGAGATGACTAAGACGTGTTCCGGTTGCCTCTATCGTAAACCGAGCTAATTTGCTCCCTATAAGTCGATGCGACTCTCGATGCTATTAAAGGTGTCGATCAAAAGACGCTCGTCAGTTGGGGAGAAATCACGAAGCACTACAATGATTCTTGTCCTTTTGGCACGTCGATGCGACTCTCGATGCTATTAAAGGTGTCGATCAAAAGACGCTCGTCAGTTGGGGAGAAATCACGAAGCACTACAATGATTCTTGTCCTTTTGGCACGTCGATGCGCGATAACAAACAAATCAAGTCGCACTTATAACGTATGCAAAAGAATGTGAAGGCTTGGGAGGAAGTTTACAACGAATGTTGAACCAATTTTGGGGGTGGCATGAGTGATGATCAAATCACTTAACAAGCCCAAGAAATACTTGCGACCAACACCGGGATCAATTCAAATACTTCGTGACTTGTTGCATCCTCGGCGATCTCAACGATTCGCCTCCATCGGCGAAGACGTGCATTCAACGAAGAGCACGAAAAATACCTCTGAGGGGAGTACAATATGACATCCTTCCACCCGAGCATCACGACTAGACCTATAGATCAAATGGCGGCAAAAGCACGACAGGGACAAAAAGATAAAAAAAAAAAAAAAAAAAGGTTTAGTTGTCGTCAACCTCGGACAAAGGGCAGTACGTCCATATAATGGAAAAAAAATCGATGAGAAGCTCAACAATATATCCTCAAAGAAGCGCGACATAGCTGACACCCAAATTTACGCCCTCAATACTTTGCAAATAGGGCTGACTCAATTGGCCATGCATACTTTAATGTCGTAGGAGATCGTGAAACATCGGGGATGAAACCTCTAATTTTAATTGTAATTTTTAATTTTTAATGTTTTTTTATTTTAATAATTATGATTTTTGAATTTGAATTTAATGAAATCTTCGATCTTAAAATTCGATATTTATTTTATTTAGAATTCGATTTTAAATAAACAACATATAAGGACATGAATTATATTTATTTAGAATTCTATTTTAAGGGCATGAATTATATAAACAACATATAATAAAATGTGGTTTTTTTTTAAAAAAAAAAAGTCAATAAATTCGTAATTTATAATAACAAATAAGAAATTAATAAAACACACATAATTTATAAAAAATTAGGAACGAATTATGGATCTGATTTTTTGTTGCGGAAAATATGTTTTGGACGATATGTTCTCTTCTCATAATTAAACATGTAATAAATCCTTCAATTAAGGGATTGGTGATTACAATGGATGCAACTTTACAAACACAACCTTCACATTTAATAAAAACAATTAATTCGAATAATATCAGTCACAGGATTTGCATATCTGATGTTCCAAATTCATTGTCATTTTTCACCACATTTATCTATTCTCGTTTGATCCATTCTATAGTACTAACAATTTCTGCTCTGATATGATACTAATACATGTATACAATAAATGAAGTGACTTCTTTATTTACCTCCATAATTTGGAATTCTAAGCTTCATCCCAAATTTGCAGGAGCTAGTTTCTCTTGAAGCTTTGCTATTCTTGCCTAAAAATGAGAATAATCCCAGAATGGTCATAAAAAGGGTTACGTATCAGAATCTGACGAACACCGGTAATACCTTGAACGATTTGGAACGACGAATGGATGGGTCCAAATCTAAAGCAATTGAGTAAGACTCCTCAGCTTTGTCAAATTGATCCATAGCCATATAAACATCGCCTTCGCAAAGATAAGCCTGTAAATATGGCCTTTTGTGAATGTTTTCATGAATGAGTTGCACAAGTAAGGAGACACTACAGTAATGAAGTTGACAAACTTCTTCTGAAACAGCCTCATCAATCATCATACATTGAGATTATTTCCTTATCCACAGTTAAGAATAAAGATTGCAACATCAACAAGTAAAATCATATTAGCCAAATCCAATTCTGTCACAGCCAAACTTAGTTACCTGAGGATAGCGAGGTGCGATAGTCAAAGCCTCATTAACATCCCCAAACGCTCCGTCTACATCTCCCATTGCCAACCTTGCTGCTGACCTGATAAAAGCACACAATTCTACGAGCCTCACATCGTATTCAAATACAGAAACTGCACTTGCAAGTCGAATAAGTTGAGTTTCGACATGATGATATATCAGGTTTCAACTGCAAATTATGCATACAAGGCAATGCCATCGCGAGGAATTAACTGGAAATCGCAATCAAGGCAATAAACATCTCAAATATTCCTCATGAAACCATAGCAAATATGAAAGTGAATGAAGCCAAAGCAAAACAAACCTTTCCTTGTAGATTATATGCAAACCCCCAAATGGTGTGAGCTCTATAGCCTGCAAAGGCCATGTAATGTATCAGCAGTTAACAACATTCAAATCAAACCTCAATAAACAAAGAATCAATACTTCCAATACACAGGGGAGGGATCCACAAGCAGTAAATCAACCAATCATTCTATCTTCACCAATGATCAGAGCTCAATCACAACACAAATCACATCCAAATTATACCTGCGACAGCAAATGACAAGCATGCGCAAAATCAGACCGGTCCATCTCATCTTCAGCTCTCTTCCTCAACGCCAGCGCCTCCAAACACTTGCTCTCACCATCGCGGTCAGCTCCGCAGACAACCGCCATCACATTTGCGGCCTTGCTGGGGGTCCCACAATGCCCCACGAACACACTCCCAGGCAGGATCACGATATTGGGGCCGGCGCCGCACCGCCCGAGGCAGCCGCATGAGTTCACCGTCACGAACGGCGGCGCAATGCCGGAGAGAACTTGCAGGGCATCAAAAGAGCCCTGCTTCCTGCAAGCCCTGTTTGTGCACACTCTAATTTCGATCTTTTCATTCTTTTCTGAAGATGATGATGATGAGGAGGAGGAGGAGGATGTTGGTGTAAAGGGGTTGGCTTGTTTTCTGAAGTGGTTAGTGGAAAAGAGTAGCAAATGGGAGGTGGAAGCAGCTTCCATTTTCACTCAATTCTCATGGAGGTGACCAGCTCCTGTCTAGGTAACTGTCTCAAGCTCCAAGGAGATTGAATTGGATTAATTAGGGTTTAATTTGGGGGTAAAGGTGGCGACGACGTCGTTCAGAATAAAAGAAGTGCCTCTGAAAATAGCAATATATCGTTTAGCATCATTTCCCCCCCCTAAACTCAATCTCAAAATTATAACAGAAAATAGAAAACTGCTAATATGAATCAAAAGTTTTGTTTTTATTAATCAACATTAAATATTTTAAAATTTTGTCCGAATTAAAATATCGGCAACAATTAAAACTTTTTTTTTTTTATCGGGCAAAGTCATGTTAGATGTTAGTAATTAGTTCCCCATCCACTCCAAGAACCACCTTATCTCTCCATTCACCAAAATCCACCTTATATCTCCAATCTCCAAATTCGCTCCCAAGAGGGATCGAACCTGGGTCACTTCACTTAAGTGAGGACCCGGTGGTCAGTGGGCTAAGCCCCTGGTTCGGCAACAATTAAACCTACGTAAATGTCAGAGAATTTTCTTACATGACAATTCAACCAATAATTAAAACACCACATTTCATATAACATAAAAACAACATCGTTTTCTTCCTCTAGAATCACGCTAACATAAAATGGGGCTCTTTGAGCCCTATTGCTTGCAAGTTGCAACATAATATAAAAATTAAAATAATCGACATTATTTTTATACTCCCTCCGTCCCAAACGAAATGTCCTATTTATTTTCGACACGTAGATTAAAAAATGTGTATAAAGTGGATAAAGTGAATTGATGAAAATTATTTAAATATTAAGTATAGAGAGAGAGTGTATTGCCAAAAAAGGAAAGAGGACATTTTGTTTGGGACAACCCAAAAAAAAAAACAGGACATTTCGTTTGGGACAGAGGGAGTATTACATAAACAAAAAATTCAACACCCACGTTAAATTAATTTTTACCGTCTGGTCAAATTTCAAAATGCTAAAAGGACATTGTATCAATAATTAATTAGCCAAAAATATTGATTAAAAAATAAAATTTAGATATACACACAATTAACCCTATTTCCTTTTTCATTTGTATAGGATTTTGTAGTTAATGTAATCGAACGTAAGAATCAAAAATTACATAACTTTACTATTATCTACCAGGATTTTGGGATGAAACTCATCTTGAACACTCTACATTAGATAATTTTACACATGATCCAATGCAGAAAATACAAAGAAACAATGTGCAAAATTGTGGGTTGCCTATAACAGCCAGCTGCGACAACCCAAAGTTTGGCCTCAAATTATTTTTGAACCCACAAATGATTTCCCATGGAAAGCTGCCGCTCATGAAGTAGTTTGATCATCGTTGTGAAGTCAATCACGAAGAAGGAACGATGTCGTTGGGAGTCTCCGCGCCACCAGTGCATGTTTCCTCCGGCAACCTGAAGCTTAAACAGAACATTGCCTGCAGGAGATGAAGTCCATAATTCAGAATCTTGATTTCCATATATGAAGCACCAACATGGGATGATACCTTATTTGGCGCCACGTCTCTAACCCTGTGAAATATCGGATCTCGTATACTAGCACCAACTGCAGCCTCTGCTACCTGATTAGCACCGACGATTCCAAATTTATATGGAATGCCTAGCTTAAGTGAATTGAGAATAGAAACAGAAAGATGACATGAAAAAGCATACTAATTTTATTGACTCCTCCGTCTCATTTGATCGTATGAAGCAATAACAGTGGATCCATGGGAGAGACCCTTTCCAGTATTTTCTGTTGATAACACCTCTGAAGGCATCTGCACAAATATACAACGATCAAAGGCAATCTAAAAACACGCGCATACACAAAAGAAGTACTTAACAATTTATCATGTGCAATTTAGCATCAATCCCAGACATGGGAATCCTAAATTTTCATAGGTAAAACGTAGACTAGTTTCCCCTCAATGTATTCAAAGATCATCATTTTCTTGGATGCGAGATACTTGGTGCTTGGAGCCTTAGACAATTACCATGAGATTTTTATTTTTATTTTAAAGAGGATAAGTAATGGTCCCCCATTTTTCCACTATGATAGCTCAAACCCCCAATCTTAATGGTTGGAGGGGAAGCGTCTTACCAACTGAGCTATATTGATGGAGAAAGTTGGGAAACAAAAAATAGACAGTTACCAAGAAATTGTATAGCAGAAGCAGGTAGGTTCATAATGACATGATCAATGTGCTCCCAGGGCTTCGCATTAAAAGGCTGAGATCCTATAACGCGCTTATTCAAGCCTCGTTTCTTCCTTTCAGGAACACAGTTGCCAGCACTGCTACCATTTCCATTTTCTGTAGGCAATAGAGCATAGCTGTGGATTTAGCAGCTATATAAAGATGTAACAGACAAGTACTACTCACTTGATCCTATCCTCAAAATATTAGAGGTGACACCGACCGACTTAAAACATTTCAAACTTTTTACAACCCTACCATACCTTCATGCAAACTTTCAGAGCGTCTTTTTACTGAGGTTATATTTCCTTCTACCTTTGCTCTCGACAGTTCACTTTTTTCAAATTCAACACCAGTCTCACCTGGAGTTTCTTGCACAAAACCTTCATGAGATCTAAGGTCTAACTTGACGCTCAAAATAATACAAAATAATAATATTTCATATATGGAAAAAGAATCCACATAAGACATGTTACCAGTTAAACAGCTGTCTTTGAAGTTTGTCTGTGTGTTATGAGGCTTGTCCTCTTCCTCAGAAGTCTTCAAGTTTTCTTTATCAGAGACTAGACAACCTTCACTTAGAGGTACTTCCATAAGTGAAGAAATAAATTTCCGCCCATCCAAATTGTAGGTACGGACAAGATCAGAAACCTTGTTGGTTTCTGCATTAATCTTTAGAAAGCGAGCACTATCAGGATTTAAATCATTTGCATACACTCTGCATCCTTTTTGTGCTGCTGGAATAGCAAATGGGCCAATACCGGCAAACATATCACAGACAACATCTCCGGCCTGGAACTTCGAAATTAGCCTTAAATGCTCATGTTCCAATCTAGAATTCCAATAGACCAAACTGTAATCAAGCTTGAAGGTTGCTTTATACTGCTTCACCTCTGTAACCATATCTGAATCTCCCGCCAGTACTTCAAATTTCGGCACACGAAACTCATTAGTTATAGATCCAACTTTATTGACAATGGTTTTGATTCGTGGATAATTTTTCTGCAAATGGATCATAAAGGGGAAATTAAAGACAAATGGTCCAGATTCCAAAATAAGGTCATTCAAAATATACTAGTATCTTAATGATAATCTAACAGACTTTCCACTTAAATAGGTTATAAACTATTGTCTTAGTAAAAGATCACTTCTTTATATATAAGTTAGACTCTGTCAAGTACTATCAAGTATATACATTAAAACATTTTGTACCCAAAAAAATCCAAAGTTTCTAAAGCACGAATTTGAGTACTGATCTTTTTAAGATCCAAATTCGACATTGTGCAGTAATGTTTTATGATAGTCAAAATAACACTTAAAGCACAAGTAATCAGAAGACTAACATACATCATAGATAACTTTTGCTATAACATCCTTGTATGGGAGTAACTCATCTGCTATGTTGAGGTGGGCAACATGACCTGCAAAAGAATAAAATAAAAATTATGATCACTAACAGAGACCAGAGAAGCCAATCACATCCAACATGTTGCCAGTGGCCTAAATAAAGGATGTGAAACTTAAAAGTCATAAGCAAGAGGCTTAAACATAAAATACTTAACTATGGTCTCAAATGATGAAGGTACTTCAAGCCCAGGTGGCAGAATCTGCCTTAGAATATAATCTGTAACATAGTTATGAAGGAAAGTTAACATCCAAAATGGCATGCAGCATAGTAGGTCATAGTCACCAGAATGAAATAACACCACAAGCCCAAACTGGTGTGCAGTGAAGCATATGCAACCCAACCTCCACAGGACCACAACTAAAACCAAATATGATATACAAATCACTCTTATATATTAAACTAAAATCCACTGGTTGCGATAAAAGAAAGGCATCAGCAACCTGGAAGTAAACACAACTAAATGCAACTCTTTGAGGATGTCACTGAAGATCATTCTATCACATAACTTCATAGCATTGTTTTTTAACTTCATAGCATTGTTTTTTACACTTTCCAAAGACTCAATCTGTGTAAAGAAATATAAAATGATAACTAATTTGGACATAAAAGGGCAAATTGAGCAACTGAACGTGAAATGAGGGCATACAATCACCTCCCTGAAGGTATCCTGATTTCCACTTGATATTTGTTTGCTATGAAATAGAAAAGCCCTAATCTGGTAAACTGCATAAAGTGGATTATCTACCTGCACTCCAATATGAATATCCAAGCGTCATTGAATACGGAACTACTTGGATCTCAAAGTGCTCTTTCAGTTCATCAACTTTGCCAGCAGGAATTTCAGATAATTCTGTCAGCATTTGAAAAAAACAACGCACATTAGTATTCAATAATACTAGAATAAAAATTAACAATCTTAGAATTTTTAAGCAAAACCGCAAAGTTCCTCCAGAAAAAATAATACCAGAACTTTTAATCTTCTCGGATAATAACACGTAGCGATTCTTATCAGAAGTCGGATCCTCAGTTACAGGTTTGATACGTGGTCTGTCAAGTAAATGACTTCACAAACAAAAGATCAGTAATTAATCAATGCCACATAAAATTTGAGAAAAACGTTTGAGTAAAGACAACAAATAGGGAGATATTCATCACATACCCGTTTAGAATCCGCGTTGCAAGCTTGCAATGCTCCCGCGGAACTCGAAGCGCCAGCAAATTCAACTCCACGTCAAATGTTTTCTCGTCCAACATTTCACTAAAAAGATTATCTTTTGAGGTATCAAAATACAAAAATCAGTAGAAAAATGTTTGCAGTAATGTGGCAACTTACAGTCAGTTGACGGAGAATAGTGGTGGTATCTCCGGAGAGAATTTCGGGTTTCTTTCTAACTTCTTTTCCCAACTGCTTCTGATTAGGGTTCTTCTTTCCCCCCTTTTTGCTTTGAGTTTCCCCAGAGGAAGCCGTGTATCAAAGATGATTTATTAGTGGGGCGGGGCGAACGAGATTAGACGGGAGGCTGGACGCAGACGCGGATTCAGGGGCGGGGCGAGGCGGTCGAAGGCAGAACAGGGGGAAGCAGCGGGAGGCGCGTCGGACTGGAGGGAGGCGGCGCGGCAGACTGGGGTGGAGGAATCGGACGAGAGTTTAGTGAGGGTTTGATCCATTTGGACTTTTGGTGTGTTGAGAATTTAGTTAGTTCAATTACTAAAATTAAAAAGTACTACTCCCTCCGTCCCATAATAAGTGGTCACATTCTTTTCGGCACGAGGATTAAGAAATTGAGTGTTACTATATGTTTTAATAGAGTGTGGCCTACAATTGTTGACCAAATTAGTGAGTAATTGTTGACTTAATTAAAGTAATTTTGGCATTTTTAGAAAGTGGCCTACAATTATTGACCAAATTAGTGAGTAATTGTTGACTTAATTAAAGTAAACTTTTGCTATTTTTAGAAAGCAGCCACTTATAGTGGGACAGACGAAAAAGGAAATGTGGCCACTTATTATGGGACGGAGGGAGTAAAATATACTAATTTAATTTAAAATTTGTATAAAGATAAAATAGTTAGGGTAAATATCAATTTTTGGCCCCTTGAAGTGTTTCAAGGACTCATGATCCGTGTGAATGACGAACTCATTGGGCCACAAGTAGTGTTGCTACGATTGCAAAGCTCTCACCAAGGCGTACAACTCCTTATCATACGTGGGATAGCTCAAACGTTGCTCCGTTTAACTTCTCACTGAAGGGATATCCCCCTGGCCGTTCACATTCAACAAAAGCATCACATTCAATGATACGATTCTTGTCGGACCGTTCAAACGAACACATAAGCGGAAGACTGAAGAACAAACCGATAGTTGAATGGAATCCCAAAATCTCTAAATCTAACCCACAGAATGATTTAGGCGAACAAATCCCTAAACCCCAACTTGACGTTGACGCAGCAACTCTCAAATATATCTCACCCTAAGCATATTTACAAAACAATCCCCATCGTTTTATTTTTTTTCTTATTTGTGACTTGTAAAAATAATGTGACCGGTATTTGACGTGTTCCGGCCAAGTGCCATGTAGCTATTACACATCAATATTAATAAATAAAAAATTGAAAAAAAGTAATATCTACGTGGCACTTGGCCGGAACATGCCTTTATTTTTCTTAATTATGTGTATTTTCTGTTTAATTTTCTAGTAGTATTTTTTTAATTCTGACGTGTAATAACGTGGCACTTGGCCGGAACATGTCAAATATTGGTTGCCGGATTATTTTTACGGGCCACAAATAAGAAAAAAATAAAACGATAGGTATTAAGTATTTTGTAAATATGCTTAGGGTGAGATATATTTGAGAAAACACTGGAATGATGGGTCAAAAACTGATATTTACCCAAATAATTATAATAATTTAAATGTTTTATGAAAAAGTGAGTATATCATTTTTTCCCTATTTAATAAACGGTTGGTATATTTTATACTCCCTATGTTCGACTTTTAGTATCCATTTAAGAGTGACACAAGTTTTAATAAAGTGATTGAGTGTGTTGTGAGTGGAATATAAGTCTCATTTTTATGTGAGTGTTAAAATAATTAAAGTAAACTGAGAGTCCACCTACTTTTATTTAAATTAAAAATAAATAATAAAATGTGAGACGATCGAAAAATGAAAGTTGGATACTAAAAGCTGAAACGGGGAAAAGAGTAGTTTATTTTTAAGAATGGGTACATATCAATTTGACTCTATTTTTTAAAAGAAACCTTGTACTCCCTCCGTCCCACTCCAATAGGCTCAGTTTCCTTTTTGGGTTGTCCCACTCCAATAGGCTCAGTTTCCTTTTTAGGTAAAAAATTGTACTTAATTGGTGTGGACCACACCACTTTACTACCACTTTCCTACTAAAAAGTAAGTTTTCTTAATCTCCGTGCCCAAATGAAGTGAGCCTATTGGAGTGGGACGGAGGGAGTACTTCTTTGTTAAAAGAGAGAGAGAGAGACTGAGAGAGAAGGAAAGAACACAGAAAACTTTCGTTAGGACTCAAGAAGCTATCTTTACTGTGCTGTTTGTGGAATAGTAAGCAAGTGTGAGTGACAGACATTTTGAACAAAAACAATTCGGTCACCATAAACAAATGGCTTCTTTCCACTCCCTAATCCCTTGGAATTCATTATCCAGACCCATTTCTACACCCACTACTGATAGACAAATTACTCTTTCCACTTCCATCAATGGGATTGGAACCCATTTGTTCAGTCCTGTGCAATTTCGAGGCCACCATGTTCATGGTGGGTGCAGATTTTCTTGGAATTCTCATGGAAAAAGTTTCAATCTTTATGCGTCTTCGTCTTCCTCCGGCGACGGGCTGGACGCAGCTGCTGTCAAAGAATACAAGGATGATGAGTTCATTGTGGTGAATTTTTACCGTTTCGTGTTTGTCAAAGACCCCGAATACGAGGTCTCTAAGCACCTCCTTTTTATGAAGGTCTCTCTCTCTCTCTCTCTCTCTCTCTCTCTCTCTCTCTGTGTGTGTTATTTTCTTGGAACCATTGTTGTAACATGTGCCTTTTGATGCTCAATTTAGGATCGTAATATACATGGTCGAATCTACTTGAACGAACAAGGGATTAATGCGCAGGTACTTCATTTATCTTTCCTTTCCTCTCTCTAGTTTCAACATATGTGTGTTGTCACAATTTTAGTTGGTTTCCAGTTAAAAATGCATCATTTTCTGATCATATAGCTACTGAGGTTAGATGAGAGTTAATTCTTGGATTATTGTTGCCTACATACACCAGTTCAGTGGGCCATCAAAGGATGCTCTTGCATATGTTGAATGGGTTAAGAAAGATGAGAGGTTCTCCGACATATTGATTCAGATCTCTCCGGCTATAAACGGCCATGCTTTCCCAAAACTGAAATTGCGGTACAAGCCATCGCTTGTACAGGTATACCCCTCGTTGTTGTAAATTTCCTTACTTTTGGTTTCAGACACTAAGGGGGCGTTTACTTTGCATGACTGAGTATTTTTATCCTTGATAGGATCACTCCAATCGCGCCTTTTTAATGGCATAGGAATCAAGCAAAAGTAGCTTAATATCCCAAAGTTTCAATCCATCAAAGTAAACAAGGGATTAGCTTTACTATTTTTATCTATCAAGGCTAATCCTTCAAAGTAAACGCCCCCTAAATATACCATTCTTCAAGTAAGTTCCGCACACACAAGAGTTTTCTCTGTGTTCATTTTGCAATTGTAGAATGTTTCTTACATCTTCTAAGTGAACTCAACGATTGTTATGTAGATCTTAGGAGCTGAAGTAGTAGCATTTTCATTGTATCCATACTGCAGAGTAGTAATCTTTAGACCTGTTTCTCATCTCATGATAGTTGGAAGAGGGCATCTCACATCTCCCTTTGCTCGATCCATCAATGCGGGCTACGCCTCTTTCACCTGTTGAATGGAGGAGCAAGCTGGAAGAAGCAAGTGAGATTCAAAATTCATCGGATACACCAAACTCCAACTTTGTTCTACTAGATGTGAGAAATGGTAATCCTTCTCAACTTATCTTGTCACGTGTTTCCTGGATTGCACAGTCTCAAGTCTAAA